>NW_009954215.1:1786747-1829323 GCF_000747805.2 Chaetura pelagica | reverse complement strand
AGTGGATGACCCTAACTCTAGTGAGCAGAAATGTCCAGTGTATGAGACTTTATACCCATTCTGGGTAACCATGGCATTTACAATGGGTTGTATTTGCCAGGCAGCAAATCAATTGCTTGTAGTATTGATAGAACCTGTACTAGAGGTTTCCCACTGGCCAGGTGAATATTTTTTTTAGGTGGTTTCTGTTGTAAGATACAAGAGATGGAACATGGGCTCAAATGTCTCAGCCAGCAACAGGAAATGCCACTGAATAATGGCTATACACAGAATTTTACTAGTCAGATTTTGTTATAAAATCTTTTAAATTTAGGCAAGTGTTGCCAGTAGTGAACTTATAGCCATTGTGAATGCAGAGAAACACTTGGAAGTTTTTCTGAGCATTGTGGCACAGTATTGTGAGTCCTTAGTAAACCTCTACAGACATAATGCTATAGAAAGAGAAATTTAGAAGTAAGCTTTCTTGGAATGCTTTTAATTAGTTAAATGCAAAAACATCTGCTTTCACCTTAAGTTTGATAAGGTTAACACTGATCAGTTTAGATCTTTGTTTCAGAAGAGCATGCAGTGGGAAAAAGACCAACATGAATTGTATTTTCATGAGATGTAGCTACAAGTCATCTGGAGTACTCAAGAAAATGAGGTTTTTGTTTCAGAGGAAAACATGGCATTTGCCAAAGTGAGCGTGATGGTTACACCATTTATGGAGGTCAGCATCTCTCTTCTGGATTCATGTGTGATACTGATGAAATCGCTGTTTGCAAGTAATAAAATATTACGTTTGAGAAGTTGTGTTCATAGTGTAACAAAATAACCAATTGAATTGCGATATATTTTTTTAAATGAAGGGTTAAATGAATGATGTGACTTAGAGATTTAAAAGCATTACAACCATGAATTTCTTTAATTTAACAATTAAATGTACTACAGATTCATGTTTGTTTTAAAAAAAAATGTCACTGAAGCCCTCAACTTATGCACTATCCACTTTTCTTGGAGTGGAAGGGAGAAGAAAATTCCTTTCTTAGCAGTCTACTTTGTTTGGACACTTTTGTGGCTCAAGTGCTGTTTTGTGTGTTGGGACCAAAAAGTTGTGTCAATAAAATTTTCAAGCAAGCATAACTCTTGTCTTTGTTTGAAGACTTCAGGAAAAACAAGACAAAACCTGTCCTAGAATCCTTAACTTGCTGTGTCACATTATCTCTTAGCTATCCAGATAGAGCAGAGTGCCAGAATGTGGGATTTAGTGAAGACAAAAAGGTCCATAAATCTGGAGAGCCATTCTGGAGAGTGTTTTCCCAATGTTTGCAATTAAGCTGTTAGCAGGTATACTCAGTATCTCTTAAGTGCTCTTTGTGCAACCTAACTTTAAGGGTTTATTTTAGAAAGAAAGTCTACTATGTATCAGCCTAAAGAGAAAAATGGAGAAAGGATTGTAAATGCAACAGGTGGAAGTAAGGTGTTCTTCCTGAGTTTGTCTCACTTTTAAATGTTAAAATTGATGTGAGTCACATCATATGGAGTGTTACTGTGGAATAAAATTAACCAGTCATTTTTGAGTTACAAAAGCCTTGTTTTCCAGCTTGCTGAAAGTAGTAATTATCCAGGAACTACAAGTCTGGCAAGCAAGTTACTTTGCAGCTTCACTGAAGTGCTTTGAACTTCAGAATCTAACAAAATAAAAAAAATCTGCAACTAAATTGGACTGCTCTGTCATCTCACAGCTTTAGGGACAAAAGTAAAGAGCTGGGTTAGCTGCTTTTAACTTTCTTTTTTTGTGTGGTCTTACTACATATTCTCACTTAATGGAACTGCTAAGTGGAACAGTCTGCTGTGCAGGTAAGGATTCACTTGACCTTGCAGAGTACTGGCTTGTTCAGTAAAACATTTGAAGGTAAGTACTTAAACTTAATAGTAACTTAATAAAAGCCATAAATTATGTAATATCACTCTTTAAAAGGAGGAGCTGGCAGCTTATATAAACTTTCTACACCATTTTAAGCAACACCACAAACCATATAATCACCAGTCTGAAAGAAAAGAATTACAGTAGGTTGTGAATGTTTTAACCATGTATGAGTTAAAATCCCTCATACCATCTGGTATGTTATTACCTTCAAAAGCTGAGTTCTCTTTTAATTATTCTTTTGTCATGCTGCAAATATACCCACTTCTTTCATTCTCACTATGTTAAACCATTTGTTTAAAAAGCTTTTTGAAAGTCATCGTGGAAATAATTTGGGTTGTTTTTTTTCTAAGATAAATGTGGCTTCTTTTGTCTACCATAATTTAATGGGGCAGAGTGTAACTGCATGGTGAGCTATGGTTTAACTCCTACTGAATGTAATTTTAAAAAGAAGCACATCAAGGAGAAATTTGGGCTTAATACAAGAGAAGGGCATTAGGGAAGTGGCTGACTTATTTGATGTTTCAGGCTTAATGTGGAATAATGCTGACAGGAAGCACAGCTGTCTAAGAAGAGAGAACATAAGGCTGTTTCATGACCTTTGAAGTTTCTGAACTGAGAAGCTGGCAAAAGGCTTTGGACAATGCAAAGCTTTCAGGTGTGAAAGAAGAAAGTAATCTCTCTATAGAATAGGCTGAGCACTTTGGCTTTGGTCATATAGGACAGATTGGTTTCTGTATTTTAGATGACTTGTGTGGAGAGAAAAACTTGCTGTGAGGAAAAAGCAGTCTGGCTTTGCTTTGTTTGCAAAAACGTGAGCAACTGAAAGCTGAGTGATAGTGAAGCCTGCTTATCAGTTTGTGGGAGTAACCCTTTTATCTCAGTTTCTTGGCTCTAACACTGAAATGCTTTCAGTGTCTTTGCAGATAACATGTTTGCAATTTGAATATTTAAACTTTTTTGTACCTTTGAAAACTAGAGTTTAAAGCCCTTGGCTTCAAGTAATTTTCTATTCAAAGCTTGACTTGAATATCTGTTCAGTCTGTGTGGCCACAAAGTCAGATGCTGATGTAAGTCAGCATTTAATGCATAGTGTAATGTCATAGAGTGGATGTATGCTCTGAAATGAGATACCTAGAGCTATTTTTCAGGTATTTTCCCACAATGTATCTGGTATTTGTCCAGAAGATGAGGTACAATATCCCCACTCTTCCAACATGCATAACTTGTAACATTCCTTCTTGTATGACTGGTTTTATTTTAATACTACATAGAGAAATTAAAAATCTTAGTGATTTTTTAATGGTTTGTAGTCCTATACATGTGCTACAGGAAGCAGACTGATAGAAGAAATTTGAGTCCTTCCTGTTGAGTAAAAGACTTTTCCAGGGTAGATTAGTTTTTAGGCCCTATTTTAAGGTGCTCCACTAGTGCTGTCTAATTCTTAGCTGCCTTACATCTAGAATACCTAAGGAGATTTTGTTTGTTTATTCCGCTTTTAGCTAATTGCCACTGACAATGTTGCATTTGTTTTCCCTAAGCATTTAAATACTTCAGCTAAAAGTAGTGACAGGTTTAACAGAAGAAGCCTGATCATGCTGGTTGTGCTTGAAGGGTGCATTTGAAGATATGTCCAACTTAAGCTCTTAGGAGAGAATTCTTGAATGATGACTGCAGGTTCTCTACAGACTTGGAATAAAGAGGATAGTATGGACACTACCCAGTGAGACCTAAGGACCTTGCCAGACTTCAGGTAACTTCTGGTAACTGTTTTTAGTTCCAAAACAAATGGTGGAAACTACAATGTTCCTATTGTTTGTGAGGATACAGGTGATCCCTTTGGAAACTATCTATAAAATCTTTTGAGCTTGACAGTCCTTAAGCAAAAGCTTTAAAATATTTTCTTTTAAATGTATCTGTGACAAACATGGTTTTGAAGTTACTGTAATCCAACCTTGTGAGCCTTTCTGAGGAGGCTGTAGAGCAGCCTTTGCCAACTAAAGCAAAGCTATTTATGAGCTGTGACATTTTGCCAGAAATGTTTGTATTAATTCAAGAAGAGTGGTGAGAAACATCAGTTCTTGCACACTTACTCTGAGTTGATATTCATTCATTTCACCTTGAGATTTTGAACCTATGCCAGCAGCTATTCCACTATTTGGCACATAGTGATGCTGAGCTGACTTGTCTACAGTTTTATTCAGTGATACTGGGGTACAGGACATGATAAATCTTCAGGCATCCCACTCTACTCCACAACCACTTATTTTCTATAGTTACAGGAAGAAACAAATGCTTAGTATAACACAGCAGATTAGTTTATTTGGATATATGTTTATCTTAACTTTACTGAAGAGATTTAGTAGGCCTAGGGGAAGGTACAAGAGAACCATTTGGTAGGATTGGTGGTTAATATAAATAGCACTTCAGCACTTTTGTTTTCTCAGTAGGCCAAGACCCTTTCTTGAATATAGCCATGTTTACCAGTTCATAGAGGAAATATTGTGTCAAATCCACCTTAAATCTTTTCCTGATGCCTTGTCTTTCTGAAGTGATAAACAGCCAGTATATCCAGAAGAAATTTTGGGTGCTTCAGTCAACCCATGTCCCTCTTTGCAGACAGTCACCTGAAGATACTTGTCTCATACTTTGTGCTGTTTTTTACATATGGGGTTTGCATAATAATGTGTTATGTTTGTGGGATCACAGAAGTTAGAGCCCCTCATGGTACTGGGGCTCAGTGGTTTAGTCTGACTTCTCAGAAACAAGGATCAAGATCATAATATACTTCATTCCTTCATTAAGTTGTATCTGTTTAAGACCATTATGTTAGAAGTACACCATGAGTGCTTTGTTGTGTTCTGGGTGGGAAACACTGCAAGCCAGTATTGAGCACAGTTGAGAATCTGACCTCACAGACTAAAAAGTCTGGGATATGATTGCTAAGCAGCATCACTGGCCCCCTTTTAAAGTAACACTGATACATTGCAGGCAAGCTGGCCAAGTCTGCCCAAATATAAACACAACTGATGAATTTGCTAATCAAACAAAACTAACTCAAACTCAGCTGAGCCAATCTAGAATTTCCAAAAGGAAGTTCACTCATTTATACTGCTGTACATCAAGTCCCTTTGGGGCACTGGCTATCAATAGTAACTGTATATGAAGATTACAGGTTCATACTTCCTGTGTTTTATTTTAATTAAAGGGGCTCTGTAGCCTAGTCATGAGTGGTGCATTCTAGAAATGTCTAGTTCCATTTCCTGTTAGTGAATTTTTTTCATATAGACCTACATTCTACTGACTTCACTTTTCCCAGAGGTACTGTGTGTTCTGTGCAGCATGCAGAGATCACCCCAATCATCAGCACACTTGTGCATAAGTGACTTCTTGCCTTCCAACAACTGTGTGCCAAGTCCATCTTCAGGTCCTTTTACTTACTGCCATTTGCAATATGTGGTTGTAACAGTTGATCCTCCTAAGGTTAAGTTTGGTGCTTCAGGTTTCTTTCTCAACTTTCATTTGCCTTTGTTAATGGCACTGAACATTTGCTTCGTCTTAACATACTGATACTTCTTTGTATCTTAATTTGGTACGTATCAATAAGGATGCCAAAACTATATGTGACTGTTCAGCCTTTGGGTATATTTTGTCCTCTTTCTTGCATCTTTGGTCAAAATAATTAAAGTGCTTCATGTCTTACTGGAAAGCTTGCTGTCTTTTTCTCCTTGATCCTTAAACCTAAAGGAACTTGGTGATGTAGGTTCTTTGTCTTAAGTGAGTCTGCAATACTGAAACAAATGCTTCTGGAAGTGCAGATGTTCTTCACTGAATCAGTCCAATGCTAGGGATTAAGTTTTATTTGTACAAGAATATTCTGAATTACTTTAGATGATGTTTATTTCCTTGAACCTTAATATAGTACTTCTGTTTTCTAAGATATATTACTGTTCATCCCTTTTGAGGAACTGCTGTTAATTTTTTTTATTCTTTCCTGTAACAGTGATTCCTTTGTATAAGTGCACACTTCACTTAGCTGGCTTCACAAAAATGGAAGTTATTGAAAAAACTTAGGAACTTTTTGCTATCTGTTATTTCTAAGCCTGAGATTTTTCACATTAGATCATGTACATTTATTTTACTATTTACACCTAGCACAGTACATTTATATGGAATACCATCACACAGACAAACCAGTTACTGACAGCTAATAACGATATTAGAATCCACAAGGCTTAATCTGCATGAGAGACCAGAAATATGCGAAATGGTGAAGTACAGGTAAGTCTTTCTGTATTTCCCTTAATTTTAAACCCATTTTGTGTAGAATGTGATCTTCCTACAACCAAGATCTACTTCTCTGTTTGTGTATTTGTCGTGTGGTCACTTAATCTTGGGTGGCTAGTGTCTTCCTTTGCTTGATAGTTTATTTCTTACAGACATGAAATATGCAATTAATAGTTATTTTAAGCATTGTTTAAATATTAGATAAAACTTTGTTTATTCTCCACTCTCTTCCTAGTAACCTACCAGTTTCATGTAATCTCATACTGCACATAATAGTGGAGTTCTAATAGTGGACAAAACTCTGGATGAATGTTTCTCTGGCTTCATAAGAGGTGGAGATCTAAAAGAGAAATAACACAGCTTGGATTACATAATCTATTTGCAGATTACTGTACCTGTGCTTGCTAGAGGTTTACCAGAGACTTATTTCCCCTGGTGTAAGCAATATTCATTTGACTTGAGTAACTCAGAAATCAGATGGTATATAAAAATCTTATTTCTACTTGCAGCATCCTTGTCACTGATCCTCATTCTTTAGAAAGAATTGGAAGTGAAACTCCACAGCAAAGTAGTCAAACGTCACAATAGTTTGCAAAGTATTTTGTATGCAACATCAGTTGTCCTAAAGTTGCTTCATCTATCAGTTACACTATATACAGCATTGCTACTTGTGGCTTTTGTCTTGAAAAGTAACCAAAATGGGATATTTCAGCAATTTGAGTGCTGTTTGTCAAGGGGAACAAGTGTACAACAAATTCTTACAAAGTGATGGCCTGTTAAAATTGATGTTTTACACCTTACTGGATGAAATATACCCTCTTTTCACTTTTACCACAGGGTGTTTCTGTTTATTCTACTACAGATCCTTTCTGGTCACTGGACAGCCACTATATAGATTTATTTTGATTTTAGGCATGCGTGTTGAGTTATCCATGCAACAGTGAAGAACCTGCCATTGTACATTCCACATGTTACTGTTGTACCAGTTGCTCTTGATTCTGTTAGCAGGAAGCTTGTTAGTTCCCCTCACCCTACAGTTTTGGTCAATGAAAACATTTGAATAGACAAACATGGTCAAGAGCCCAGAGCTACATGATGTTGCATTGTGTGGCCCCACAACAATCTTTAATAATAGCCAATCCAGCTTTGGCAATGGCAGGCTTGCTTGGAGGAGGTTCAGCCTTCTTTTCTACTGGGCTGCCTGCAATGTTCAAAACAGGACACTGTTAGAAACCAAAAGCTGGTCTGTCTGTTTTTTCCTACTTCTGTCTTAAATAATGCAGGCCTTTCCTGCCCTTTTCCACCTTCCCCTGAGTTTTTCAACTCTAATTTGAATAAAATATCCTAACACTTTGGTAGTAACCAAGTTGGTGTGTGGATTCAACCAGTTCAGTCTTATCTCTTTAGGGCACAGAGTTAAGAGGGGCTAAAGAACCCAGATATCTCAATGGCAGGGTAAACTTGTATCTTGTTCAGTTCAGGTGTCCCAGTTCACAGCCATACAGTCTGATAACAGGTTTTTCCACTTTAGTTCCCATCTTGCCTGCAGTAAAACAGGCAAAAAAACAGAACACTTTGCTTCAGATATCCTAGCATATACCTTAGGAATTTTTCTGCAGTTATTTTTGCAGAATCAGATTGCCAAAAATAGATCTAGTTGCTTACAAAAGCAGGTTGTGGTAATGTGTATTCCAATATACTTTGCATATTTTAAACATACAAGGCCTTTTTAAAGTGGTTATAGATTACTTGGATTCAGTTTTAAGGGATAATTGGGCACCTGAATGCTAAGTGGCCAGCAATTGCTGACACACTATCTTGTTTCAGGGTGATTTAGCTAAATTAATCTAGCTTTTGGAAGAGGCTGACCCACAATGGCCTTTGAAAATGCTCTTTTAGACCATTGTCTTTGGACTTATTTCTGTTCTTGTTTTTCTTAATGTTTGGGAACTCACTGGTAGGAGACTGTGTTGGTTTATCTAAGGGTTTTAACTTGGTTCGAAGGAATTCAGCCATCTCTTTGTCTTCTTCTTTCTCTCTGGTGGGGAAAAAAAATATGAAAGTAACTGTTCCAGCAATAACAATGTTTTATCTGTAAATGTGAAAGCAAAAGCTACAGTAGCTAGAATCAAACAATTCTTTGTTCTTTTAAAAAACATTTTATTTCCCTGCTTATTAAAAAGCAAAGTATTTGCCTAAATGAAAACATTAACAAAGTTGTAGAATTCAGAGACAGAATTTTGCTCAAGGTTCTTTCTTTGTCTCTGAAAGCCTTGGATTCATTATATTCCCTAGTCAGTGGATTTCAACCATAATGTATCACCTTTTTAAGTTGGCCTCACAAATATTTCACGATGCTTCCTCTACTAAGTAAAGCAGAGGACACATTGGTGTGATTGTACTGCTTATTTTTAAGGCCTGCTTAGACAATAGACTGGATCTCATGGTCTTTTGCTGCTAGTGTTTACAAAAACCTAGTATTTTTCTCTTCATCTGAAGACTGTCTTTGTGCTCAAAATAAAAAGATGGTGTTGCTAACCTTGATTGTATTTATTAATTATTTCCATGTTAGTTTCTTTGCTATTTTGTTACCTAAACATGAACAGTTAGTGCACAGATGGAATATCTCTGTTTAAAGGAAAAGCAGCAGGTTTTATTATCAGGAGTTTCAAAGGAAAGCCTTGAATTTTACTGCAAATGTGGATTGGCACTAATGCATTCAAATTTGCATAGTGCCCAGCAGTACATTTTCAGTAGCCTATAATTATGCCTCTGTATTGTGTGGCTGCTGCTGAAGCTTTTGCAATGTGTACACTGAACTGGCAGCTGAAAGCTCTGGATTATATTACTAGATCAGGCTTCTTGTCAGCTGCTGACTTTGGCCAGCTCTCTTTGATCAGCTGCAGGACTCTGGCAAGCTTTCTTCTCTCCTGTCCTTGGCTTAGAATTTAAATGTGTTGGAAGAGACATTGTCATTTAGGAAAAATGGATTGATATGCATTGAATCTTTACTGTCGAAAGAGACAGGGGAAGTAACAAAATTCTAATGTCAGTTTGTGGAGTGTGGGGGTCTCAGTGCAACAGCTGGAAATGAACTTTTGAGCAAGGCCACAGGTTTCCTAGCAATTTAGGGCTCAGATTTTTATATGAAGCCATTCCGATCTTGCTGACATTTTAGGTTAGGTAGATCCGTATCAGTAGCTGCATTCTCTTTTTTTTTTTTTTTTTTTTTGCTGTGGCAGGCTGAGAATAGTAGTCATAAAATCCAACCACATGAATAATTTGCTTTGTTTTTTTAAAAAGGCAAATCTCAGATGTGTGCAAATGCAGCCCTTGTAGAATTCCATTTCATGTCCACTTCTCATCCCCATAGGATCTTCTGGTAGCAGCAAAAATGCTTCTCTTCTTAAGGGTAAACACCCAGACACCTTCTGGTAGGGAAGTAATAGACCAAGCCCCACTGCAGTCATGAGATGACTGACTCAGTAGGATAAAGAGACATAGAAGTGCAGTCATCTAGTTTTAATGTATTTTCTATGGAACTGGGAGGAGGCTTTTTACTTTTTAAGTTGTTTTGAGGGACCAGTTATCTCCCAGTAATGTTGATCTAAATTTTGTCACTCCCTCCTGTGTAGTATTAGACATGTGAAATCTCAGTAACAAGCTCAGTTGCTTGTAGTTCTTACCGTAATCTCTCCACCTCTGCATCATCTACAAGAAAATCTCTTTTTTGTACCAGTCTGTGGATCTTCTGAATCAGCTCATCTTCTCTTTGTTTCTCCATCTTTGTTTTTTCTTTTTCTGGTCAAAAACAGAGAGAAGAGACTGGATTCTACAGAGTGAGATGAGAGGGTTGGGGTGGATATTGCAAATGTTTAAGAAAAAAATTGCTGATTTAAATCAATGACTCTTCAGACCTGAATCACCAAAAGCCCAACAAGTTCTGGTTACTACCTCTTTTTTCTCTTCTACTTACTGCTGTTGAGTCTGATCAGCTTAATGGTCTGGACGTTCTGCAGGGCTTGCTAAGCCTGCTTTTTAAAATATTAAGTTATTCTGCAAGACACTGCTTTGATTATTTTTTTTTAAGAGCTTTGGTAAGAAACCAGCCCAGTATGCTACATTAAAAACTGTGGTACAAACTCCCTTTGACTTGGGGAAATGAGACCACACCAGAAAGAACTGGGTTTATTTCATGACAGCTTTGGCTGTTGATTACAACACTTTTTTCTACTCTGGTAAGGAAGGTAAGCTGCAAATAGCATCAATTGTAAAATATGGAATAATAAATACTTCATTTTCCTTGTGCTTCAAAAATCTGAGTAAAATATGTCCTTGTCAATTGCCCAGTCTGTAAATGACTAGGTTGTCTGTAAACAACTTGTGACATGAAAGATGCACCTGTCACAAGCTAAACCTCATGAATGTTGGGGATTACAGAGCTGTAATTTAAGCAAATGTTGTTAAAATAGTAATCTTCAAACCTAGTAAGTGGAGCAGAAATAAGAAAGCCAGAGGCAAATCCCAGCCCACATATTTCCTCAAGAAGCTGAGAGTTTTGATTAGGTGAGAAGAAACTTTTTGTTAAATTAAGACTTTTGGTTTTGAACAATAGGAAGTATGAGTTTGTGAGACCAAGACTTAAAGAATTTTGTTGTCTCAAATATATTAAAGGTGCTTTTATCTTGCTTACTAAGGAATGCATTTATTGCAAAAATTCCCAGCACTAAGTCTCTTAGAGCCCATGATCCAAAATTACATTGTATTAAACAATTATTTTCAAATGTCTGATTTATTTAGCTGTTTGAAATCTCGTAAGTTCAATCAGCAGACATAACATAGCTCAGATGCATCAGACCACAGGCAGTTTGCTCTTTTTTCCATAACTCGTTTTAGTTAATTTTATGGATCTCTAAATGCAGTTTCAGATACTTTTAAATTATAGTCTGCCAGTGGCAAAGGAAATAATTTGTCATATAACAAGGATGCTTTGTCCAGGATGTGTTTTGTGTCTTTATCTTTTAGCAATGATAAAGGAAAGGGATTGGCTAATATGATTTCAAGTCTTCTACACTGTTACCTGTTGAGAGTTCCTGTGGTTAACGCTGAATTTGCAACAGAAAAAGAGTGCTTAGTAATCACTGTTTTTCTTGCTTTGCCTCTTAAGTCTGTGGAACAAGGGATCTCTTCCTCCCACTACTAAAGGTAGAAGCTATTTTCTACTTCCTTTCAGTCTATCCTTTTCACAGACTGAGGTGTGCTCTCCTGTGATATCCTTCAGGAAACTGCCTGCAAAATACATGCATCCTGGATTGTGGCAAAGAACTGTGTGCTCTGTGTACTAAAAGACTGATCCTATGTCTACTGAAACTGGCCAATCCATGTCTACTGAAACCAAAGAGATGGTCTCTATACAAATCTGTATATTAACAGGAAAATTATGATAAAGGTGTTATGAATGAACCCGTTTCTGGAAAGTTTTTCTAGGTTGGGTACATGCTGTGTCAGCACTTAGTTCTGCATGAATGCAGCAGCTTGTCTTCATTAAGACAAAATTATCCTTGTTTTGAGTCAGTCAAAAGGTGGTGCTGGTGGAGCTGAAGATACTTAATTCTGAAGTTTGCTGAGATTTGCAAAATGCCTTATAAGGAGAAACTGCTGTCTGGATCTCTGCTTAAGACTGTGACTGGAAAATAGGTTCTAAGAGGTTTAAACAAAAAAAGCCCCCAGGAAAAGAAAAACTTAACCCTTACCTGTAAGTTAAAAGTACGGGTAGGAAAGTGTTAGACTGTAAGAGGCAAGGGGAATAATTAATAGGTATTTTCTAGGTTTCATAATCCTTTCCAATATCTTTTAAACTAATAATGTATCAACAGTGTTACTAGAAATTAAGAATGTGACCTGTAAGTAACTAAAAAGTACAAAGAAACAAAAAGGTTATTAATCAAATTTTGTTGAATGCAAAGAAAAGTGGAAAAGTTCTTGTAGAACTAAGAATTTGGGCCTCAGAAGACCTCTGTTTCCTATTTCATAAGAGACTACTTTCTGGGGAGAAAGCCGTCTTTTAAAGTTGCACAATAAAATGTCGGGTAGGGGGAGAATGAGGATAACCAAAGGAGAGTCAAAATGTGTTCTTAATAGTTAAGCAGCAGCAGATGAAGGGTGCTAGAGGCTGTGCAGTAGTCTCTAGTATAAATGGCCCACTGCACGCATTGAGTCCTTTGCAGGCTCTGTCTTGTACTCTTTTCTTTAACAGAGCTGGGCTGTCATGGATGATGTAAAATAGCAAAACTGTAGTAAAGCAAAATTCAGTATTGGTTTCAGCTGGAGTTTAGAGTCAAGAACTGCAAAACTGCCCATAACTCTGTCCCTCCTTAGAGCAGTGAAATTGCAGAGAATTAAGGCAAAACACAAAGACTTTTACCTTTTAATTTTTGTAGAAACCCTTTCTAATTTTTTCTAGAAAGTAGATTTAACTTGAGATGTGACATTGAACTGGTTTATGTGGGGAAAAAAACAATCTCATTTACAGTGATGGTTGTAAATCCCTCTCCTTTCTATCTGTTATCTCAGGAATCTCAATATCAGTCTTTTCTACCTGACATCCTCTGTGCCACTAGGTTCCCTCGGGATTGCCAAGGGAGGGCAAAAGCTAAGGTATGTCCAGCTCGTTTAAGTAACATTTACAGGGTTGCTGCCAAGGGAGCAGAGAAACATAACACTAAAAGAAATTTAAAAAGAAATTTAGAGACCAGAAGATTAATGATGGGAAGGAAAATCGGATTAAAAACAAGGACTAGAGGAAAGAGAGATGAAACTCAGCCTTGGGGGGAGATTTCTTATTGTTAGGGCCAGAGGTGTGTTCCTGATACCAGTGCTGGACATCACCCAAGCATTATCCTAATACTGGGTTGGAAATAGCGTTACCTGGAATTGCTACCAAACTCTGCAGCTCTTTCTTAAGGTTCATAATGTCTTTGCACAGCTGGATGTCATCCATCCTGCAGAAACAGAAAAAGCATGGTCAGAGACATACAATCTATCCTGTGTTGGTGGGATTGGCAGATCTTATCTGAATATATGATCCTATCCCTTGCCTGGGACCTGTGCAGCAGCTTGAAATGCAGAGGTTTAATCTTGGGATCCTGATACTGTTTATTCACTAATCTAAACAGATAGCAAAAGGTATTTAGTATTAAACACCTGTTGAGCCCTTGATTACTGGTCTTACTGGAATCTAATATGTGTGTAGGTCATATCTGTCAGTGCACACTATTTCAGATGCCCTTTGATTTCCTGAGTGTCAGAGAACGTTCTGGGATGGGCATCTGTATATTTAATAGTCATGAAAGACAGCTGTACTACATTGCACATACTGCAGGAAGTTTTCACTAGGTAAAAAGGGTGAGAATAGGTTTCACTAGGTAAAAAGGGGAGCCTTGGAAGGAGCAGTGGAAACTGATACGTTATTTGGCATAGTTAAGACAAGGTTTATATTCCACTACCAACTTTCTTTGTGACCTTACTAGTAACAGCCCTAATACCAATGATCTGGACACTCTTGTAATTTGGCATCTATTTTGAGGTTTTATGCCTTTGAATGTCTTCCACAGCTGACATGAGTACTTCCAGTCCTTGATGTGTGCAGAAAGTCCATCAACATTAAGATAAAAAAGACAGCTTAAAAAAACCTCTAACATTAGCAGAAACTGCACCTTCAGTTCTTATTGAAACTGATACCTATGCTGAGAGGTGCTGTGCTAAACTATTCCCCTGGAAGCAAGCAAACTGCAGCATTAGCTTCCTGGCAAATGTTTTATTTTAGTGTCTTGGCCATACTGGCAGCCAAGGCTCAGGTGTTGGTTCTGAGGGCTGCATCAGGCGCTTCCATTTTGAAATCACACCCTGAGGAATACAAAAAGCATCCTTTGTTTAATGTACATTCTTCAACTTAGATGTTACCAACTCTGTCCTTACCCACAGATCTCTGAGTCCTTGTTTCATAATCCTTTGCCTGAAGGGCCTGTTGCCTAAGCAGCTGAAGGTAGCTAAAGTGGTATTAGAACATGGATTGTCACAGTGGTATTTGAAGAGAGGAAACCCAAGAGATTAGAGTGTGTATGTGAGAGTAAGTGCACAAAAGACAGTGCAATCAAAGTATAGAATTAAGTAAGGAGTGGAAAAAGTAGGTGTTTCTGGTACAAATCAGATTTTAATCACAATCCAAGAGCTTTTTATTCTCCTTGCTGCCTCTGTATGGAACGCAGGTCTCCACAGGGAGCTGTCCTTCAGCTGCTTTGCTCATGTGAAAACATACTGGTCCTTTTATTGTTTTTAGCTTTGGTTAACTCCATCTTGCCTTTTCCATTACTTTCATTGTGCTATGACAGCTATTCCTGCTTCCTTTTTACTTCTCCTTTCCCAAAATAATGACAGGAAAGTATCTCTGGTAACAAGCCTTATTGCTGACCTTTTTTCCTTGTTTAGGTGCCACTGTCACCTCTGCTGGGGATCTGCTCTCCCACTGTATATCTGTCATGTAAGACTGGCTTTTATTAGGAAGATCAGTATGCCAGCCTCAAGGCTAGTGCACTGTGCACTGCTGTGTTTAGGACACTTGGAGGCAGAGACATTTATATTGATGATTATTCTTACCTGGGCTTCTCATATTATTAGTGCTGATCACAAGCAAAGCTTGTTTTACTCTTGAGATCCATCATGCTAAATGGTACTGAAATTGCTTTTATCAATTAACAATCTTAAACACTATGTCCTCTGGAGAATCAATATCTAAAATGTGCTGGGATGTGAGTAAACCTCACAGCTCCTTATCCATTCAGTGTTCATGCAGTCTGGGTGTCATATATTAATATAACTAGTATTAATATATTGCAGGAAAATAACTATGGTTAACAAAGACAGCAGTTTCTTGATGAGAAATGTTCAATATTGAACTGCTGTATTTAGGGGTCAGATCTTCAACTAGTGAAGAGAACAGTGAGTTTCTAGAAAAGAGGTCTCCACTGACATATGCAGAGAGGACTTTTTTTTTCTAATCCTTCTGTAGATGGGGCTTCATTCTGGGAAGATTCAAAACATAATTAAAATAACTGGATCAGTTTGGCTCTCTTCTCTCTATGAGGAACTCCCAGAAGCTAATGTTTCTGCTCTTCTCTCAGAATTTTCAGGAATTTAAAATATCACTGGCAGTATGTTTCATGTGAACAAGATGATCACTCTTCAGTAGTCTCTATAGCCCCTATGCTCCCTTTGTGGCAAAAGTATTGGCCTCATATTGCAACTGTAACTGCAATTCCTCCCATTATTTTGGCTTTTTGACCACAGAGCATATATCTAGCACTCTCTATATGTTCATATCATCTGTCTTTCCTGAGGCCTAAGTTTTGTTCTGGCCTTGTACAAACTCACAGGAGAGATGTAAATATGTGGCCACGCACTTAAGGCCTGTAACAGTTGCTCTGTGACAATCTGAATTCCAACAGTCATGAGCCAGGTGGCCTCTCTGGAGTCCCAGTTCTGTACACTATTGCATTTTGATGATGGACAAAGACTAAACCCACCATCTGTACCAATCCCCTTAAGCACATGGAACATCTTTCCACCCATCTGTGTCAAACAGCCTTTGTGTTTCATCCACTCCATGGTGCAGATTAGGGAAAAAAAAAAAAGGTATAGTTAAATGACTGAAGAAACCACATGAAGGCTTCATCCATCTGACTTAACAAAAGCAGAAGGTATAGTTGCTTTTAACTATAAAGCACATCATATCTGCTAGCAAATAATACTACAGTTCCTGCCCTGGGCAAGAGTCACCTTGTTGTCCTTGAAGAAAAGGTAAAAGGAAGAACTCAATTAAATCCATACTGTTACAACGATCCTTCCTCTCTTTTGTCCTCTTAAGTTCCAGTTCTTGGATGTGAGCAGTTACAGGAAGCTCAGGAGAAGTTAATGCTGGTTCTGGAAAAAATGAAATTCCAGTGGATTTCTCATTTGAAAGCTGGATTGTCAGTAGGGTTTGACTGAGAGCATATTTATATTGCTGTCAGACCTCTTTAGAAAGTAAAAAGAGCTTTTGGCAATCTTAGAGATCAGGAATCTGCAGAGTAGGGAAAACAAAATTCCTTTGGGCCCCCTAACCTTCTCCAGAGAAGCTGCAGAAACACTGAGCATAATTCTGCAGCAGTTTCTCTCCTAGGTTGTGTCAAATCTCTCAGAGTGCATGACAGGCAAGAGGAGAAGTTACACAATTATAGTCCAGTTTAAGACCAGTTTTATGCTCCCTGTGCAGCTGATGCAATTCTTGAAGGAGAGCAGCAGTCAGGTTGGGCTGTGCAGAATACACAATGGCTTTTCCCCTCTAGATGCAGCATGGCACAGGGTACTGAAATGACCCCCTCCAGGCCTGTTTCTGTTATCTGCAAAGCTGCATGAGACATTTGCATAAAAATTGCCATATACAAACAACCTTTGCTGGATGCTCTGGTCTCTAGAATAGACAGTACATTCTTTCCTGTCTCTGTGAAATAATTTTTTATTATTTAGAATAAAAAAAAATCAGTAAAGCAACAGCAGTTACAATATACCAGTTTTTTGCCCAGAGCTGTGCTTTAAATGTCTGCCCAGCAGTCTCAAACACATGAGTTTTGAGTATGATAAAACATTTCTCTTATTAAGAGACCAAATCCATTCCTGGAATAATTGCAGTAATACTGAACTAGGACTGAGTTGCCAGTGTTCATTCTGTGTTCATTCTTGTATTCCTGAAACAGCCTGCAGTTCTGCTTTTCTGTTTCTTGATGGTTTAATGCAAGAAATCCTCTGTATGTTTGGGGGTATCACATAAGAAAGTATTACTCTTTTCTCTCTTAGTATTTCTAGCTGTATCATCAAAACCTAAAAGCAGACTCCATGCTTGACAAAAAAAGCCAAGATAAAATAGCTCATAATGAATAAACAGCATGAGCAAATTTCTAAACGTGTCACAAAATGACAGGAAAACAAGTGGGTTGGAAACGTCTGCAGTCATTTGGCACAGTGACTCAGCCTCAGTACGTTTCTTTGGTCAGGTTACCAGAAGAAGAATGCTCTGAGCACTGTCATCCCCTCAGGAACCACAAGTGAGGTGACAGCATGAGTCACCTCTGCCGTGCCATCTGGACTGAGGGGGAGCAGGCCAAAGAAACAGAGAGGAGACCTCCCATTCAGCTGTGCCCTGGCAAGTCTCAGAGGCTGTGGAAGATAATGGCAGGCAGGACTTAAAAAACAAACATTCTGTACAGGACACAAAAGTAATGTTTTAGTTTGTTTCAATAGAAATTATTCCATAGCAGCTACATTTTTCTGTCTGCTTTTCAGCTAAAGAAGAAAACCAAACTCAGGTACCATCTAGAGATATGGATGGAAAAAAAGCAGAAGTGATAGTAAAAGGCAGTAGGAAAAAAATCATTTAAGTGCTCACCTTAATAGTGAAGAAAAAAAAAGATGAATAAAAAACCTGTCTGATGCTCAAGATTTGAGAGTAAGAACTATTAATAGCAGCTACATACACATCAAATCTTTTTCACTGTTTTCAGGCTAAAGAGATCAGTTCAATATATCTAGAGAGCTGCTCCTTTACTGAATGACTGAAAGCTAGAAATAGATCTGTGCTCCCTCTAGCATGTTTATAAGAGGAGGTCTGAAATTCTTTTGTTTTCTGTTATTGCATTAAAATATGTGAAGTTATAAAAAGAACGTAGAGTAGTTCTGGTGTTTTTTTGCCCTCTCTTTCAAGAAGGCCTGCAGGCACTTACGTTATTTTTAGTTCTGTTTTCATATATTCCCATCCCAGAAGTAAAGTGCTCGTAATTGTTACGAGTTTCTGAAGACTTTGATAGTTTCAGGTCTTTGAGATGGCTTAAGAATCAGATGTGTTTATATGATTACATGTATCTAGAGAAGGGACAAGATCAGTTCCCTGGTGGTGTCACCAGTGAAAATACTGAACACCAGCAAGGAGCAGCCAGTAGTGATGGAGAAATTTGGGTGACTGAACTAAAGAGCTATGTGGAAATAAGAATTGCTACAGCCAGAGATGATAATGTGTTGTCAAGATGCAGATTCATTAAAATAAGGACTGAGATGGGGAGGAGGGACATGGATGGACGTTGCCTTTGGGGATTGCAGGTATTTAAGGCCTTGCCAAAGCTGTGGACAATCTGGAATGATGGAAGTATTCTGGGAACAGAAGGAAGTAAGTTTACGTATGCCTGTCTTCCACATTTGACTCAATTTTGTCCGTGTCAATTCATCTTAGTTTCTTAAAACTTCTAATTATAAACATGTGACACCACAGGCAACATTTAATGAACACAGCACAGGTTTTCTGAGTTGTCTTGGTGTGTTTTTATCACCTTGTTATTTAGCTCAGCACCTGGTGCTGCTCAGCCTGGAAGACGAAGAGCTGGCAATTAAGATAACAGATTGTTGACCAGCTTGCTTGGCAGGTCAGGTTACAAGTCGGAGGTCCTATGATTAACTATTGAAATAAGTGTGTCTCTTTCCTTGTGAAAAGCGCTCTCTGGTGGAGGAGCAGTGGCTAGAACCTTGGGGCACAGCCTGCAGAGCAGGGCTGTGGTTCAGCTGTCGTTTCAGAAACGGAAGGTGGCAGGACTTGAAATTCTCAGTCCCTGGAGGTCACGCTTCAGGCATATTTCACAGAAATTCAGAACTGTATCTAAATAAGCTGTCTGTATTTCATTCTCGCTGACATTGTTAAAATGTCTTGAGCTTGGCCATCTTCTCTGCCAGTTATTAAGTTTTACTGTCACCATCAATAGTAACAAGAGGAGCTTTCCTGGAAATGCCAGCTGTGGAGGGGAATTTCTCTACATGGCAAAAAGTGACTAAGTTAATTTGTCTAAAAACACAGAATAAAGAAGTTAGATTTAAACTCAGAAGTATCTAACCCCATCACAGTAGCATACAGAAGACTGGATGTAAAAGCATTGGGCCAACTTATGTGCATGGTTCATTTAAACTGGTCTGGTACTTTTATTTTTTTGCAATTAGGCAGCAGGAGTAGGATCTCTAGGTCTGGCTATATATGGTCTCTAGGAGAATCAATTAAAAATTTCCATCTTAATTTGTCTCCATAATTGACCTTTTCTCATTTTTAAAACCAGAAGAGCAACCATTGAGTATCAAAGCTGAGAAGAATATAAAGACTCCTGGTATAAAAATTTTTAAAAACTGTTTTGTTGGTGTTATTTCTTTGCACTATAGTAAGAGGTAGGTGCCAAACACAGAGAAAAGTACTAGATGCTGTACGTATAAGTAAAGAGTCCTAAGAGAATTCCATGCTTAATCTTAGAGGAAAGGAAAACAGATACTATACAGCACAAAGACAAAAAGTATCATAGAATCCTAGGGGTTGGAAGGGGCCTCGAAAGATCATCTAGTCCGACCCCCCTGCCAGAGCAGGGTCACCTAGAGTACATCACACAGGAACGCATCCAGGTGGGTTTTGAATGTCTCTAGTGAAGGAGACTCCACAACCCCTCTGGGCAGCCTGTTCCAGTGCTCTGTCACTCTCACAGTAAAAAATTTTTTTTGGATATTCAACTTGAACCTCCTATGCTCCAATTTACACCCGTTACCCCTTGTCCTATCACTGGTCATCACTGAGAAAAGCCTAACTCCGTCCCCCTGACACTCACCCCTTACATATTTGTAAACATTGATGAGGTCACCCCTCAGTCTCCTTTTCTCCAAGCTAAAGAGACCCAGCTCCCTCAGCCTTTCCTCATAAGGGAAATGTTCCACTCCCTTAATCATCTTCGTAGCTCTGCGCTGGACTCTTTCAAGCAGTTCCCTGTCCTTCTTGAACTGAGGGGCCCAGAACTGGACACAATACTCCAGATGCGGCCTCACCAATGCAGAATAGAGGGGGAGGAGAACCTCTCTTGACCTACTAACCACACCCTTTCTAATGCACCCCAGGATGCCATTGGCCTTCTTGGCCACAAGGGCACATTGCTGGCTCATGGTCATCCTCCTGTCTACCAGGACCCCCAGGTCCCTTTCACCTACACTACTCTCCAGCAGTTCAGCCCCCAACCTGTACTGGTACATGGTGTTTCTCTTCCCCAAATGCAAAACTCTACACTTCCCCTCGTTGAACTTCATCAGGTTTCTCCCCGCCCAACTCTCCAGCCTGTCTAAGTAGCAGAGAAGGAATCAAAACTATCAAAGAAAGGAGTTGGAACACCTGGTTAGCAATATATAACTAGTGAGTTACCACTGCTACTGACACTTTAGGCAGTTTTCTCCCTCTCTCTCACCTTTGGCCAGGGTGATGCTCAGTGTGTGTCAGCGTTGCTACACATGGCATTAAGCCCCTGAGAAGTCACAGTTGATGCTATATTACTAATTATTTACTCTGGACAGCCAATAAAACTGTGGGACTGGTACTATGAGTTTATCAGGACAAAGTAAAGTTGTAGCAAACATATCTATGTAAAAGGTAATTGTTCCTAGGATTACAAGTAACCGAAAATAACAGCGTAAAATGGCCTGAAAATCTGAATGGATCTATGGAGAATTTGGATGATGTAGGTATTACGAGCACTCTGGAGAAGAGGGAATCATCTAATAATGTGCACTGAGAGTCTACAAAGACAACGACCAATTTTAATTCTACTCAGTCAATGTGGAACTGAATTTGGCTTTTCCACAGGGGTAATTTAGCAATGTAATAACCACATTAAGCAAATATTGTGTGTGTTATTTATATTTTTACAGATAAAACCAGTTTATTAAGGTAAGTAAAACTGTTTTCAATAATTGCCTAAAACAGCCTAATAGAGCTTACTAATTAATATCCTGTATTTCCTATATATTAAATAATTGCCATTCAGTATCACCTACAGGGCAGAAATAACCACTCCCAAGACAAGTATCACAGGCAACTTCCAGTTTTTGTTCAAGGTCATCTTGTATAGCTGGCTTTAAGTTTTACTTTCCATCTGGAAAGCCAGCAGTATCAGGCATTGGCAGATTTCCCAAGGAGCATGTTTCATGACAATGGTGAATGCTATTTTATAATTACTCCCTGCCTTTTCTATTCACAGGAATAGGAAGTAACTGTGGGTGATAAGATCTCAGCTATGCTATTAATATTTACTGGGTCAGAATATGCTAATGCATTTTAAAATGCATTAATTTTGCACTAACATTTTTTTGAGATTAATTTTGTATTTGTTTCTGTATCACATAGAGGTATGAGGTTTTGCTGCCTGTCTCCTCTGACAGCTAAACTGAGCTAACACATGCATTATCTGTTTTTACATTGATGTCTTTCAACATGGTAGATTTCCATGCCCCTCAGTGATATGAATCCTAAACTGCTTTTGAATCCACAAACAAGTATCCACAACAGTAACACATTAAATGGGCACCACAAGGATAATGGCTGAGCAGCTCCCTTGGCTTTTGTGTCTGTTATCACTCCAAGAAAGAAACAAAGGAAATAGAAGCAGGAGAATTAGAAAGAGAAAAAAAGTATACATGTTCTGAAGTGGTATGTTTGCTTTCCTTAATGGCAAAGAGAGACTGAAAAAGCATAGTTTGACACAAAACTCTTTTTACACTGAATATTTTAAGAAATTAGCTCAGAGAAGCCTGAGAAGCTAATGAGGGGGAATGCTGGCTAGCTATAAACTGATGCTTTTCTGTACATATTGCCTCCTTCACAGCAATATGTGCTGAGTCCTTTGCCTTTGTGAAAATATACTTGGAAGAGATGGAGATACCATATGATGGTTTTAAGATGTATTTTCATTTCCTGGGCTGGCTAGAGATGATCACAACAGCTCCTGGCATAAATTTGTGCAAATTCAAAATATCAGAGGCTTAGAAGGAGAGATGCTAGAACAGCCACAATTGCTACATAACTCGACATATCCTGAGGAGGTCCATCCTGGGCAATAAGTGAGGCAGGGGCTTGAAACAAAAATAGGATTAAATAATCTAATAACAGAGCAAATAATCATGCATTTGCTCTGCTCAGTCTTTTTGCCTGAGCTAAAATGTGATTGCACAATGTGAATTGTGGCATTACCTAATTGAAGAAGGCATGATTTTATAATCTGAAAATTCGTTCCATGTAAACTTAGATAATTCTTCACAGCAAACAGCAAAATTCAGGTGGAAATATTATGGAATTCTGGATATGAAGAGTACAGATGTCTTCAGCTGCCTTCCTTTTCTTTTTAAAGGAGAAAATAACAGCATTGAGTAAAGGAAAGACTAAAAGTCTAATATCTGATCTGCAATTTGCACCAAGGTCTGAGAAACATGATCTGTTAATTGATTTCTTAAGCTGGTTTTGCTTTCTTTATTTCTTTGTATTCATAAAAAGAAAAACGACCTCTTTTAAAGTGTACACTGAAAGATTAACTATTTCACTGTGGTATATAGCATCTCATCTGTTAAGTAGATAAGAGTTCAGCTGCTTCCCTTGCTTTTCAAATAAAAAAATTTAGGGGATGTGCTAAGAACATCCTGTCACATCTGATTTTTTTGAGCTTCACTCAGCAAAATTAAGAAACTGTATTTTGCAATAAAAAAGCTTCACAAATTTGAAAATCAGAGATGTCAAGTGGAGTTTCCCGTACTGTATGTTCTTGCTTCACTTCAGGGTTCCACAAACTTACACTGTTTAAATGTATCTTTCTTCTACTGCTTTAGTTTTTAATTGCTTAAATGAGGTCTCGCATTTAATACACCAGTAAGGAATTTCCAGTTCTATCTGCAAGGCAGAGACAAGTGACTACAAAGCAGTACAAAAGATCAAAATCACATCTATCGAAACTGTGCAGATACTTGTGGTCTTCACTTAAAAATGTCTGGTGTTCCATTTTTAAACAGAGTAAATCCTGTTTCCACAGTTCTCACTGAATGTTCACTTTTTCTGTGTTTTGGAGAAGTTTTTCATTATTTGTCTAAGAGCAGACACAGGTATTCCCCTTCAACAGTAAATAATTGGTCTGTCACTAAAAACCAGTATGTATTTCTCAGTGGGCCTGGTACAGAGATGTGGACAAATTACAACACCTTCTGAAGAGGTATCTTCTGAATAATTTTGATAAAAGTATGTATCTGACTTGTCCACCAGCCAGGACTGATGTGATTTCTGGAAGCTGTTAGTTAATGTCTGCTAGACAGTTTAATTTTCAGAGTTATGCCTTGTAAGCTGCACCGAGTTCAGGTTTGGATCTGGGCACGTGGCCTTCTTGAGTGCTGTAGTCGGGGTGATCTGAAGTCAGGTAGAGGACACATCCATTGAACACCCTGTGTCCAGTTTTCACAACGATTTCCCAGGGCAGACTCCCCAGTGCTCTGTGGCCTCCTGCTGCAGCCAGGGGCACTGGAGGTGGAAAAGCAGGTTCTGAGGGCCTTAGCTGGCAGCCCATAGTCCTCTGTGCCCCACAGCCCAGCCCAGTTTGTGAGGGAGTTAAAAACCTCCTCGAAGCCGTGGCAAGAGGCAGGCGGGTGTGGTGGGGAAGGGTCGCTGTGCTGGCCCCACAGCAGGGCAGCCATTTTGTGCTGTGTGGGAGAGCTGCCTCAGCACGGCGGCCATTTTGTCTGCGGCAGCTGCGAGGGCAGAGCTGCCCTGCCTGGCGCTGCCGGGGAAACGCCCCAGGAAGGGCTCCCTCTCAACTTTAAACGTAAAACGTGCCCATTATGAAGGGAACCTTTGCTGACCTTTCCTTCCTTGAACCAGGTAGGTGAGGTCTCTTACCTGGTGACTGACTTCAGCATCAGGTGAGTTACTGTTGCTAACTGTGTGTCCAAATCTCTTTGTAGAGGTGGAAGATTTACTCCTGAGGAGATTAACCTTTCTGTTGATGGCCCAGAGAGAAGATTGTAAGTGATTTTAATATTCAGTATAGCACAAAGCATCTTGCTTATTCACAGGGTGACTGTTGCAAAGAAGTGGGGGGAAATTAATTAACTAAAAAAATCCCACAAGCTTTGAGGTTTTAACTCAATCACAGAAATGTATGTGAAATTTCTTCAAATATAATTGAACTTTTCCTTGCTTTGATTTTGAAAACTGAAAATCTGGGTCTGTTGAACTAAAAGTATGTTTCATAGATAACAGATGAGAAAATGAGCCTGCTTGGATATGTGTAAGATTTTTTTTTAAGTATATATATTTTTTATGACTTTTGAACACTACTCTGCACACCTTTTAAGTGTACTGTCTAAGTAGTGATTCTGGGCTGAAGTCTTCTGTGATCATACTCAAAGAAGTCTGTGCTATTTGAGGGTGGGGCTTTCAACTTCTCGCAGTGTAAGTCAGGGCACTAAAGTTAACCGCCATGTGTAAGGGTTGAAGTACCAGTCCTATCGTACTTCAAAGGGAGAAGAGAGCAAATGATTTTTTTTTTTTTCAGCCTACTGTACCTTTATTTATGCCAAGGGTCTGGGTTCTGCAGGTTTTAGATCTACTGAGGTTCTTGGCCTGTTTGCAAAGGCATTGTTAGTTTGTGACCTCAGGTACTCACAAAAGACTTCAAAATAATATACTCATTATTAAGTCCTATTCTTCTAAATTCAGTGATTTAGTAATATAAACCCTACTGACTTTGTAATCAGAACTGTATTAATACTCTTTAACCTTCATTGAAGCTTCTATGCCTTACCCTTTTGTCAGTTTTAAAATCTCTTGGCAGAATTGCTATTTGATACATAAAAATGGGTTTATATTCATAACATAATGGATACCATTTAACAAATATCAAATCCTGGCTGCTATTAGTCCAGAATACAGTGTGCTCTCTTGTGACATGAACTGTCTAAGACCACTAATGAAGTGAGGAATAAAGCCTGAATTAGGTTAGACTGGAAGCTCCAAATCCCCTACCTGTTGATATTTTCTTCAGACAAATATCCTTCCCACAAAGGATTGAAGTGAGGTGTAAAAATATGCTCTGTAGACAGGTACTTTGCGGAAGTCTCCTTTTGTAAGTAATAGATCCCTTTTAAGTCTTCTGCAAATCATGCTGAATAAAAATGGTGCTGAATAAAAAAGGTAATTCCCTTTGCAACTACAAAAATATTTTCCCAGTGGCATTTTGCAAGCATTCACCTAACTTGGATGCTCTTTATCTTTCTTCCTTTTAAAATGTCAAGCAGGTAAAAGTTTTCTAAATAGCATTCTTTCTTATTTTGATTAATTTTGCATAGTGTTTTCCCAGCAGTATTGACACTTACATAAACCTGAGTTCTGATTCTCTTCTGACTAAGACTTCCCGAAGTCTCTGGATCTTTGCCATCTCAAGCTCGATTTCCTCAGGCATCATTGTTGTTTCAGCCATTGAAATGATGTCAAGTTGATCTTTTTCATAAAAGAAAGAAGAAACATTTAATTTTATTTAAAGCAGGCATGCATTAGTCAACAGTTTTTAGCATATATTGTTTTTAAGCTCTGTTTCTGGTAATGAGCCAGAATTTATAAAACAAAAGTGAAGACAACACTGAAATGAGTAATAGCCAGTGACAACATGAAACTATTTTGCCTGCTCTACAATTTCCAGGCTAATTTTCAGTTACAAAGAAACAAGTAAAATATTATTACTGTATGCACAAAAAGATATTAGCATGAAAATAATTACTATATAGGAATAAAATTATCAAACTATTACATATAATAAGAGAGACTGAAGAGGTAAAAGCAAAGCTACTTATACATATTTTTCCTTCAAATTGAATGCAGACTGGTATAGTTAAACTGAGTATTAACTTAATAATCAAATTTTATCCTCAGTGTGCCAGCCAGAAATGGAACATTAGCAACCTGTGATGAAAAGCAACCAAAAATAAAATGCCCATTAAGTCAGCAAGTGCAAATAAAACTTTCAAAGAAGCCTGCAGTGATACAATACACAGTGTGAGAATGCATTATGCTTACTGTCAATAGTTTAAGACAAATCAGTAAGGAATGTTATAAGGAAAAAGTAATTATCAGCAAAAATTCTGCTGTTGTCACTTGATGCGAGCCTATTGTCCGCTGAGAAGCTTATAGTGCTCTACAACCATAAGCTGGTGTAATTCTAATTTGGGGGCTTCTGCTATCATCTCTGTAAAAGAAAGAGGCATGAAGAAGGTGAGGTGTTTCAGTAACACAAAGGGTCTCAAGCCTATGTTGCAAGAATCCAAAACTATGACATTTTATTCTGCCACTTTTTGTCATCTTGGAGATGGAAGAACCATCTTAAATGATTCTGTTCAATTCATGACTGCAGAGAAGCTCTTTAAGGAGGTGCAGTGCAAATCAGTTCCATGGCTTCTCTAATGTGGACACCACTCATCGTATGTGTGGCTCCTCTGCTTCAGTTGAAAATTATTTTAAGTCATTGTAGTCCTGGATTGGATTTAAACTGAGAAACTGGAGGCCTACTTCTACCCCTTAAATTGACCAATAATAGATAGCCATTAATAGTATTTTAACAAGGATTAAGTTTTGTTCCAAAGCTTGGTCAGCAATTTTGAGGCTTTCTTAAGAATTGAGTGACATTCTCAAATTAATCCTTTTTTCAGTGAAGTCTATTAAATGCTAGTAGAGCATGGTGCAGCAAGTGGACTTTTCATGCTGTTTCAGGTACCAAAATCAAGATTTTCAACACCACTATTACTTGATGAGCCAAAGCAGAAGTAAGCAGGAGGCACAGTTCAGAAACAGATGAAAAGAGAACCAGTGTAACTTAAAAACAATACACTTGGTGGAAACTGAAATAGTTGCATAATGCAGAAAAATGAATTTTTATAGTACAAAATAGTACAGATAAAAAATAGTCATATGAAAATAATCAGATTATTTCTGTAGTTTGTAACTAGCTTGTCACCTGGAGGCATGAATGACTAATCTTGTAGCCAGCCTTTTACTGTACCTCAAATGTCTTCAGAAACTCAGAGAAGGTTTTTTTTTTCTCTGACCTAACCCATCAGAAGCAGGATGCAGTGGCCAGTAACTAAGCTGTGCAGAAAAAAACTACATCTCATCACTTATTCCTAATCTAGCCTGCTGCAGCCTTCTATTGTTGTGAATCCTAACAATTAGTAAATTTTGTATCTGTGTGGAATAGTATTTGTTCAGTGTTTTATTCTGGAATTACCATATAACTATATCTAATAGCTAAACACAATACAAGCAGCTGCAGTATGTTATGTTCCTGGCTTCTTAACAGGCAGGCAACATTGAGCAATTTAAAATGGGTAGACTGGGGGAAAGGGGAGAGGTGGCATAGGATAGATAGTTCCAGTGTGGAAAGGACCTGACTGGCATGGTGCTGAGCACATCCCACCACTTCTGCTAGTCTGACTGCCTCGGCTCAGGGCTGGTTTGGAAATGGTGCAGATGTCTGCCCTTGAGAAGCCTCAAACAGGCACAACAGAGAAGAAAAAAAAAAAAAAACAGCTTCCTGCTAGAAGCAAAATTATTCAGTGCTACTGATAGCAGTTGGAACCAAAGTGATTCTGAGAACTTTAGCATACGTCAGGGGAGTAGAACAGTATTTTTTTGCTTCTCCAGTAATAGCCTCTGCACACTACTATTGTCTTTAGAGATTACTTTTTCCCTATTAATACTTCTTAATGGGTTGAGCAACACAGTTATTTTGGAATGAATGACATGTAGAGCCCATGAAATGCACTTTGAGCTGACACAAACTGAGCACATCCATCACAGGTGGCTAGATGTGCTTTGTCCCTGAAAGTAACAATGGCCAGTAACTTTCTGAAAAAACTGAGTCTGCTAGAAAATGTCAGAGAAGTGGCATTCACAGTATTTGGAGGATAATCTTGGATTCAGTATGTTTACTATGAAGTGAAAAAGAATGCCTCTATGCAAAGAGCCTGGTTTCCTTATCAGTGCATGAGCATTCAGAGCAGCATTGCAGTTCTGCAGATGTTAAATTCTCCATAAAACCCTGGAAGCAAAAGTTGCAACTGCAGTGCAGCTCCCCAGTGGACAGGAGATAATCTTGGAGCCCTGAAGTACTGGCTTAAACTAGGCATCAAAGCTTCCACTGTTTTTGCCAGACAGCAGGGCACCTAGAAATGCCAAAGCTGGTTTTCCACATGTTCCATGTCTCAGGGTAAGCTTCTGGACTGATTAGTCGTATAGTTTGGCTTTGCAACAGGCAGCTGTGAAATCTGGCAGCCCTAGGGATCCCTAGAGTGACAGAGCACTGGAACAGGCTGCCCAGAGAGGCTGTGGAGTCTCCTTCGCTGGAGACATTCAAAACCCGCCTGGACTCATTCCTGTGTGATGTGCTCTAGGTGATCCTGCTCTGGCAGGGGGGTTGGACTCGATGATCTTTCGAGGTCCCTTCCAACCCCTAAGATTCTATGAACCCTTTTGGCAGGAAGGAACCAGAGATACATACTGAAAGCTGATTAAATGCCAGGATATTAGGGAATGTCACAGTCACTAAATATCCCTGCTTCTGAACAGTCATTTGGGGAAAGAGAAAAACAAAATGGGGGATTTTTCTGATTTGTGGGGAATTGTGGTGCATCTATGCTTCCAGTAAACCTGAAACAGAAAGTACTAGCCACCTCAGCTCTCTATTGTGCTGCCTAAAGATCACTTATGTTCTGAGATAAACTGCTAGACTAGAGCAATTCCTTCACATCTGCAGTCTATTCAGCAGTTCCTCAGTCAAGAGCTCAGAAATGAATGTCTGGTACAACCTGTAGAGAAGCACATCTCTCCAAGACGATCAAAATGAATTATCATGCATTTAAGCTTGCCCTTTGTGGGTGTGGAGGAAATCTAGTTTTCATAGTAATGCATAGGATCCCTGGGAAAAGCACTGTTGCAGCATCAGCTGTGGTGAAAATATTTTTATTTTGCAATTGGACAGAATAAAAAATAATACCATCTCTTAATGATGATAGCTGCTTTTGCACAGATAGCTTATGGAAATACTTTTTAAAAATCAAAATTAAAAACTTCTGATTGTAGGACATTAACAGCATTAGAAAACTAGGAAAGACATGAGCAACCTAAAAAGATTTATTTATTATATATCAAATACACCCGTTTTTGAAGGGTTTGTTTCAAATTTTACTGAATTAATTTGTTGAATTAATTTGCTGAACAAATCAATCTTTGGAAGAAGTCATATATGGATACTATGATTATTTGTTTTGCTCTAGTCACCTGCCTCTTCTGATTCAGTATTTGACCACCTCTCAGCATTGAATATCAATTATAAAGTTTCTGTAATATATGAAATGACTATGTCCTGTTTTCTAATAATACACTACCATGATTTATAATGACTATATGCAATAGAACAATTACAATACTGGGATTTATTTTGTCCAGGTCATTAATACATAGTTTTTTAAAAAGTTATTACAGATTTATAGACATATTGCAACCTAAGCTTCTGCTTCAAAAGTCTCTTCTACTGACACTCTACCATATGACCCAATTTTAAAATTAGATAAGCAGAGAACATAAAAAGCACTGTGTACAACTGCCCACTGTACTTCCAGAATCACTGCCTTGTCTCTTCCTTACCTAAGAGCCTCTTGTTATAAAAAGATTCTTTTAGTTGCCTATCCTGTACTTTCTTGTTCTTACTATCTTCAAGGTTTGACCTTTTCTTTTTCATTATTTACCTTGCAAATAGCCTGTTGGCAACAGTCTATTCTTTTCCATTTCAGGCTTTTGTACACAGTGGTCTCTCTGAGATTTCTCTTGAAACATAAATGCCAGATTCACAGTGTTGAATATTAACTCCTTCCTGTAGCTCTCAAAGTCCTTTAGTTTTCTGTGGTGTCGTACTTAAAGTATTGCACACAACTTTCACATTTGATACAAGAAAGTGCCTGTATCTTCCCAGTGCCCAACTGAAATTCTTAGTTGCTTAGTTTGCATCTTTTATGCTGTATTGTCTTGTTAGCTAGCCTGAGAAATTTATAAGCAGTAATTATTCTTGGCTTTGTCTTTCTTCAGTTTATGACAGTTTCAACTTCCTAAGTGGGTAGTTATGCAACCCTTTAATCTTAAATTTCCCCTGGGGAAGATGAAGTCTAAGAAACTGTTCCGTGCACAGACTTAATTTTGGTTGTACTGATACCCTGAAAAACAGCTTATGTCTCAATAGTTGTCCTTCCTTCTCTGACAATTCTGTGAATCTACACCAGTCTGGACTTCCTGTAGAAATCCAATGTGATGCATAAAACTTAATGTGATATTTAGACTTAACATATTTTTAAATCTGTATTGCCATCATGTACTTGCATGATAAATTCCATTTGTTCTATCTTGCACTTAGGCTTCCATCATTCTCCTGACTTTCGATGCTGTCAGAACTATTGTACTCATCTACTTGTGAAGATGGAGATTTTAGTAGCTAAGAGGAAAGGCTCAAGTACAAGGGAAAGGATTGTTTATGTTAAATTATAATGGCTGGTGTAAAATTAAGAGCTCAGCTATAAGCTTAGACTGGAAACTAGTAACTATCCAAAGCAATAATATTCTGAAGCAGTCTTTCAAGTAGGATATTGGGAGAAAGGAACTAAACATGTTTAAGATCAGAACACTTTGTGGGGAAAAAAACCAGACAGGTCAGGTATCATGTGGTTCTCTGCAGTTGCAGGAGGCTGTACTTAGGAAGCAGAAAAGATGAATTTGACCATTATGTGGGGCTTTACTTTTTAGGGTAGTGTTTAGCTTTTTGGGGTCCAGTGTCCTGTGTAGTCAGAAGCTGCCCACACACAGATTCCAGACTCCTCCATATATGAAGTCATAAGGATCCATCCTGTCAAAAACCATCACTTCAATATAGAGCACCATTCATGCTTTCATATTCTTCCATCTGGGTTCAAGGTGTTCGCTTATGCAAGGAACTGACTCAGTACAATAGGACAATTTGCTACCTAATCATCTGTAACTAGAATGATTTAAATTCTAGCTGTAAATCTATATATTATTTGGTGCTGGTTTATAGTGCTATCATTATGATTTATTTCTAGGTTTTTTCTGCTACTGAGAGTTGTACTAGCCTTCTCCATTTTTATATCATGTCTTTGATCTGTGACTCTCAATACTCTTAATAGTCCCCTAAGCAGTCAGTTTTAGGGGGAGAGGCAGGATTTTTCCTCAGTAGTACTCCCTCTTGGCAGCAGTTTAAGAGCTAATACAAACCATATTTACAGATCAGGAGACGCAGTTCCAACACTCACAGCAATAAATACATAAGAAGTCAGAACTTAATATTGGACTCAATGTTTCTTTGAAAATATAAGAATAATATGACTTCCTATGAAAGTCTGCCCAAAAACAGTGAAATGACAGCCCTAAGCCTGATTTGATTGTGCCATAATACTAACTAAAAATGTGACTGAAATTTGCAGGAAGTGCTTCTGATGTAAATAAATTCAGGGTAGGCAGGAGTATGTCCACTAACATAAATTACCCTAATGACACTCACAGACTGGGTCTTCAGAACCCTGAGGGGCTTTGACATTCCAATTATAGGACTCAACCTTGCTCCTTTGAAGTTGATTCCAAGACCTAGAGACTCTGTCTATGGAATTTGCATGCCCCAGCCACTTTGCATTACAGGCAGTGATAACAAGGTTGCACACATCTCTTCAGCTTGTTGGAGGGCAAATGCATAAAAATGAGGAAAAAAGAATCATGAAAACAGCAAAGGGAGTTTGGAATTAATGTATTTTTAGAAAACCTTTTTTAAATCAAGACCCGTTGAATTCACATGATTCTCCACGCAGCTGAAACTGACTCCTCTGGTTTAATCTCTTAGTTGAGACAGTCTGCAAATACCCAGTTTGTAAATTTGGCAGGTTAAACTTTTTTTTTCCTTATGGTGGAAGGTCACTGCAGCTCCCACCTTCAGATGCAAGCTGGTCTGCAAGCGACTGCTTAGTAACCAGCTTAGTATTGTCTCAGTACAGTTCCTGTGACAGATCAGATACAAAAATCTAGCAACATAGAATGTCTTTATTGATGTTTCAGGTACACTGATAGACAAGAACCAGGACTTGCTCACATACAGAAATTTTTCAGAGCAATTACAGCGTACTGAAAGGGCATAATCATGATTGGTGTGACCATTTTAGACTTCAGTTTCCAGTATCCCCAGTGACTGAACTGAGCCACAAACTCTCTTCAAGATTACTACAGTTCATTTGCAAAATAGCCTGTGATATCTCATGGAGCCATTTCTGTTGTGTATAAAGGACGATTAAATGGTTTTGAGTGGGATTTAAAGAACTGTCCATATAATTAGGTCTGCAGAGAATTATGACAGACTTAAAGTACTGTAATTGAATTGTGCAAGAGTATTTTTCAGATTCCCTACTGTTATTTCAATTTCTAAATTAACTCTGGTTTGCATACGAGTACCACATTCCTTGTTGCAAGGTGCTCTGACAGCAGGATTTTTCATACATTTGGATAGTGGCTTTAGGTGGGGTGTGAAAGCAGTTTTTCCCCAGACCATATTATACGTCAGTCTGAAACTAAGCAACCTGATTTGTCTTGCTGTAACTGAAGCAACAGAGTGGGATTTTCCCTCTCCTTTCTAGGGGATGTATCGCTATGTATTTCATATTAGTGACAGGCTGCCCAGAGAGGCTGTGGAGTCTCCTTTACTGGAGACACTCAAAACCCACCTGGTCACATACCTGGGTGATGTGCTCCAGGTGATCCTGCTCTGGCAGGGGGGGTGGACTGGATGATCTTTTGAGGTCCCTTCCAACCCCTAAGATTCTGTGGTTCTGTGAAGTGTGATTTAAGTAAAGTCTACAGGATTGAGTAATGAATTTACCTTTTGTTTGCAATTTTAATTTATGTTTACAAATTATAATTTTTAATGGGAACTTATTTGTTAAAAAAAAACCACAAAGCAAACAAAACCCACCAAAATTGAAACAATACAAATTCCTTTTAATTATTTCCTTGCTATGCAAAGTTAATCACCTCCTGGATTAAGTAAGGCTTTGGTGATAAGTCTCATTTTTACTGACCTTTCTTCCCAGTTTATTATCTCTGACCTGATTTATGTTGGTGCAGGGTGGGGTATAAACTGATATGCAAGTGATCCTGTAAATGGCTCATGCTATTTTATTTTCATCTGTTTGCACAATTTTCAGCTCATTTGATATACTGATTCATTTAGAAGGCTACACATCTCACAACTACTATCTCCCATGCTGCCTATTTATTTATTTGACTCACCAGCAAACACCCATCTTATCCTAGTCAACATCTGATAATGCCCTGGTTTTGCCCACAGAAATGTCAGTGCTATCCAGTCTTCTTGGATAACATACAGAAAACTCTCCCTACTGTTTGTAGAAGAGCACTTTCCATAGTACCTGGAAACTCATAAGGATTCCAGTAATCTGTTCTAGTAAATATGAAATAGTCTCTAGCTGGGATACTTTGCCTTTCTACCACTCCAGAATAAGGAAGCCTGGGGAAATTCCTAAAATGATATTCTGTGACAAGATATTCTGTTTCCTGCTCTTTGTATATTTTACTCCTGTGAAGGGCACCGGATAGCCTCCTTATAAATTCCAATTACCAATGGAAGAGCTGTCATACATGCTCTCTATTTTTGATAGGTTAGGGTGTTAGCCTTCCAGGTACTTCAGTGCTTCTCACAGCACAAGCACCAGTCCCTTTGTCCTCTCTCTAGTGACATCCAGTGCCTCAGAGGTACAGAAAAAAAAACATCCAGAAATCAAACTGCATTAGTTATCTGTTTATAGCCCCTGTTCTCACAAATCAGATGTCTATCTTTTCTAATATATTTCTGATTATCTTAAAGCTAGTGCAAAAGAGACAGGAGTTGCTATTACCTAAAGTACCTAGCTCTTAGTAGCTCTTCTTAATGCCTTCAAACCAGGAGGTTGTGGGGTGCAGCACAGGGGGCAGGGGAACAGACTGCTTAAAATTGTATTTTATTTTTGAAAGTAAATATCTGTGAGACAAAAATTTTATTTACATTCTGATAAATCATGATGCTGACAGTGTAGGCACCAGTGGTTTTTTGCATATTCCTTTCACCTTTTCCTATCATGTTACAAATTGAAAATACAACATTGTGCACTTTAAACTGCTGTTTGTCCTTCAGAGAATTGGGAGAATACGCAGTTACATGCAGCCCAGTGGGAAAGTTTGCACAGTGCATATGTTCTGACAGCTGTTCCTATGAGAAAATGGATCAAAAATGAGACACAAAAAATGAAGGAAAATTGCCTTTGAAGATCTGACCCAAAAGCCCTCATTGTTAGTTTTTTCAGTTGCACCTTTATCTGCAAGAAGCTATTTTAGTCTGACTCAGGAAGACTGCCAGGAATCAGGAAGACTCAAAAACGGGTTTCCATGCCCAACAGTGCACAGTCCTTTGTGAGATTCAATGCTGTCAGATGGCTGTAAATAGAAACTGGTACAGTTAGTTACTGTGGTAGGTACCTTCCCTACTGTGGAGCTCCCACTGAAATCAATGCACATTCCCATTCAGAGCAAGAATGGGTTTAAGCCACACTCCAAGGAAAGAGATTCATCCTTCCTTGATTAATCTTAGGTGCTGGAGAATTAAAAAGCAATTTTAAGAAATACATTACTTGCTCATTTACTTCTGTCATTTTGCTCAGTGGTTAAAGCAAATAGCCTGTGGCTTTCCATTTTAATTCCTCACTAGAGTCATATTCTGAACCTGTCATACTAACACAAAACTTCAATTTTTTAAAGCTTATTTAGTTTGGTATTTTTAAAAGCTTTTCCTATTTTCATTATTTTTTTCTGATTCAGAAAAAAAGTCATCAAAATGTTCAGTCTCAAAAAGTCTTGCAAAAACCTCTTCAGGGTTTATGGTTTCTGCTGTGAGCATCAATGGATAAAGAGCAGCATATGCTGTGAAGCAAATAATAGTAAAATGGCCATTGACATTTCTAAATTTCACATCTCTACAGTATTATATTTTTTAATTATCCAGTTGTATTCTAGAGAACTTGTTTTTCTCTCTCTAAACCCCCATCTCTGTGAAGTGATTTTCTAATGTGTTTTTTTTAACAGTGCTCTAAATATCTTCCCAGCAGCTGGTAGACAATTTTAGGCAAACTTAAACCCATTGGATAAATATTACAGACAAGTCAAATCCAGTAAAGGCCAAAGTGATACTGGTATGGAGAATTGCTTTAGACAGTAAAGAAATTGCTTCACAGAACAAGATTCCCACTCCAGCAAGTAATTAAATACTGAGAAGATGGTCCTCAGAAGCCAAGAAAAAAAGGAGCTTAGCATTTCATTGGAGAAAAGACAAATAATTTCCCAGTGGGATGAATGTTCCTATTCCTAAGGTCATGGGCATACAATGCATACAATCTGGCAGCAAAGTGGAAGGCCAGGCAGCAAACTCATACTAGGATCTTGTTCTCCAACATAAAGGGCACACAGTGTTTTCAGGGAGCCACGGCCAAAAGCTGTGCCTTTCCCTAAAGATGAAGCTGCCAGAACCAGTAGAACCAAAACTGGTTTTCTTAGTGTACACTGGGGTGGAACAGCACAACTCAACTCAAAATAATTATGACAGTTGGCAAACAAATCTGGCTTGCCTTTCATCTGTGGATGTGGAGTCATTCTCTAGCAACCTGTTTTCACCAAGTAAATTACTTTTGCATACTTAGTTTTTATTCAGTTTTTTTAAAAGACACTAATATTTTCTTCCTTAGAACTGGCATTGGGCTGATGTGAGACTGTGCTGACTGCCTCCCTGGAGGTCTCAGAAGTGAGGAAACAAAGGCAGTTCAGCAGAGTCTTCATCTATATCACTGAGCCAAACAGGTAGCTTGCTGTCAATTTCTTCTAAGGAAGGAAGAAAGAAATTTTGCAATCATGGGATGTTTCACACCTTACCAAGGCAGAGACAAACGGATCTTGATTTTACTGGCTTTCAAAACTCCATGGCTGTGCCCTTCACTATCACATCCCACGTATTCTGTCTGTGCTACAGACAAGTATCAGCCTGAAGGAAAATGTCTCTTTGTTAGAGTCTGCCAAACTGCATTAACTTAAGTCCCCTCCCAGGCACAGTGCCCAGAGGAAGCTGTATGGGAATCCATGGTAGATGATGAGAGGAGAGAAATTACAGATTGGATAAGGAGAGTAGGGGCACAAACATATAACTGAATTTATGTGAATTCCTCTTCTCCTGTGCAACAGAATAGTTTGAGCGACAGCCACTCACCAGAGGGGCTCCAATATATTGCCTGATGATTCACTGCTCAAAGATAAGAAAACTGAAATGGCATTATCCGTGTCAATGCAAGTGGTTCTCCAGGAAGCAAATACTCATCACTGCTTACCAAGGCTTTGCAGGACATGCCCAGTGAGAAGTGAAGCCAGAGGGACCAAACTCATGGGGCAGCCTGACACAGATCCCCAGGGAGAATCCACATAGAACTATCAGTCTACAGATTCCCTCAACAGTTTTCTGAAGAGAACTGAGGTGAACAGGGCTTGAGAAGACAAAAGCACAAAGCCCAGTTCTGCTTCTATTGAAATCAGTGAGGAAATTTCTGTTGACGTCAGTGAAGTCAGAACTGCATTTTGTGTTTATAACTAATGAAGTGTCAGGCTTCTCTGTCATTTGCTAGGTCAGTCAGGTCACTCCTTTGTTCATTTGGCTTCAGTACCATTATTCTAAATTTACTTTGGCCTCATTTACTGGAAGGGTGTTAGTGGTAGAACTGGCAATTCCTTTCTGGTTTTGGACTTGTTTTCTCCAAGAGATAAAAAAAACCACTAAACAGCTTCATAATGAGAATATTGTGTTCCAGTTTTATCAGTATATATATAAAAAAATGTTTTCATACAAAATAACGGTTTGGATGGGGGGAAAGGTTCAGGGCAGTAAAAAGATCCTTAAACGCCCCTGATGTTCTTGCAATAACAAATTACCTCTTGCATTTTGGTAGTTGGCAATCATTAGGCTTTTGCAATGACCCACTTGTCTCACTGAAACTCATTCAACTTTATTTAATGACAAATTCTCTTAAAATTATTTTCACAAATATTTTGCCCTTTATGAACACACTGTTGATAACTAATGTTTCATTGCTGATCCTGAAGGGCAACTAACGTAATTATCCAAGGGTGCTCCTGCTGATTTCTCAGTTTTCCCTCCAAGCATACATTTTTCATCTTTAAGTTTTGAATGCATTTATCCTATGCTTTTTCTGCAGTCAGACAGCAAAATATATTTCATGGAGATAAATTAGCATTATTTACGTATTGAGCCTCTGGGACTATTTTACTAAGTAAGACTTCTATGAAAATGGAACATAATCTGCTACAGAGGAAAAGCACTTTGGAATTCGTGATTATGGAGTGCCAAGTTCCAACCTTTCTTGTGCTCATGACACACAGTACTTTGCAGTGCATGCTCAATCTGGAATGAAAGTTTTTTATCCTGCTTTATAATGCACCCTTGAGACAGACACACACACATTCTCACAAGTTGTTACTCTGATGAAGCCATGCTATGCAACTAAGGGATCAATTATCAAACATAGTAAAAAAATTTACACAGACTGAGTTCATAATCACATAGGCTACCAACAGCTGGGATGATACATGAAGTTCAAAGTGTCCTACTTTCCAGTTCTAGTGCATTTTTTCTGTAAAATCTCTTGAAAAAGAAATAGGAAAATTCATGAGCAACAGTCCCAAAAATGACACTTTTTCCAACAATTTTTGTTTGACACTGGTTTGAATGTAAACATGGCATTACACATTAAGTGTTGATTTCATAGAATCACAGCATCTTAGGGGTTGGAATGGACCTCGAAAGATCATCCAGTCCAACCCCCCTGCCAGAGCAGGATCACCTAGAGCACCCAGGAACGTGATCAGGTGGGTTTTGAATGTCTCCAGCGAAGGAGACTCCACAACTTCTCTGGGCAGCCTGTTCCAGGGCTCTGTCACTCTCACAGTAAAGAAGTTTTTTCTTATGTTCATTTCCTGCTTGGTACACACAGCTGGGCCCAAAGACTTTGGAAGTCATTAACCCTCTGATTTATAAGTATCTCAGCAGAGAGAAATGTCTTTGCTGACATATCTGACTAGATGTATATCTTGATCCATAATAACCAACATTTTTTGCAAGGTAGCCCCTATCCAGGATTAGCCATACTCCTCCCAACACTCAGCCCTTTTGGCTTCGATCAGATTGGGGTGGGTCTGGTTGCTATTTTTCTCATTCATCTGTGCTTTTTAGGACAGGCTGGACTTTGTAGGATACAAAGTAGCATCACGAGACAATTATGTTCAGAACCAGGGGAAAAAAAATAGGGATTAAATTAGCTGTAATTTTGTTGAGAAACTTTAAGCACATCTAGCCCATAGCTAGATAGAAAAGTGAAAGAAGGGCAAAACTCATGAAATATGATAGGGAGACTTTGGGGGCAGGGGTAGCCCATTAACTGGTTTAATTCTGTCATCAGATAGTAAAGTTTCTATGGGGATCTGGGCTACAGAACTCCGTGAACTTGGGGGACCAACACGAAGTAGCACCCAGAAGAAACTGCTCAAAGGGTCAGAGTTCCTCCTGTTGTTCACCAATATTTTAGCAGTAATGCACTCTGAGGCACTGAAATATTTCCAGTTCTGTTTGCCTTATTCCTCTGTCTCAGCAACTGCCTGGAGCACTCACTTGTGAAAATAGGAATTAGAAAGATGAGACAATGTGTAGATAGTATAAACTGGATTAGTCTTACTCTGTACATCATTCTTCTGGCTCTTTTAAATGTATTTATGTATATCCTTTGGTTAGGTTCTTTCTCACCTATCTCAGTAGATGGTCTGGATAAGCCTAATCTGTTGTGTCTGGTTTATTGCCTATTAATAGACACAATTAACAATTTCTGGTTAAAGTAACACAAAGACATCACTGTGAAAGAACAGCAGTGATAGTTGGGCTATATAAATTCTGGTTGTGTCTGTGATTTCTTTTTTCTTTTTAAAATCAGAACAGAGACATGAGACTGAGGTAGTATCATGATAGCCAGGGTCATAGTGCCTTCCTGACTGACTGGAGAGGTGCTACAATAAAGGAGAGGTTTTATGCAAAGCACTGAAGCGGGTTTGTGGATGTTAGTACAATATGCAGGCTATTATGGAAGGCCCCAATGTGTGTTGTTGGAATATTTAACTACTAGATGATAGAAACAGCTATAATTGATGCAGGTTTGGATTTAACTGTGGGCAGAGCAAAATTTCAGCCCCTTGTCAGTCCCAACTCATGGGTCTTCCTTCATGCTGAGAACTCCTGAATCCCCATTACTGCTCTGCAGTTCATGACTGGGCAGCCCTGAGCACCGTCACAGCTTTCTAACTACATTTCCTTCCCTGTCTCATGAGACAACACAAGTCACCTTTCACTCTTGTAAGGCAATACAGGAGGAAAATGAATGAGGACATTCATGTACCATCATGTACCATGGCTGTATCCACCTTTGTTAAGAGTCTCATTAAGACTGCTTTTTCACAGTCAATTGGGGCCAATCTAGCATGAATACAAAGGAGTGCACTGATGTCTCATGGGAACCAACATACGATCCAGTCTGTTTGTACTAGATGCATAAACCTGACAAAAAAATTCAAGAACAAATTCACATTTACCTACTTTTTGAGCAATACCTACAGGCATATGATTGACACAAACCCGTCCTAACTACTCTTTGGTGACCAGAATGACAAATAGATGTTACAGGACATTAGCTGTACAGGCTTTGCTGTACAAGACTCAATTGACATTAGCTGTACAGGCTTTGCTGTACAAGACAAATGTGTTTTTCTGTTCCTACTCAATTGATTTCTTAATATTGCAACAGGAATTTTTCAAATTATTACAAAATGTTATTAAGCAACATTAAAACATCATGAGCTAGATCCTGTTCTAAGATGCAGCCATTCTGTTCTGATAATGAAATCAGGCCTTAACAGTGACATAAGCATTTCCCAGTAGATGATAATGCACGTGCCAATAACCAGGGTATAAATGCCTTTTCTTCATTCCTTGTTCGCCAAAGAGAAAAGATGACCTGGCTACAGGAGCACTTTATGTTATTGCAATCTGTTGTCATTTCCTTTCTAGCTTTTCAAGCTTCTACAAGCTGAAAGACCATCCCTGTGCATAACAGCACTTCTAAACCAAACTAGTCTTGAACAGAAAATATTCCAGATAGATAAAAGCCATCCAACTTCCCATGCTGCCAAGAAATGCAAATGCAAAATATTAAATATTATTTAGTGCATGTTTTCAGTGTTTGAACCACTCTCAGCAGAGCATTTAAATACATACAAGTGCCTCTTTCTGGCTGACAAGCTTGAAAAGAGAATGATGTTTTTTCAGCTTCTTCCCAGACCTTCTGGAGACTACTGTTATGCCATGCAATTTAGGACCTATGCTGTAAGGGTGCATTAAAGTAAATTGTTAAATCCATCTTTTTTATCAATACGAAAGTGTGACCAGAAGTCAGTGTTAATATTAAAATGGGAAAGATATGCAGGTATCATCTAAAACAACAAGCATAAATAGAAGACTCTGCAGCATTTTAAATTGAAGGCTAGTAGAAAAAAAAAAAAAAAAGATCAGTTATTCAAATAGCAAAATCTTAATATGGTAATTTTCTACTTTTCAAAGAACAGACCATGGCCTCTAGATTACTTTCTATTCTATATCTAAATTGTTATACACAGATAAATATTCTCATTAAATTGAATCTAGTGTGTTGAAAGGCAGCTCAGCAACAGAGCCAGGGTACGGACACCCGGACACTTGGTCCTAGTCCTGTTAACAGCCCATTCTGGTACCTGGTCGAGCTGTGATTTGGGTGGAAGCTCAATGCTGAGCAAATATTTTTGAGCAGATCAGGTCATCTCCCACTCAACCTCTGTGTTGCCCTCTACTGAACAGATTATCTTTCTGTCCAAAGCTTGCAAGACGTAACCCTTCTGTCACCTCAAGCTACTGGTTATTATTTCTATGAGTATCGCACCGCACTTGGCTCTTGAGCTCTGAAACAAAACCAGACATATTTATGAGAACAAGAAAAGCAGATGTCTGCATCATGACAGAGAACCTGCAAAACTGTTTTATGTGTCTGAGTCAACAAACTCAGTCAACAGTGATTTCAGTCTTCAATTTCATTTTAGAAACTGTGGAGTTACTCAGTCTTGAGCCTATGCCAGGCACTGCAACAGAACCAACACTGCAACTGAAGCATCAGAGTGGGAGAGTTACAGCCTGTTATCAGCATATGGTAGACAATAACATATGCATGAAAACTGAAGCCAGAGGTTAAGTATGACTACAGAATACAGCAGTATCTGAAACATCTAAACATAGAGAAAGTGCTGGCTAAAAATCTGCTACCAGGATGCTGCAAAGCCATGGGATGTTAAAAGGCATCCAGGTGAGACTTTACAATGCATATCAAAAGATGGTGAACCACAGTCATCAGCAATCCCAGCATCAGTCAAGACGAAGGTGTCACGACAAATAACACAAAGCTTTTTTTTCTGTGACCCAATCAAACAACTTGATGAAACTTAGAACATATTTTTATACTAGTATAAAGCCTTTTGTGAGAGTCCTTGACTCACTGGTTACACACAAAAAAGGTTCACAGGCTTATTAGGTTGTAAAGAAGATAGTTCTGCCAATAGAAGAATAATAACTGATCTCTTACACAAGACAAAGTCCCATTGTTGAATTTGCAGCTATGTGTGTTTTAAACTACACTTTCCATTAGCACTTTGGAAACGTTATGTCAATTGTTGCTTTCTGCAAAAACAGAACTTCAGGAAGGCTCTTCCACCACAGTGCAACCACTGAAGAAAGGAACTAAGTGCTGTATCCCTGTACGTCTGCCTGACATAACAAGAGGGAAAAACGAGGTAGTCATCTTTGCCTTTCAAACGAGAAGCACATTAAAGGCTACTAATATTTCTGAAAAGCTATGTATTAAATCCCACCTAACAAACAAGGGAGAGCTAATGTCCCAGTCATCCTTCTTCAGCCACCCCTCTCATCGCTTCACTTTGCGGAGCGAGCAAGCGAGCAACCCATTTCGCAAGGAGACACTCAGGTGGCCGAAGCTGCATCAGCGCGGCTCCAGCCCTTTGCTTCCCTGTCCCTCGACAGAGAAAAGCTGTTTGTTTCCAATACAGCCCCCTCCAGAAGCACCAACCTCAGAGGGCAAAATGGTCACACAAGCCTTCCTCCCCGAGAAGCTTAAGGCGGCCTCCCCTTGTTAACAGAATC
>NW_009954215.1:1776224-1786574 GCF_000747805.2 Chaetura pelagica | reverse complement strand
CCCCATGACAGCCGCGCTGCGCCCTGACTGCCGCGGAGACGACACGGAGCTCACCGCTCGTCTGAGCGGAGTGGGAGCCCGCGGGCGGAGGTGGGGGAAGGGGCGCTGCGCACATGCTCAGTGCGGGGCTGGGGCGGGGGAGGCAGGGACACAATACGAGCCGTAACCCCCCGCGGGGGCCGTCACCCCACACGCCCCGCCCGCTGGGCTCTCCAGGGTGGGTTGGTTCCCTCCCTCCAGCTCCGGTGGGCAGGCTGACCTCCGCAAGGATGCTGTCGTGCAGCTCAGAGCCCCTTGCTGGTTTTGTTTCTGCCCATCCCCGTACCTGCGGTGTGCCCTATTGCATAGCTGAATCGACTCAGGCAAACCAGAGTTAGTAAACGCTCACTGCCCAGGCACAGGACTGTCCTTGTCTTGGCCATTGCAGCACTGGGAGCATCCTCTGGCCGAGGCAGCTGGGAATAGTGCAAAAATCCACAGCCATTCATGGCTTTTGCAGTCTTAACACATATCAGGTTGTTGTGCATGCAATGCAACCTTTGGCTTTCCTGAAAGTCCTGCACTGAGTGGCATAACATTCACTCCAGGATCATTTTAGCCAAAGCCAGAGGACAGCACCCAAACAGGTGATGGGATTTTTAATTTCTCATAACCATATGTATTTTTCATAAGCATATGCAGCTTTGCTGTTTTTGCAGCCTGCTGGTATTAGAAGAGAAGGAAATTACTATGCAGGAAGCACAACTGTGGTGATAATTATTGTTGTTATTATTAACTTTTTCCTTTATTGTAGGGGGTGTTGTATGGATAAAATCCCTGAGCACCATTTTAAAATTGGAGAGTTCCTTTCCTAGTGAAATCCCATTAGATTTTACTGTGTAGTATAATTTCTGATGTAAAGACAATGAGGCAGGAATTAGGCAGGTTGTCCAATGTCCCAGAGCAAACCAGGATCTTAGTGCTCCTTGCCTGATCTATGGAAGTGTCATGGGGTACTGGTGATGCTGAACACGTTGGGTGCATGAAAGCTTGTTTGTTTGTCACCTACCTTTGCCTACAAGCTTTGCCTCACCCTTCAATCATCAGTGCTTCAGAAGTACTGCTTCTGTATTCAGCTGTGTATTTACTAATTGGACTGATGTACATTGCTGCTATACTCAGGAACAATTTTGTTTGGGGGTGCTTCACATGTTGGAGTAGAAAAAACCTCCATGTTGGTTTCAGAATTGTAACAATTAAAATCTCGGTTACAGTTTATCAGCTTTTTCTGAGAATTGGAACCAAGTAACAAAATTAGTTGGACAATGATTTAGAAGGTCTTCCTGGCACTCTTGATTTTTCTCTGTCAGCTGTGCTCCCCAAGCATGTGCCATGATTTGAGCACCTGACATGCTGAAGAGCTTGTGTTGTGCAATGCTCCATCCTCGCTGGTTTTGGCTTTTGAAGATGAAGCCCAAACAGAGCTGTGAGTCAAGCAGAAAAGCTGGTGGCAGCACTCTGCACAGCTGATTTTGGGTGACAGTGCAGCTGCCTGCTGGGGTGGACTGGACTGACTCACTTGTAGAAGTGAGGAACTGAAATGTGGGAGGGAGATAATAGCCCATCTGGGATCTGGATGAGAGTTGGACTAAGGGAAACAGGCTGATGAGGCACAAGGGCAATTTTTTTATGGATCTGAGGATAATTTATCTTCAATCTATCCCTTCTGTTTTTTTAGATAACTATAATCCAAGTGTATTGTTTAGGAGAAGGAGGAATTATCCTAGAAATGGCTAAATATTTACAGCTCTGCATTTGTTAGTACACTCACTAGGTAGAAACTTGGAAGCACAGAGTTTATGTACGTAAAGCAAGGAATGTATAAGATAATTTACTGTAACTAGGAAGTTTTTACTTGCCCATTTTGAAAAAGCCACAAAATACAGTAAAGGCCCAGTCCTTCAGACTATTAAACGTAAGAGCAGGTATGTGGAAGTGGGCCCACTGAGTTCATTTGCACTTGCACAGAAGTTTTTGCAAGACTGCGGCCTAACTATGTACCAGTTATTTTACTGATGTTCCAAGATTAGTATTTTTGCTATTGCAACTTTAGAGCATTTTCACTGTTACATTTGCAAGTGGAATTAAATTTATCCCCTAGAGATGATGCCCTTCAGTGCACCTCAGAAATATGTATGCATTCTTTCATGCAAAAACTTGGGTTTTCTTCTTCTGTTAAGAAAGAAAATACAAAAATCCAGGTTCTCACTGTTCATAAGATAATGCCTGGTAGAAAAACAGATGTGCACTTTGCTCTTTCAGTCATTTCCCCTGACTGCTTTACTTCCCATTCTCAATTAAGTCCTGCCATCAGGAGGTATAGCTGCTCAGCCACCGTTGGCAAATCCACTCTCCTATCTATTGCCCTTTGGCCTCCATTAGACATCCCTAATGTCCCATGGCAGACATGACACTATATATAACGACAGGCACACTTTACTCAGGTAAATTCCCTAATGGCAGTATGGTTTGTAAATAAGCTGGGGAAAAAACGTCTTTGCTCTCTTGGAGCTTCTCAAGCATCTTAGATTTCTCAGCTTTGTTTTCAGAGCTCTCTTGCCTTTATGGGCACATCTAATATCAAAAAGTTTTCTAAAGCTGCTTTGTGGGTCTGGGGTACACTGCAGTGAAGTCAGAGTCACTATTTGTCAGACAGTATAGACATTCTAACAAAAAAATAAGAGTGTTAAAATTCTGCCTAGGTTTTTCATTGATGTATCATTATATTAAAAACCTGCAACTCATCTGATGAAACAAAATGTAATTCAGTGGATTATGCACAGTTACTCATTTTGTATGCATAAATTACTAGATCCATATCTAGAAGGGACAGAAGGGGAACTATGCGCATGTAAGTTGACTGCTTGCATAACACAGGGTGTGTGACTACTACAAATTTGTCCTATAGTATTTTTTTAAACACTATGCCTTGTTTTGTTACTGTGTTGGAGGAGTTACCATAATTCCTTAATATTTGATATTATGGTTAATCTTATTTCCTGTGAAAATACCTCCTCTTCAGTCTTCATCCCTCAAACCTTAGGGTTCTCTGTAATTTCAGATCCTTACAATTTCCCCAGTTACTCCTGGTACCCTGTGCAACTTCTGGCTCTGCATCCCACAAGCTGTTCCAGCAACACGTAAGGGGGGGGTGTCAGCCTCCACATCTTCACACTACTGTGCTACAGCCTCTGCCACCTCCAGATCTCACTTGCCAGGCATATGCATGGCACAAAAACAACCTGGCACAGGTGAAAGGCTGTGATAGAGTATTAAAGGAAAATGTCAGTCTGTTGGCAAACCGGATAGTCAAATTTTAGAAAGCACATACTTAGCCTACTGATGCTTCCTTCCCTGCACGATCCTGTGCAGCAGAGCTGCTGTGGGGTAAAGACAGAGAGGGTCACAATTAGACTAAAAAATACACACAAGCCCTTACACAATAGGGTTGTTGTAGGGCACCATTCCCACAAAATAATCCCTGCAATAATGGGTTTTAGCTGTGCTTGAAATTCAGCCCACTCAATACTTTTTCAAGGACCCAACATCCTCCTATGGTGTTAGTAGAAATCAGTATCATAACATAGCGCAGGGGTTGTCTGAGGCTGCTGCAGCCAAAATCCCTGCTACATACTGGTGTGCCACATGGACAGGGTGAGCACTACAGGTAAACAGACAAAGCTTCACTCAGCACAGTGCTTACCAATGAATGAGGATCTGTGCAGCTCTTGTGATGACCAGTCTATACAGCCAGCTTTATATAGTGCAAGAATATGGTTCTAATGTGTCAGTGTTTCTAGCCTGTCTTAACACAGATGAGCTTGTCTGAGTTTGTATGATTTTATTGTATCATTAATTCAAATTATCACAGAAAATCAGGACTGTGTCATTCTGTTTCTTCCATATTTGTATTATCATTTTCCGTAACAGACCTCTCTATTAGGCTAGAGTAAATATAATTTGCTTTTCAAAGATTCATAATTGAATATGAGCTAATTTTAAAAAAGAGGAATGGGATATCTAAAAATTACAGGAAGATCCTTGATACAGAAAATACTTTCTTGCTGTAAGCTTCCACCTTCAATTTCATGTGAGCATGAAGGAGTTCTTAGAATCCTGGGCTCTGCCATTCTGCACTTGAAAGAATCTGCTGTAGCACAACCTGTTCAGAATGAGGGCCTGCATTCATAAGCCAATGTATTTCCTTATTCTGTTGTTCCCTTTTGTGCTAATTCTACCTCATGTTTAGTTAGTGCCTTTTTTATACTTATTTCTTTATTTAGAATTATAGCCTTTCCATATACTAACCAATAATTTCAAAATATTTTTAGGCTAAAGTAAGTTTATAAATAATTCACAATAGTTGTGGTAAAGTAACTAGGATGTTAGTCCTTTTCCACAGCTTACCCTGCACCTTTGTCAGGATAGAAAAGTGCATCTATAGCTTAAAAGCAGCGTGTATTGCAGACAATGAAGGCATTCTAATGAGCTTGTTAAAAGGCAAATGAGGTGCCTTGAATTTAATATAATGAATCTGAGGTATGATAGCAATCCACACATTCGAGTGATTCTGCCCAAACATCTATTAAATCTACTTATTCTGATTTTTAATTTATTTTCATAAGGTTTCTCTGTGAAATACTGTATGAGTGTAGTGCTGGTTTCTGTGTGTCAATAACTGTTTCATAAAACATGCACCCAGAAAAAAATTGACTATATAGTCAACTTACTATTGCTCCAAAGCTGAATTTCTAATAGAGGAAGACAAGCATTAATGGCAAATTTTAGTGAATGGTGTGCCACTAGTTATGTCACAGTGCCTGGCTTGAACTATACCAAAGTACTTTGTGTCCTAGAAACTGTCTTCTAGGAGTTCTTTATATTTTTAAAAATCTTGTAATATTTCTGCTTATGTGACTCCTGTGCAATAAATAGGAACTGGCAGTACGGGAGCTACAGCATCTGCCTGCCTATCTCTTATCCAAATTTGGAGATGTATCCTGTGAAGTTGGTTCGGATCTAGCAAATATTTAGATACCTGTAAGAAGGAGGAGTACTTAATTGCTTTTCTACATGAAATCAAGACAGAGCCTTGCAGGACTGAGCTCCTAAAAGAGAGTCTAGGCTGGACATAGCTTTTTGAAACATTTGGCCAGTTTAAAATATGGTTCAAGTGAAACTGAACTGATAGTTCAATGGCCTATGCTCAGCCATGCCAAGATCTTAAGTGTCTGTGTTTGACAATCACGTCTTTACCTGTACTGACCCTATTTGCAAATGTTTCTGGGGGGTGAGTTATAGAGACTACTAACACTGGCACAGTATTTTCCACTTATTTAGATTTATCTCAACTATATTAATTGCAGAAGGTTAGAAAACAGCACAAATTCAGTAGCAGAAGAGACAGGGCATGTACATCCCGTATAAGAATGGAAAAAATTGGTACAGACCAATGGCTGTAGTTGTGATCGTAACACAGATTTAAAAAATACACTTCTCTGAACTCTTTTTCCTCCCATTTATTTTTTGCCTTAGTAAACTTTCTACAGTCACTCTCCTTTTAAAGTTCAAATTTTACAGAAAAAGCTGTTATAGCATCTGTCATATACGTTAATAATACCATGGGCAGTGAAGTTGTCCATGTAACAGTCTTATATTTGGCACTGAGAGCCAACTCCAGTGCTATGACTTGACTGACTGTTGTGCAGGTGAGTCATTATTGTGCAGGTGGCTTTTATGTCAGTAATGGGTGGCCATAGATACACAGAAAAACACATGAGTTTAGTAAATTTAGATGTTGAGATAAATTGATCTGGGCCATTTTAGGAGGCTTGCAAATGCAGCAAACAATAAGTAATGTTTCATTGTATATGTGGGCATGCACAGCAGCATCCATCCCCAAGCACAGCTCTCAGGGCCTGAGCCCTTCCTTGTTTAACTTAGTCCAAAATGTAAAGGTGACTTTCTGTAAGCCTTCATTTTACCTACTCAAGTTTCAGTCTTACACAGAGAGCTCAAGACTGTTTACAAGCTGCACACAAAAAGACTATGTCAGCATCTTGCTGATCCATCTTCCTAAACAGCGTATGTGCTCCACTACCCTTGCATCCTAACAGGTATGCCCATTACTTCTGCGGAGCACTTTATTCCCTCCTTCACTGGAACTGGAAGCTTAGCCCTCAGTACTGACTTTTCTTTATGACTCAAATTTCTCTCCAAAACCGTTCAGATTATCATTCAATCATAGAGAACCTGTATTACCTTGTTTTTTCAACTTTTGCCCCGAAAGAGTAAGCAAAACACTGTATATGTAACTGCTGTATCAGGTGTAATTACTGCAAATATACAATAATTAATTGCCATATGATGACTATTTTGAGCTAGATGTTGGAACTAATGCAAAATCCTTCAGTATCACTGGCATATCACTGGAGATCAGCTGCAGCTGACAGTCCTGTTAAAATTTAGTTGTAAAACTATGTGATGCATGAAATGGAAGTAGCTGAACTTCCTTAGTGGATGAGTAAAGGTGTTTTTTACTTGACAGAGAGATATCAACCATGATAAAAGAATACCACAGGGAACCAGGCTTTGAGATTCTCCAAGCCAGCACAAAACAATAGAAAGGAAAAGACTAGAGGTAGAAAAAGACAACTACATAAAAAATATATTTACTTTTCTAAATATTTGTGCAATGAGAGAAGGCTGCTTTCCTGACAAAGAAATAATAGTGTGAAGATTTATTCTTATGTATGCATACACTATGCACACATCTTACTTAAGTGAGATACTTATATACTGATTCCAGGCAAGAATATTGTAACTTAATTTACCCTGCCACCAAATTACACCCTATAAAAGGACACACAATTCAGAACAAAGCTGACACTTCCTCCACAGAGAAAGGATCTCATGTGCTGTAGAACTTCGTGTGCATAGTTTGTGAGTCCATATGGTCCAGACACTGTATTTATCACAGCCATCTGAGTGCTTGTGCATCTTACTTCTGTTCTAACTGGATAGAATACAATAGCGGAACTGAGAACAGCATATTCCCACTCTCCCTGTTTCTCTGGTGACTGAACTACATACTAGACTATATAGTCATGCTCCTTCTTTGTCTCTCTTTGATTTAATCATTCTTGACAGTGTAAAATGGAAAACAGTGACTGCAGCAAGATCCTGTATATAAGATCTCCTGGCAGAGGGGGATATTTGCATCGGTGTCCCACATTACATCACTTTAAAAAAGCATGACTGTGCACAGGGTCTGACCTGCTGTCCTTTTTCCTGTTGTTTTACAGCCCCACCTCACGACGGGCCTTCCCTGAATATAGCAAACAAAAAGGCCCATTCTTCAGTTTCTGAAGTTGTCCCATGCACCTACTGCTTCAGCAGAACTGTCATTCACGATGTCTTTTCCAGACATACTCCACACCTCATTAGTCTTTTCTGGTCTGGAGACTTCTCTTGGCACAAAAAACTTTTGTTACTAGCATTGAGTAGAGCAGAATGATGCATTTTACGATACTCTTTGCAATGAAGCCAGTTTTCCTATTTCGATACATGGTGCAAGCCTTTTGAGCACTGCCACATTAAATTAATAAACTGCAAAAAAAGGGAAGGCAGCGTTCCTTAGGGTGGATGATGTTGAAGTGTATATGCAACACTCATACAGATATGTAATCTGTGTTCTTCATTCTTGTTTAAAATGGATTACAGTAACTTTGATCATTGTGGACTGACAACTGCATGTCAATTCTCAGTGCAACTTTGAAATTAAGGGAGCATACACAGTCTAGCTGCTTACGCACAGGAATATTAAGCAGAAGTAGAAAGATATCTATGTGAGGTATATGTGAATCGGTCCCTGGTATTATCTTTACAGTGTTACTGTCTACATTTCAAATTAGAAGCTGCACAGTAAAGAAGGGTTCACAGAAGAGCCTGAAGAATGATTTAGCAAGGGACAAACAGAGCTAAACCTATTGTGGTTCATTCAAGGGAATAAACAAAAACATTAACAGTTTACCACTAAATACATACAGAAGGCTTTGCCTGCTGTAGCAACTCAAATCTTGTCAGAAAGGGAATGCTGTACCAAGTCTTTAAACCTTGTGAGAAAGAGAGTAACAATATCTTACTTGAATGGTATAGTTAGATTTTTTTAGAAAGATGATAACATTTCATTAAAATACATCAGTAATTTCTCAAGACCTTCCATTATTTGAAATCTTTGGATACCTTTCTAGGAGATAGCATGAGACTCAACATCACTGGCATGGAAATTATGCAGGAATTCAGACTGAATGATCTTTTTGCCTCTGTTGGCCATGAAGTCTATGAAACAGAATTTTTCAACTTGAAACCTTTCCCTAAAGCTTCCTCCTCATTCTAAATATACAAGTTACAGCAGGGACTGGAGGTGGTATCTCTCTTCCAGTTGTGGAATACATTATTCCTTTCAGCCTCAAATCCTCTGAACAATTTCCTTCCCAAGAATATCCCACACAAACTACAGTGAATGTACTTGTTCAATAAGGACCCCATCACTAGTCTCTGTTCTTTTTAAAAGTTTTTTGTATCTTTTTCCTGCCTGAATTCCTCAGTTCCTTCTGCAATGTTTTATCTGTTTTTAATAAAAGAGAAACTAAGTCCACTGGCTTCAGCATAAGGCGTTAAAGAGTTCTCTTCTGAATTTGTTCAGAGGTGGCAGATGACTTGATGCATGTAACTAACCTTTAAAAGGAGTAAATAATCCCTTATTATATTTCACTCCATTGCTCTGTTCAGGTCTATGACATCAAATTGAGCTTTCTGCTGTGTGTGGTCCATGAAGATACCATAAGAACTTTGCATAAGACCTGGCTTTGTGTTTACCCACACACTAGTTAAAGTTAAAGATGGACAGAGCCAAAGAACAGCATTTAATGTTTATTAAGTCTTTGCAAAACCAGACATTTTTCAGTCAACTTGAGATTCATTATTTTACTCAAATTCAAGTATTTCTTGCACATGTCACTTAATTGGCACTAGCAGAAGAGGCAGGAGCATGAGCAGAAAGCATTGGCACAGCAGAGAATCAGAAGGCTGAAGCTGCATAGATTTCAAAGGTTGTGCTATATAGAGAATATATCAGATACAGTAACAAACTACAGGCAGTTTCACTTTCACTGCAGTATGAAACTGTGTTACTGGATGGTTGTTTCTGGTGTGAAAAAGACCAGAAAAAGACCTTCTGGTGAATTTTCCAAACCTAGAAGGATGTATTTCACATACCAGTAAGCACAGGAGGTATATTTGCATAAAAGATTTGCAGTACAAAAATACATTTTGACATTATAATTTTATCAAATTCAGGCTCTACATCTCCACAGCAATCCAGAATATCACAAAGCTGGAACTGCACCTGATATAAAAGTCTTTTAATCCCATTTGCTGTTAGAGAGGACACATGACATGAAAATGTGACCTGAATGCATGCCTAGAAGCTATTGTGCTCCTTCCTTCCAGAGCACCTACGTAATTCTGTTCATTTTTCTGGTTATGGAAATCTGCATGTTCAGCTGGCAAGATCAGTGCAATTCCTTGAAATAGTCATAAACCCATACGGCTGTTTTTGAAAGGAAAACTCTTGTACATCTTTTTTTTTTTTTTTTTTTTTTCTTTAAGAAATCTCTGAATTACTCTAAGAAGCAAACCAAAGTTTATATATGTGTAAAACAGGGTTGGACTAGATGACTTAGGCTGAACATCCAGAGGTCCTTTCCAACCTCAACCATTCTGTTATTCTATGAAATTAATCTTCTAAGCCAAAAAAATTGTCAAAAAAAATGAAGTCTTTAACAAGACATTAGATCCTCAAACTAGATTGACAGAGGCAGAAAATCTTTAGAAGGTGCATTAACTTATGCAGACTGAGAATTTGCCCCAACACAGCTTCATTGTTTTGTATTATGTGGGTCTGAAATGTTTTAAAGACAAATCCATGCTTGTAATAAAAAAAATTAAAAAAAAAAGAAAAGGGAATTGGGTTACTTAACTGTCAAGTCCCTTAACATGAGAAACAGTGGAAGTGAAACGCTACAGGCTTCCATTACCTGAAAGAACTGTACTTCAAGTCATGGAAACACGGAGAGAAACCCTGAAGCCAACAGTCAGAGAAACTAGAAGACAAAGCAGGATTTAGGTCAAATTCCCAAGCAAAAAGCTAGCAGCACAAAAGCATAGAGCAATAAAGCACAGCTTCTTTAAGCTTTTAAGCCATTTAAAATAAAAGATGGATCTTCCATTCATTAAATACTCCTGCTG
>NW_009954215.1:1770031-1775843 GCF_000747805.2 Chaetura pelagica | reverse complement strand
CTGAAGAAAAGCATCAGCATTATACAGATAATGAAAATAGTTTTAAATTCTTAACTCACCCAGGGATTAAGTTTTACCAGCAATACCAATGTAGAAATGTTTTTTTTGCACTGAGTTGTAGCAGAACATCACACACTACTTACAGCAAACCAACACTATTCCTTTTAATGTCATTACTTTCCAGTTCCCTTCTGCAAGCAAATTTTATTAATCATGAAACACTTAAGGCACAAGCAGAAATAAAAATAAATAGCTTCTATAAAAAAGGTCAAATACGTAATTAGTACACCTTATTTGAGACTTGTCTCACTGAATAAACAGACTTTAAAACACTATTCAGATCCTAAAAATACACTAGTGAAATTGCTTCTTTATCCTGAGGACTTCATACACACAATAATAATTTAACAGCTACAATTGTCTGAAACATCTGTTCACTCATCTTTCATTTTTTAAGTAACCAAATAAAACAGTTAGTTCCTCTGTGGATTTCTACTCCTACTGGGATGCCCAGCATCAGGACCGCCCGATTCCCTCTGTGGGATTCACGCAGCAACACCCACAAAATTGTTCCCACAAGGACATGTAGGATAGACACCAATCAGAGGAATTCAATTCACCACATCTGAGCATCTACAGTGAAGCTAACTACACAGCAGCCAGTCACCTGAGACTCTCTATTATCAATGGAAAGTAGACACTTCTGTAGTAAAAGTACACACAATGTGCAGTTCGGCATACCTTAAAGCAGATGTTTAAAACGACCTATTTTCCAACACTGACTGTAAACAGAGCTTACACTGATAAGCCACATTGCAGATGTCCACGCTACAGATACTGAAAGTCAATTAAAATTAATTTCACCTTAAGTTTATAGACAGGTATCCTCTTCCATGTCTGCCTGAGCAGCTGTAGATGGAATTGGAATGACCCGTCTGTCCTGAGAGGGCAGCTATCTTCTCCACCTCTCTGCCAGCAAAACAGACTGTAGAAGCAGCTCCCTGCCATCTGCCCTCTTCCATTAAGTCCTGTAGTCAAAGCCATACAGGTATCTTGCATCACTCTTGACCACTGGGTTATGCTAAACAGGTTGACTGGGCAGATTTTGCATTGATCCCATCCTCTGTCTGAGCTAAGCAGCGCTGGGCTCCCACAGTGACATATAATTGTAAGCAATATAATAAGTAGTACAGCTGCTGGCTAAAGGAATGTATGCTTATAGCCTAAGCAGGCTTTCTTTTACTATTGAGAGACCACTGAGGAATTCAGATATTCCTCAAAGTGGTTTATTATCTTGTAAAAGAGGGTTGAGTCTTCTCTTTACAATTATCATTAAGTAAGATATTATTTCAAGCTTACCATTTAACAACTTCAAGGCATAAAATCCCATTCAAATAAATCAAAGGCTCCTTTACTGGTTTGATTTCAATTTACTGCAACCACAGAAATCTCAACAGTCCCTGTTCTGAGATAGATACGCACATTTAAAAAATACCAGTGATCACACCTGCATTCAGACCTGATCCTCAGCTAACAAAACAGATCTATAATTATTTTTCACTTTTTCCTAGTCTCCTGTGTGCAGTTACACAGTGTATTTTGTGAACAGGAATGTTAAAAATCCATTTGAAGAAAAAAGGGAAGTTCCTTATGTATAGCTGGATTGTTTTGAGGTGGATTCTTGCATTCACATTACCTTCCTTCCCGTGCTCTTTTTCTTCAAAATCTTAATTATATCTTGAACACAATGAAACAGCAGAAAAGATTGAAAGTGTCAAGACTCCCATGTACTTCAACATTTTGCTCCTTGAGGGGCAAAGGAAGAAGTTGTAGACAGACAAGGCAAAAGCTCACTGCAGTGTTTAGTTAGGTCTTACTGTGCAGGAGCTGCTTATGACTGATGCTTCTCCCAGGTGTGAATATGCAGCATCCACCCTATAGAACTCTGACCAAACTTAGTTATCTTTATTCTCCCAGTTAAGATAAAAGCTGTACAGATATATTTCAGGTTTTTACATTCAATGAATTAATGAATTTGCTGTATAGTTTTTGTGTAGAATAAAGCAAGTTTGCCCCTACAAAGAAGTGGTCCCTACAAATACACCACTTCAGTTTTCTCTCAAAAAAACAAATTCAATGCCACTTCTTAGATAAGAAACCCATTAGATTTTGTTCTGCAAAAGCAGTCTTGCACTGATAACAATTGTCAAGTCCAACAACTGATGCTTTCATGTTCTATTCCCTTTTTTCTAGCAATTATGATTTGCTTGAAAATTAACTTACAGTTAATATTTCTCCCCAGCGAAGTGGTCTGACATGAGGTGCAAATGCTTGGGCTGCCCTGTAAGTCAGTTGTTCCCAGAAGAGATGGGCTGGCAGCATGAAAATAATTAAATGTCAATATACAATTGGCCTTTTTTATGAAAAATAAACAGGCACAAGGACAAACTGTTCCACTGCTTATACTAACCGACAAATGTTGAGATGACTGATTATTCGGAACACAGCAATGAGGCTTCAGTGTGGTTTACTGACTTTTATAAACTCAGTTAACAATTTAGAATGTGTTCAGAACTAAAGTTCTTATTTCTCTGATGATTCTTCATCTGCATTGACCTTCTCTCTTTGGAGCCACATAAATGCTGACTTTGCTGTGCCATCTCCACTCTGTTGGGAAAAGCAAATGAAGGTAGCCCAGACAAAGCCACAGAGCCCAGTGTAGGCTGTTCGCAGGTAAACAGGGACCAAAATGAAGTTTGAAAGCTGTGTTGGAAGGAAAGAGAGCTCAGTTAGTGCTCCAGGCATTGTTAAGTCCTACACTTACACATCCAGCAACTTCCACTGACTTCTGACTAGATTAGATATACTAAAAATGTTTTGGATTAGGTTTTATGAGAAAGAAAGGCTAACTTGAGTTACACTAAAAACTCACCTGCACAAAAGGCCAGTACATCAGTCCTGTCTGAAATGAAAATGAATAATTTGTTACTCTTAGACTTCAGCCACAAAGATTCATTTTTGTTACCAGATTTAGCAAAGACTATGGCATATTTGAGTAAAGTGAATAAAAGCTGTTTAAATGTAAATTAAATTGCTTAAATTAAGGCTGCAATATTAAACTTCTTCATGAGCCACTAGACTGGGAGTTTCTCAAACACATTATCCTAACTAATTTTAAATACAAAACTCTAGGCACAGTTAAGTCTTCATAGTCACCTGACACCAGATACATAACCATATTTACCAGATGGATGAACAAATGTTTAAGTGTCTGAACATTTGTCTCAACCATGAATGAAAAATATCACTGAATGCTATTTATTTCACACTTGAAATGCTCCTTCTTGTTACACTGCATGTAAGGCTATTTTTTTCAAAAAACAATGATAATTTACTGATAGAACATGTCAATAGAAACCGTATGTTTTGACAGGATGTAATGGTCACTGGTTTTAGAATCATACTCCATAGGAATGAAAATTATCCTTTTCTATCCTACTCATATAGTCCCACAGTGTGGAGAGTAATTCACATTACATCACAGTTTCTCCTTCTATTGTATTTTTTTCTACTAATCTATCTTTCTTCTTGTGCCTGAGAAGTCTTTAAAATTCTTAATTTATGCAGCTCTGAAGTAGCATGGGTTATTTTTTCCTGTGTATGTAGAAAGGCAAACCAAAACCAGCTATTTATACCAACATAATCTTAAAACAAGGGGTCGTGTTTCTGAAAGTGAGAAGACTGCATTGAAAAATACAGGCTGAAATTGATTGCTAAAAAAGATGTTTGTGTATCAAATTATTTTTAGAGGTGTACATGTAGGTGTTGTAAACAGTATTAATAACTAAACAGTGGTGTATGGATACTTCTTAAGATAAACTGTAGTACAGTCTTAATCAGTGTTGTATTGTAGGGCTCTCATTCAAACAGAGCTGGGTGCAAGTGATAAGTATATAAACATTGTACATTTTTTATATGGCATAATTTCATCCATTTGGCAGCAGTGCCTGCTGCAAACTACCGTGACTTCAGATGACTGCTGGTACTTACAGCTTCCTACACATAATCAAATAATGAAGTGAGAGAAATGCTGTCAAAGGAAGCAATATTTCAAATACTTGATCTATTTTTTTTTTTCTTAAGTGGGTGATAAGTGACTAGCTTGCCTCACCTTATATGTATTCCAAAATTTCTTTTTACAGTCTGAGAAGATGTCCTCTTTCCTCTGCAGAATGCTCATACCTAGTATCAAAATATTTACAACAGTCAGAAAAATGGCAAAAATGAAATGTTCACTTATTTGAATTATATCCTGAACTCTTCTCAAAATACACTGAAATAGTTTTGAAAGCTGATATCATTACAAAGAAAAAATTCCAGATCCTTAACCATGCTACATCATCTCATCCATTGACTTGGCTCTCAGTGTTGACATCAAAGATCAACTGGAATATATTTTATATTTGTATAATATACTGAATTATATAATCCACCAGTGGTATGGCAGTGGAACAGATTTGCTGAAAGTACCTTTTACACCTGTGAGATAGACAGAATAAGGCATTCTGCACATTGTTGAATTGCCAGATTTGACTCAGATCCACGAAGGTATTACATTGTTTAATGAATCAATCTAAAATCAAAAGCTACCTATTTGAGCATAAGCAAAGGCCCAAAGGTGCTCAGACCAGCTATGGTATGTCTAGATATCCGTATCTCACAAGGTTATCAGTATATGTCAATGGATACATTCTTTTGCTGCCCACTTTAGAGATTTTTTCCCATTCCTTTTGTGATCCATGTGGTCCTTCACATTTTTCTGGTCTGCTTACATTCTGATACAGGCAGATAGGAATTTGAAAGTAAGTATCTGATGTTTGACTTCTTCCCTCACTTCATTTCTCTTCAATCACAAACGGAATTATTTCCTGTCAGACTCATAAAATGCCGATCTCACAATACCAGGCAAGAAGAGTACCCGTCTTGATTTTCTTCTATATGAAGTTTAAATTAAATGAGACTCTTGTTTTACATTAGTCTCGCCTATTAATTTTCTTACTCACTATTATTTTAGAAACAGATACAAGTCTTCTCTAAGTCTCTTACTAACTTTTGAGATTATGCATTGCCACCTAACAGCAGTAAGCTGTATTTCTATACATTCTTATAGCAGAAGATGGTACAGTTTACTTGCTGAACTTCACTATTTGCTGACAGTTACAGCTAATTGTGTTTCGAAAATGAGTCCGATGATGTTGAGCACTGAGCAGAGCAATTCAAGCAGGTACAATTCTTGTAAGGTGCTTTGAATTCCTTGCAACTAATTACAACCTACGCACGCAACCAGCCCAGGGCAGGACTCCTCTTTGGCTCAGCACCCCCACATTTAAAGCTCCTAAGTGCTGCAGGCGGCAGAGGACCCGCAGGGAAGAGCTACCGGCGCTGGCAGGTCCCAAATCGCTTCCCCAGCTCCCAGCGCAGCTCTGCGAGGGGCTGCGGCGTTTTCCGAGGCCTTGTGCCGGCAGTGCCTCGGCGGGGACACACGGCACGCAGCGAGCCCGCTGCCCAAGCCCTACACAGCCCCACACTGGCGTTTCAGGGGCTGCGGCAGCCGGCCCGCAGCGATCACCGCCCGGCAGGTCGGGCGGCCAGGGCGGTACACAACCACCCCGTCCTACCTGGAGTGAAAAGTCCTGCTTTAGGTGCGCGCACTCCGAGCTTGCACCTGCCTGCGTGCGCCGGGTTCCTCCGATCGACGCCCCCCGCCGCTCGGCGAGCCCGCCCGCCCCCAGACGGCGGGACTTACCCGGGG
>NW_009954215.1:1767758-1769804 GCF_000747805.2 Chaetura pelagica | reverse complement strand
CCTCCTTTTTGTGGGCCCGCCCGGCGGTGGCCTCGCCATCACTGTGGTTCCCGCACCCCCTCAGGGCTACTCCGCCCGGGCTGCCGCCTTCTCCGGGCCTGCTCATGCCAGGGCAGGCCGGCATACCGTGGTGTGCCCCGTGCTCCGCATCGCCGCGGCCGCGCCAGTATCCGGTACGCCCGCGGGTGATCGCTAGGCGCCCGGGCTCGAGTTCGTGGGGTTATTTTTCAAGTGACTGCTTTCATTCGGGAGAAGTAGGTCACTGTGTCGCCCGGGCTTTGGTCCAAGGTGCACTGCTGAGTATTGCTGCAACAATTAAGAAACAAGTGAAAACTAGGCACTGTTTGCTTATTATCTTTTTAATTACTTCCTTGCAGTAGGTTATAGCTGCTGCTTTTTAGTTTGCTGTTGTGCTGTCTGGTTTCTTTTACCTCACTGGGCAAGGCTGATGCATACCTGCTGAGCAGCAGCAGCCTGTGCAGTTCCTCTGCTTTGCCCTCTGCTGTTGACACAATTTGAGAATAAATTCAGAAGTGAAGTATGTTTATTCAGGAGCCTGGTGTACACAGCTTTGTACACATAGAAGCATTGCCACGCAGCAGATCTGAAGCCAATAGTGAGCTGACAGCTAGGGAGGCTTCCTCCTTTTTGTGGGCCCGCCCGGCGGTGGCCTCGCCATCACTGTGGTTCCCGCACCCCCTCAGGGCTACTCCGCCCGGGCTGCCGCCTTCTCCGGGCCTGCTCATGCCAGGGCAGGCCGGCATACCGTGGTGTGCCCCGTGCTCCGCATCGCCGCGGCCGCGCCAGTCTCCGGTACGCCCGCGGGTGATCGCTAGGCGCCCGGGCTCGAGTTCGTGGGGTTATTTTTCAAGTGACTGCTTTCATTCGGGAGAAGTAGGTCACTGTGTCGCCCGGGCTTTGGTCCAAGGTGCACTGCTGAGTATTGCTGCAACAATTAAGAAACAAGTGAAAACTAGGCACTGTTTGCTTATTATCTTTTTAATTACTTCCTTGCAGTAGGTTATAGCTGCTGCTTTTTAGTTTGCTGTTGTGCTGTCTGGTTTCTTTTACCTCACTGGGCAAGGCTGATGCATACCTGCTGAGCAGCAGCAGCCTGTGCAGTTCCTCTGCTTTGCCCTCTGCTGTTGACACAATTTGAGAGTAAATTCAGAAGTGAAGTATGTTTATTCAGGAGCCTGGTGTACACAGCTTTGTACACATAGAAGCATTGCCACGCAGCAGATCTGAAGCCAATAGTGAGCTGACAGCTAGGGAGGCTTCTGTCCAGCATGGCAGCCCTTGGCCACGGCAAGACAAGGAGCACATCGGGACTTTATTCTTGGTCTGACTGTGGCCATAGACTTGATGCAGAGAAACGTCCCCATTCGCTTGGTGTCCTCATGTTAACTGGGATTATTGCATTTGAAACATTAATTTGCGTAATGAGACCTTCCAGGAATTACTACAAATAGGCACGGATGGCTTATAGATTGAAATACAGTTTAATAACAAAGTAGAGCGAGCTGCCCAGTCTTTGGGAGACAAAGTCAGGGCCCATGAGCTGTCCTTACCACCTTGTAATCCGAACACATAGCTGTGGCCCTAAGAAAAACAGAACATCAATGGTATCTGCAAGCTATGGTATTAAATACTAAAAATGGCGCTAAAAAGAAGAGGAATATGTACCGCAAAATAACCCCAGCCTGAAAGAACAGAAATAAAAGACAGCCGGGAGGTTTGTGAAGGCTGGAGCCGCGCAGAACCCTCCCGGAGTACCAGGCTGCCAGGACCCGATCCACGGGGAATCGAACCCGCAACTCGGAGGCGGCAACTCCCTGGCAGCTCTCGCCTCCCTACTCCGCTGCCCGGCGAGCATCGGTCACCTCCCGGTCCGTGCTCACTGCACATGCGCCAATATCTGTCACCTCCCGGTCGTTCTCCGGGACTGTTCCACCAGGGGGAGGGGGAAGCGGCAGCGGGCGCTGTGCGCAGGAAAGGGAGGGGGCTGCGCCCTCCCCAGCCTGTGCTGTCACGGTGCGCGCTCCC
>NW_009954215.1:1747597-1766481 GCF_000747805.2 Chaetura pelagica | reverse complement strand
GGTGATGCTTCCCCAGCGCTTCGGCGGTGTCGTGGCTCCGCCGGGGCTCTTGGTCCGCCTCCGCCGAGGAGGGCTGTGTCACCCGGGCCTGAGTCAACTTGTTCTCAGGAAGCCTTGAGACACCAGTGAAGCCCACAGGCGTGTCCCACTCCCCAGTCACAGTACTTGGCGTTCGTCGCCCTGTGCCACCGCTGTGCTGCATCTATTGAAACTCTGAATAAGTACCAGGACATTGATTTAGGACCGTTTTTGGTTGTTTTTTTTGTTTGTTTGTTTCATACTGGAGATGTTTGCTGCCTTGTGTGTGCTGTTTTCTGTCCAGTGTACTGTACAAAGCAAACATTGATTCTGTAAAACTGTTAAGTGACTGACAGAACTTATTTTGCCTTGGTCTCTGTGAGTCAGTCAGGATCCTGTAGTCTGGAACCTACCACACTTCTGTGGGCTGCCGTGGCACCTGCTGTTGCTCAAAGACCTGCTCTAGATGTGAGGATGGAGTGGCTGCTTATACATACTTTATCAGCATTGTTGTATGTCTTCTAGGACAGTATACCTTTGAAGTAATTTATACTTTGTATGCTTAAGAGATGTTCCACTTCAAATCATTTACTGTACAGAGCGTGTTCAGTTTTATGTGATCTTTGGAATTTGCTAGAGAACTTTAAAAAGGATGTGCCCTAGCAAAATGAACAGTAAGGAAATTGAGAAAGTGTCCTTCTGATGTGGTTAATGAATTGGTAGCAAAAATATTTGATATATTACAAATCACATGAATACAGTGTTAAAGAGTATTTGGTAACCTTTAAAAAGCTGAAGTTCTTTACTAGTTACAAAACTGATTACAGTGGCCACAGCTTGTTCTGAGAAGTTTTAATTTCTTAAGTAAAACTTAATTGAGTATACTAGTATAGAATATGGTCTTTGTCAATGGGACTCATGCAGAATAATGGTACAATCTCCACTTTATCTAGTCTTGAGCATGATATATAAGTTTTATCCCTAAATAAATTTGAAATTCATCCAAGCTGGGATATGATTATCCTCAGAGAATGTGTGTCCACTTACATTGTGCTTATTTAAGCATTCTCATAATACATCTGAGATTCTCTTTTATTTGAATCATGGATTTTCTCCTTATATATTTATATGTGTAGCTTATTGAGATGGCAGTGATAAGTACTTTTAAACTGATACTAAACATTTTCCAAACTTGTATTTTTCATAACGAAGAAAGCATTTTGGTAGAATCACCTAATTAGCTGTAGTAGATGGTGACATTGGATGACTACAGTAAATAGGTTCTTGCACATAGAAAAAGATTATTTTTTTTAGCAGATGAGAAACTTCTCAAGAACTGAAAACTTAGCATGATAGGATTGTGAGGAAAATTGTTGTAGAATCTGACACACAGGTGTGCACACCAGCAACCTCGTAGTTCAGTTTTGCCAATTATCTTCCTTTTATCAAATGTTTCAGGGGCTTTTTTTGATGTGTGAATATTGTGTGTCATAAGTGGTGTATATATAGAATGAATTCTATTTGAAATCCAGAATTCTTTTTTGAGGAGAATGCAAATTTTAATTTCTTCTGGAAACCTGTGCTAAATTTCAGTTTTTAACATTTAAAGTTTCAAGTAAGGTGATTTTGTTGATGGTAAAATAGGGGACATTTTTTCTTTGTAACTTGTTTCTGTCGCAGTGTTTTCACTAAATATGAAATACTGTTTTGGTTTCTTGCTCAACCTGTGACTTTTGTCTTTTGTTACTGTGTTAATGGTGACAACATCCTGGTAACTGTACCCAAAACTCGTAACAGCAGGCTTGTGTGCAGATTCTGCTGCATGGCAGGGAAGTGATAGAGATAGAAGAGCAAATACCTGTAAACTTGTTTTTATTCAAGCCTGTCCGGAAATGGCTGCTTTTTAATTTGTTATCTAAAACTTAGCCTGGACAATAAATACAGTATTCTTTTGGCTGAAGAATACTGGTATTGTTTGAGATTAATTTACTGTTGAGAACAGTTCTCTGGTTTTGGATAGTAAAGCTTTCTTCAAGGCAAATATAATGATATAGTGGGAAAACGATGTATATATCTCATGAAATACTGAATGAGCTACACCTATAAGTTCCTCTGCACACACAGTAGTTTATGCAGACTGTTTTAAAATTGTCCCTTTCTTACATTAGAAATACAGGCTACAGAAATGCAAAATCAAGATTGTAAAACAGTGGTACATGAAGCAACATTCTCCTCTTTGAATTTGTAATAAACATTCAGTCTTATCACAACTAGACAATGGCCCCTTATTCCTCCTCAGCTGCCTGTGACCCCAAGGTGAGACATACTGCCTATAAAACCAAAAGCAGTTTACAGTTCAAAGTACTTAAAAACCAGTTAGTTACAAAATAGGGAAGTAACCACAAATCACACCTGTTGCAAGTTAACCTTGGTATATTGGATTAAGACATTTTGAAGGCAACAAGTGATAAAGATCAAAGCAAAATATTGAATATCAGAATCTTTCAAGAGCTTAAGGAGACAGAAGGTGTCAGGTTGTTGAATGGGCACCTTGAAGGAAGAAGCTATGGCTGGTGCTTTCTCAGAGCTTGAAAGGACATTGCATGTCATGTAACTCACCTGGTCAGAGGATTTATCTAACTCTGACCAGAGCCAGATCTCACAATACCAGGGGAAGTAATGGGTGCAGAAACTAAGGCTAATAAACTATCTAATGTAGCTGTTTTTACCCCCTCAAAAAGTGTGTTGTCCTGTGCTTCAGGAGGCGTTCAAGAATGCCAATTTCTTTCTAAAAATAGTTCAAGAACATGAAAAAAGTACTCTGTTTATTACTGATTAGATTTTATACAGGCGTGAGCCCATTTACAGACTAAACTAAAGCAAGGTACTACTTGTGTCTGAAGTGTATTCAGAAAACTTTATTAACCGCATGGTTTGTTGTTGCAACTTTGCCACACCTGTTTTTCTTTCTGCTTAAAATGAGATAGTCTTCTGCTTCTCACCTACATGCCCTTACTAATGTGAGCAGAGAAGGAAGCATAGATAAAATTCAGTATGTAGCTGTGAAAGGGGTTTTTTACTTCCCATAATTCAAGGAAGAAAATAAGTTACTACATGTCCACTTAGCAATTGGAAAGGAAAAAAAACCACAACAGTACAGAAGGGATTAATGTTCCGATTAAGCCCACATCAGAATTCAAAGACTTGCTCAATTTCATTTTCTGGAGCTCAGCGTAACTTCTTATGACTTTTAAAACTGTATTTTATATATTTATTTTGCCATGTTATTGGCAGAGGGTTGCATCCTTGTGAGACAGGATGAGTCACAAGGAAGCACAGGCAGGTTTTAACATCTGGTGCAATTCCAGCACGTGAATTTGGTGTTAATAACAAACAAAAGCAGCTTGAAGCCCTTTTTGTAATGCCTCTTGTGTCTTCAACTAAACAGATCTATTTGAATATTTGCATGTGATGCTGAGGGAGGTTCAAGAAAATAACTACCTTCCAGCTACTGATCATGTTTTATGGCAACCAGAATTAAAGTATGCATATTAGTGGCAATCAGTAAATTATGTCAAGTCAGTTACTCCCTTAAAGTCTCCCAGGCGCAAAACTTATTTCTCAAGTAACAATTCTTTTCAGAATTTGATGAGGTGCAACTCAGGAAACCACTGAAAACATAAGGAAGTATTGCCAATTATCGTATTTAGATTTTTCTTTTACCTATATATACATATTGTATTCTGAGTATCCAATGCTTGCTCTGTGTGTTGTGGTGTTGTTTTTTTTTAATCTCTGTGATGAGCTCTTGAACTTTTAATATCTGAACTGCTTTTCATGCAGTGCTTAATTAAATTGTGGACCTTACAGCCATTGTATGTTATGGAAGCCAGAAGTGTAAAAATCCATTTATTGCTAAATGCCAAGAGTCCTTGTGGGAAAATATTTTTGTTATCCCCTAAACATTTGTACTGGTTGCTTCTAAAGCAAGGGAATACAGACAGCTGTAAAGCATGGTTTGATCCAGTGTGACCATGCCTAGCTTCTGGTTCATTCAGCCACCTACCACTTGCAATAATATGAGTTAAATCTCTAAATATTTTGTTAAAAATAGTCTTTGAACATATGGCAACTTTCAACTTGATATTTTCTTGATCAGTCCTCCGGATAAAGGAAGTGTAAAATCCTCATGTAAATTAATCCCACTACCTTCTGTGATTAAATTTGCTTCTGTGTCCCCATCTGCATGAGCAAACCTATTTGCTTGTGTTGCATGGGTGCAACAGTTGCACGTTTCCATCAGCAGTGATGGAAAGTGTGTGCAGGCCTTTAGGAATACTGTTTCTCAAATACTGTAACAGACAAGCTATTATATTCCTGCAGCATGGATAGTGTGATAAACTTATCCAAAGCAAGTGTAATATTTTTTTAAATTTAATTTTTCAACAGCCACTATCCCTGCCCCTGTATCCCCCAACCTTAGCAGCAGTCTACAGGGTTAACTACTAGAAGCTTTGGTATGTGGGCCAATCTTTTGCAAAAGCGTTGATGTTGAATTTATGGAATCTATGCACACATTTGGGAAGCAGAGGGAGAAGACACTCTTAAACAGGGTCACCTGAATATCTTAAAGTTTATTGCTGTCTAATGTCATGGGTCTTATCAGTGGTGTTCCCTTCTGCCTTCATAACAAGGTGCATTTATTTTTCAAATACAGTTTAATATCCACCGTTTGAACACCTGGGTGCTTCTCAAATCCTTCTTGCCTTTTGATGCTTTTTCTTTTACTATCCATCAGACTCCAAAAGGGTATAGAAATTAAAGAAGATTTGGGAAAAAAATCTGTTTTTCTTTGTCAGGGAAAAATTTAGATCTAAAAATTCACATCACAATTGAGTTTTCTTTCGGGCTAATTTAGGTTAGTAATATGTGTATTTCAAGTTCAGGATATACAAAATACTGTTATTTTTAAATTAATATACAGACACTAATTAAAACAATCTGTCTAATGCATGCTTTTCTGTTGAGGATGTTGTGGGACAGTAGTAAAATAAATGAGTTTGGTTTTTTTGGTAAAAGTTATTTTTTTCCCTGAAAGATGGTCGACCCTACTCTAGCAGAAATGGGAAAGAATTTGAATGAAGCAATGAAGATGCTAGAAGACAATCAAAGGTATGTGCAAAGGACAACTACAAAAACAACAGTTTGTGCTAAGAGGAGAATTATTAATGTCACTGTTGTTAAGCAGGAAAGAACTCATGTTCCTAGTAGTTTAAGGTCATATTGTCATTCTGAAGTTTACAGTATACCAATCACCATTATTTCTCAAATGGTGAGATTTTAAAAACAAGTGTATGTGTCTTTATGCATGTTCTGCCATATTTGGAGCAAGTCCAGCAAGTCTTTTTTCAAAGATGTTTGATTTTTTTTTTTCCCTGTTGCTGTGCAAGCAACTTTTTATTCCTGTATATGTGATACTCTTCTGTAAGTTTGGCATTTTCTGTTAAAGAACTAAAACCCCAGAACTTAGGAACTCTTTAATTCAGTCTGAGCTAAGCATTTGTATTAGTCTCATCTGATTTATTTATTAAACTGTTGTCAGTGAAATAGATTGCAAACATGCCGGTATGGATTCCTGCAAGTCAAAGTGAAGTACACATTTGATGCTCCAAAACTCTGACTAAATACTAAAAAATTGATTATTTTTGTGTCTTTAATTTAGAAAAGTGGAGGAGGAAAATGAAAAGAAGTATGCACGGAAGGATATTCCTGGTCCACTCCAAGGCAGGTAGGCACCAACAATTTTTACATTATGCTCTTGTATTGCAAAATCTCGTGCAGTCTTTTGTATGTATAAACTTAATCTGTTGTTGAATGGAGACACTGAATTAGCTTTTGTAAGATTAAAAAGCAAATTAAACTATCAGAGTGCAAGTTTTTATACTACTGTAAATTTTAATTGGAATTATACAAGTTGAAATGTTGTGGGTCTTCTGGAGTGCATGATGTCAGCAATCTAATGTAGCTTTTGTTTGCCAGAAACTGGTATTTGTAGGTAATTGTTTAAGAGATGTGCTGAGTTTGTGAGCTGAAGCTGCATCCTGGGAAGAGAAATTTGGATCCTTAGTTATTGCTGTGTAGCAAATGTTGTCAAGTTAAATATTTCAGTTCAATTTTTCACATTTCAGCCGATTTGTTTTCCTGTGAGTCTTGAGTTCATAATTACTGGAGTGTCCTACTATAATTAAGTAGGGTTTTGAGTTAATAGATTCAGAAACCTTGTATTCATTGTCTGTTTTTCTGAGAGCAAGGAGCCCTTTTTGTTGCTATGCTCAGCATTCTGTAACAATGCCATGTTGTCTTCATGTCTTACCATGCAGTGTCCCAAATTTGTTAGATGCTGGTACTTAACTCTTGTTTGCTGGTTTTTTTTTTAATGTGGTTTTTGTTTTCTGCTCCCTGGTATGACAGTGGCCAGGATATGGTGAGCATACTTCAGTTAGTTCAGAACCTCATGCATGGAGAGGAGGAAGAGGAAACTTCACAGGCCTACCGGTAAATCCAGTGTGATTTATTGTATGTAGAAAATACCTGATTTTGTTTTAAATTCTGATTATTACAGAACTTACACATTTAAGTGTTTTAAAGTGGAAAGATGTTGTGCAATCATGCAACTTTTTAAAGGCAACTTATATAGTGAATCAGAATAATGCATTAGGCTTGCCTTTCTTAAGAGTATAAAACTATTAATGTAAATATATTAATAATTCTTCTGAGCTTTCTTTGCATGAGGAGAGAAAGGTATGTGTATAATGCAGTTTACGGTCCCCATGCAGATAAGGTGCTTAGTTCCCCCTCCTGGCATCTGGTTGGCTAAAAAAGAAGCTGTGGTTTTATTGTAACCAACTAGGCTAAGTGAAGTGCAAGTGCTTTTGTCTACACTGGCATTTTAGTATGTTAATACACAATGGCGGGAAGGTGACTGTGCTGTACTGTACTTCTCTCTGCTAAATATTTAAAATTGCATGTCAACAAATTCTGCCACTCTGCAGTAAAAACATGCAAACCCAAAATTACTGTAATGTTCATGACTTGTATTGAGTTGGCAGCTACTCTGTCCTGGCTTGCAGACTTCAAAATGTTGGTGAACAGGGTCACATGGCTCTACTGGGACATAGTTTGGCTGCTTATATATCAGTACTGGACAGGGAACGACTGAGAAAACTTACAACAAGGATCCTTTCTGATACTACTCTCTGGCTCTGCAGGCTTTTCAGGTGAGTCACTGAATAACTTATATATTGACTAGGTAGTGATAATTATTTTAAAATATGTGTGACTGGTCTGAGGCTGTCAACAAAAGAAACCACTGTGCCACGAAGTTACAAATATTCTTTGAAAGGTCTGAAACACATCACATCATTTATATATTAAAAAAAGAGATTTCTTGTTGAATGGCAGGAACTTCAGTAACATGGTTGCCTTAAAAATCCTTTTATAAAGGCTATATGGTGGAGCTAAGGCCCAAAGTACAGTTGCAGACATACATTTGGTGAAACATTCAACTAAATTCTTGTTTCTTGAGGCATATGCTATGTTGCTGAGGCTTGAGGTTCTTTGTATTTTTAAAAGACGTTTTCAGTTAACTTCTCCTTTCCTCTTCCTGGATCTAGTTTATTTTTCCAGGTATGGTAAGTGACACTACTGAAACATACAGTACAGTGAAATTTTCTATAAATGCCCATTTCATCATGTACCATAGATACCTCAAACTGTTCATGAGAGAAGAGTAATGGAAATCAATTGCAGGGAGCTGTTGGGGTGGGGTTTCACTGATTAAAAATTCCTGTCTTTCTTCCTAAAGCAAAAAAACCCAGCCACTTTCTCCTCATAACACTATCTTTCAGAAAGTCTTGCCAGTGCTACTGAAAAGAAGATTTATTTTATTTTTTTAGTGCTGTCAAAGATGAAGTGATAAAAATAAAACTTGCCGGTCAGTTTAGTCACTAAACTGGCTATTGGTTTTGTTGGTCACATTTACTTGACTTTTCTTGCAGGTATGAAAATGGATCAGCATATTATCATGAAGATGATCGTGAAGGTCTCCTAAAAATCTGTCGACTTGTTATTCACACACGTTATGAAGATTATACAGTGGAAGGATTTAATGTCCTCTGTTCTAAGCAGCCTGTCATATACATTAGTTCGGCAGCTAGAACAGGCTTGGGCCGAGCTCTCTGCAATCAGGTAAAGTGAATCAGTTGGGGTTTTAGCTCTAAGTAGAACCTACCTAGCTTCATATTGCCTACTTGAAATTTGGATCTTAGAAATATATTTAGATTTTTCCTGTGAGAGACTGGTACTTGCACTCTAGTCTGGTACGCTGCTGGAAGCAGTCTTGGAAATTGGTTGGGGCCAGTGAATGTTTTCCTTTAGGTCCATGTGTCTGCCTGGAACTTCCACAATTACCAGTGAAGCTTCCTCCAGATTTCTCCTAATCCTGCTATGCTGAGTGAATGCATGTATCCCCAAGCAGGCTGAGCAGGCTCTCTGTGCAGCTCTCCTGTTCCTTCTACACATTAGCTTGATCACTGTTTATGAGCAGACTGCCTTCATCCTCATCTCTTCTTTTCCTTTTTATGGACATAGCAGATTTTTGTAGTTTATAAAAATTATGTCTCTAAAAATTAGAATGATGTGTCTTCCTAATGAGACAGTGTAAAAAGGGGCATTTTGAAGAATGAGGACTGAGCTTTGGCTTCAAAAAAGTTTATTTTAGGAAAAGCATAACTTCGTTAAATTTGAAAATGTATTCTTCCTCATGGTAGAAACAATATAAATGTGACTAAACGGCAACAAAACGGGTTGAAAGAAGGGAGTCTGAGGTGAAACCATACTGATGCTAGCCAAAGTATGGTAGTAATACAAAAATGTTATACTGTGTGTTGGTAATCCTCTATTAATTGTAACTTCCAATATAATTACAAAACAGGGGCAAAGGAAGACAAGTCTGTACTGGGGGTAACCTCAATAGCTGAAAGGGATCACATGTTTAAATTAAAACCATTTGTCTGGAAAAGATACTTCCAGGTTGCATTTATAGTCTGTGTTTTGCAGCAACAGTATAGTGGGAGGAACAGAAAGGCCCTGAGAAGGCAGGCATAGGTACTACTAGCTGATTAAAAATGTAGACTACAGAGAAATGGAAATGGTATCATAGATGGAACTTGTCTTGGCCAAAATTACTTGGGAAGTAGGTGGTAAAAGTTCATTGGAATGGGTTGGTGTCCTTGGTAAGCTCAGTGTTGCATGTCATCACAGACCTACAGTTTTTGATACGAGAAATAGTGCTAAGAACCAGTATTTTGGGAGCCTTTTTTGTCTGAGTATGGAAGTACATACTGCTCATAACAGTGGTGCCTTTTGTTTATAAGGTAACCTAACCTCTCCATATTAGGTGGTCACTGAACTTAAAAGAGACAGCATTTTATCTTAGATTTTTATAAGTACTGTATATTGAAGAGCAGACAATTGAAACTGAGTAGTCAGATGTTTAATTCAATTTTTGTTAAACAAAAGGTTAAAACAGAATTATTCTGTAGTTCTTTTAATTTGCTGAACCTTCTGTTCAGTGATGAGTATGATCAACTAGATTTCACTTGTCTAGTGATCTTTCAAGTTAAAGATCAACATGTAAGAGACCTTGATTTCCCAGCTCCCCCTCATGTTAATGATGCAGAAGTTATCTGGAATTTGGCACCATGTCAAGGGAAGAATTTCAGACTTACCAGCATGAGTAGTCAGCTGAGCTGTATGATCAAGTAGGCAGATTGCTTACTCCCCAGCAGAGAATTGACTGACCCTCCAATGGCATGTGGCCCATGCACAAAGCCCAGATTTGCTCGGAGTACGTATGAGTTGCAGGGGTGGCCAAGAAAAAGGATTGAGTTTAGGCTGCTGTACAGAGCACAGGTGTCTCATTAGAAACACTGAAGGTGGCTGACCTGCTAACCAAAAGCTGACTGTTGTGTTTTCCAGTTTCTCCTGGGCATTCTTTGCTATTAATTTGATTGTAAGTTTTAGCAGAAAATTAACTTTATAATGTAATACCTAGCTGTGTATTGTCATGCTACTATTTCTTGTGCCACTGTATATAATTCTGTGAACTTGAAAGAAGGATGTCTCCGTTGAAATTCCATTTTCCTTGCAGCTTGGGTTACCCCTCTCTTGCATGTGTCGGGTGCCTTGTAACACTATGTTTGGATCTCAACATCAAATGGTAAGTTTGTCTTTCTTAAGAGCTCTTTTTTACATTTTTTAAATTTTTTTTTTAAACCCGCATTCAATGAATATTAAGTATGTTTCTAGGAAAAGCTTGTTACGTGCTTCCTTTTTCAGCTTTCAGGTCTTTTATGTTACAGAGGTACAAATTGGAGATTGAAATAGTCTTAACAAGGAAGCAGCTTGTATCTTGGTCTTGTCATTTGCAAGATATTTTAATGGCATATACTAAGGTGATTTTTTTTTTGTCCAACATTCCTTGAATACATGTAGTTGGAGGTTTGTTTACAAGCTACATGATGGTTTATTTTTCACAAATGCTTTATCTGACCTTTGTGCTATTTTACTTTAGAGAAGAGGAAACTGCAAGCCACAAAGACATTAGGAATGTCTTCTAGAACTTCAGAATCCTGTCCATTTCAACTTTTAATTTGTTTTTCCAGCTCAGCATAAACAATTCTGTATTGTTTGGGAAACATTTTATGTATCTTTTTCTTATTGTTAACAGGATGTTGCTTTGTTGGACAGAGTGATTAAAGATGATGTTGAGTCTGGAAAACTGCCTTTGTTGCTTGTGGCCAATGCTGGTAGGTGCTATGAACAAACAATAACAACAAATGCATGCTATTTCATTAATATATATATATATAATCCAAAGTAAAAATACACTTTCTCAACAGCTTAGTACTTGCATGTCAAGAAGTATAAAGAAATACCTTAATGATCACACAACAATTACTTCTCTATAGGGGGTTTTATTTAACTGTTTTAAAGCTGGATTTTCCTGCTACAGTTCTGCTTATGACACATGATATATTCATATGACTAGAACTTACTTTAGTGAATGCAAATTTCTTGGTGAAAGTCAGTTTCACATTTACACTTTGGACATCTATTTTTCAAAGTATCTTTAACATATATTGCCAATCAAAACAGTATCTGTAATTTTTTTCAGGAATTCCATTTGTTCATTAGATACAAATATTTTGTAGTGGGCTCTTTTTAAACATCCTCTTTCCTGCTCTTGTGTGACTTTTCTGACAATAATACAAGAGGTCCTTTCACGTAGTGTCCCAGTTTGCATCCTTATTCCTTGTAATTACCTTTTTTTCTTTTCAACAAAGGGACACCAGGTGCTGGGCACACAGATAAACTTGGCCGACTGAAGGAACTCTGTGAGCAGTACAATATGTGGCTTCATGTAGAAGGGTATGAAACTTGAAATTTATTTCTGTATAACTATATTAATGTAGAGTCTGACTACTGGACAGCACATAATTGTACAGCTAACCAGCTAGCAGAGGTCCATAGGACCATCTTCTTTTCTTTTTTTTTTGTCATATGAAGCATTTTATATGGTTATAATTTTGTCACTTTATGAGATACAGATTTACATATACAGGAATAATTAATTGGAGCGGTTATTTCAGCATAGGTTAGTGGTTACTTTTACTCAGATGGTAATCTTATCTGCCCATGCTTTGAATAACCTGGAATATGAATAAAAAGACCTCACACGACAAGTCAGAGGAGACAATATACAGTGATTATTAAGAATGAGAAAAGAGAATGAAATGAGTGGAGAAGAGATGACACTTGAATGAAGGTTGTCAAGAAGGCTGCTGCAAGTGCAGTGTGCAGCAAAACTGGGAGGAGGACTAAACCAAGAGGAAAAAAAAATCAATAATTTAGAAAAAACTCCAGTAATCTAAGATTTTTTATTTATTTTTTTTTGCCCTGGAGTAGAGTCTATTTCTTCTGATTGTTCACTGTATAGTGTTATGTCTGTATGCTATTTATGTTTTTATGCCAAATGATACTGAATTGTGGGCAGAACTTCAGGAGGTGATTTTCCCCAAAGGTTGGACTGAAACATTTTTAGATTGAAATGCATTTTTACTTTTGGGTTTTCAGTCTTGGAATACCAAGTAGCAACATCTGTTGCTTCTTAATGAAAAATATATGAACAAAAATTACACCCATTTGCACATCAACATGAAATATTTAAACTGAAGATTAAAATGCTATCTCTTAATATATATTTTAAATGTGCTAAAATCACTTTATTTTTCTAGTGTGAATTTGGCAACTTTGGCTTTGGGATACGTCTCCTCTTCTGTACTGGTACGTTTTACTACATCTAAAAACTTAATAGCATGCTCTAGATTTTAAGGTCATGTTCTAATAAAAAAAATATATATCTTATATTCTGCTTATTATCATAAACTTCAGGCTGCTACAAAATGTGACAGCATGACTCTTACTCTGGGTTCCTGGCTGGGTCTCCCAGCTGTGCCTGCAGTGACACTTTACAGACATGACGATCCATCTTTGGTATGTTTAACTTCTCAGTCATTATTCTCAAGATCTAGAGACTTTAATTTTGATCTTGTTGTTGGTAAGCATCTAAATTATAATTTGCAAAAGCTCCCCTATTTTAGCTGTGACATGTTCCAGAAGTAGGCAAGAATGTTATAATTGGAAAGGTTAATGGTTTGTTTGTTGTTTGTTTTCCTCTTCAGTCCTTGGCAGCTGGGCTGACATCAAGTCAGCCCGTAGAGAAGCTCCGTGCCCTGCCCCTGTGGCTCTCCTTGCAGTACCTGGGCCACGATGGGATTGTGGAGAGGATAAAACATGCCTCACAACTAGTAAGAACAGCTTGTTGGCACATGGGTTATGGGTATTTGGCTGGTTTGAGTATGGGCTGGAGACTGTTCTTAAGCATCTTCGCCCTCTAATGAAACAGTTTCAGGTTAGATAGCAATGACAGTACAAGTGATATCCATGTGGCTACCACAGAACACTGTTATACTTAAGAATTTGTTGGTAATAGCTGTTAACACATCGTTTTGATTATTGTGACAATCAACTACTAATACTGCTGTTGTTGACAGTTTAGCATGTTGGTTCATGTTGTGTAATGAACAAATTAGGAAAGCGGAGTAAAGTGTTAGAGGGAGGGATATGCTCTTCCTATTAGATTGTATATTTTATTTGTTTTTGTAAATAAATCCAATTGACATGAAAGACCTAAAAGAGTGGCAGTATTATTAGTCACTAAGATTTTGTGGCATCTAAAATTGATCTTAGCTTTTATCATAGTCTATTAATAGTCATAAATCACAACGCAAGAGTGTATTTTCTAATGAAAATAATTTAGAAAGCCATCATAACCAGTTGCTATGGTAGCTTTGAGAAAATTAACTCTTCTGCTACATGCTGTGCTTTAGTTAGTCAACAAAGTTGGAATATCTGTGGAACTTGGTCAACAAATACACCATGACTCCACTGTAATGAAAATCACATTTTAAATTTACAAGTAAGAACTGGATGAATGTCTGGGTCTTAGGGATTTGTTCAGAAATAGAAATTATGGCAGTGACTAATGGTTTTTCAGACTAATTCTCAACTTCTGAAACTGTGTTTGTCTCCTTTTTTTCCCCCTTCTGCTGTGGCCTTTTAGAGTCAAAGGTTGCTGGAAAACTTGAAAAACCTGGATTTCATTAAAACTTCGGTACAGTGTCCATTTCATATTTTGGTTGTATAGCTTAGTCTTTGCATGTTAAATGATAAATAATATTTTAAAAATAAAATTTAAAAATATAACTTCAGTCATAGCCATTGTTTTGAAGATGCTTGGTATCTTTCTACGTTCTGGTGTTCAGTGGAATTGTGTAGCTTGATTGTGTGTGACCTCTAGATTGTATTTGTCCCATTGCTGTATACTCGTGCTCAGTGGAGCTGACAGAATAGCATCCAGAAATTGTTTCCAGAGTTTGATTTAATTCCATTTAGAACATGGATTTGTTCAGCAATACATTTATAAACTAGTTTCCATAAGCCTCTCTAATGCATTCTGGCTGCATCTTACCCTGCAATTGAGGTGACACTGTGAGGTTTTAAATGGTTTTAAAATTACATCTAATCTATGCATTCCAAATTCTGTTTCTGTGAGACCTTCTACTGAATAGGGTTTAGTGGTTTTACTCCACACACACATACCCCCGTTTTAATTGACAATATATTGAAAGCTAAGTTTTCTGGAGAAATGGATCATTCTGAGTGACAATAACCATTTTTATAAAAACTGCTTCTCTAAGAGCATTAGTGGCCTTGGGAATTCAAGTTACTGTAGCACTTCTCCCTTCTACTGAAATAAATCTTGCATTTTTCAGATGGCAACAAGTAACCTTAGATTGCCTTCAGAAGTTGCCTGATCTATTTCTCCTAACCCCAAAGCAGAATCAGTTCTAATCTTGTTATTCCTGCTAGAACTTTCTTGATACACTCTAATAATTCTGGAGCCATTTCCAGGATTTATTTTTTTTTATGTTAATGTCTGGAAATACTTAAAGCTAAATAAACTATTTAGTGCAGTCTACCAGCTAATGAACAAGCTTAGGTTCCTTGCTTTATAGTACCGAAATTTTAATTATGGATACCTTAAATCAATACATTTCTGCTTTAACTGAATAATGATTTATTTTCCTGTGTTTACAGAAGAGTTAACTTCTAATACTGAAAGAGTATGAACATTGTTACTGCTGTGAAAATTATTTGCTTTGCTCATCCGTCTAAGGCATTATATACAGTGTTAAATCTTTAAAAACTATTTGAAAATAAATCAGTTGTTTGTTTGTTTTTTAAGGTTGAAGATGAACTGAATTCACCAGTGGTGGTTTTCAAGTTCTTCCGGGAATATTCAAATAGAGGTATGTGGTTTGTTTATAAACAAAACCCATCTCTACAGTTTTTTAAACTACTGGTTTGTAAAATGAATGTGATGAGATAAATGTTATGTAGTGCGCTTCTCCATTGTACCATGCTTTTAAAACGGTTGTGAAGGCTGGTCATAATCTAGTGGTAGAATCTATACATGTGATAGCTTCTTTTTTTATAGACTGCAGGGCTATACATTTTCATAACAAGTCATTTTCTGATTGCTTGAGTGAGGAGAGATTTGCATTTGATTTTGAGAGCAGATGCTGGAAGTCTCCATGAGTTTGTGCTTGAGTGTAACCGATGAGGGAGGATCTTGGTTTTCTGGGGCTTTGTTCCTTTTAAACTTCCAGTAGCTGCTTGCAGGAACCCTGTTTCTCTGTTTCACTGGTGACACTGCTGTCGCAATAGCTTCAGAAGTAGCAGAATTCAGGAGGAACAAACAGCTCTGTGAATGCTGCTGTGGGTGTACAGTAGCCACACCACATGTGGCTCTGAGCAGAGCACCCGTAGTTGGACCTGCTTTGTCCTCTCAGTGTTGTGCTGTTTGTGTGTGCACACTCCAAGAGTGGAGAAATGCCCAGCTGGGACGAGGCAAAAGGCTGCTAGAAAACAGTTATGAGTGTTTAATTGTCTGTGGATTTTTCTGTTGGGCATGGGTGAGGGCTGGTTTTCATTTTAATCTAATTGGTTGCACTTAAAAAGTAAACATATCCACCCTGGTCCAGTGACTTGATGGATTGCTTTGTACGTTGATGGATTTATTTGAAAAGCTGCACTAGGGAGAAGCCATCCACCTGAATGATAAGGACATAAAGTGTTTGGCTGTTTCTGCATGTTTCATGTATATAATTGACCTTCAAATCCTTACTATAATTTTTGTGTGATTTAAAACAGAAAATTATAATTAAAACTCAATTTAGAAAAAAACTAGCTGAATGCATCAAATAAAATATTTCAGCCTGCTATGATGGGATTTTGTTTTGTGAATATATTTGGTTTATTTACAATTGGGGCATTTGAACCTCAAATTGAGAGAAGTATTTTGTTAGTTGTTTTTAAAACTAGTACATTCAGCTGTTTTATTTCTAGTATTTGTCATGTTCAACATACCTTTAAAAAAGTCTTTGTTAGTCTGTTGGAGGTCCAGTACATCATGTAGATGTGTTGCATTACCTAGAAAATGTAACTGTCTTTTATCTAAATTTTAGGTTGCCTTTTGTTTAAGTAAATAAAAATCCACTTCTGTGATTCTTGTATCTTTGGATTCAGATCAAACCTCACATGCTGCACAGGCCTCAGCTATTCAGCACCCTTTAACAAGCAACGAAAGAGACGTTTATGACACTCTCAATCAGTGGGTAAGAATGGATGCCTTTTCAGGAAGAAAGAAATGACAGGGGGATGCTTCCAGGGGTGCTCCTTAACTATAGGAAGAGTCTAGCCTGAGTCAGCGAGTGCAGGGGGTGTGCTCTGTGCTTTCCTGTAACTGTGCCTTATCCCCTCAGCTGGGAGAGCAGCTGGCTCAGCTAGTTCCTGCCAGCGGAGTTGATGTGGTAGAACTGGAAGATGAAGGCACGTGTGTGCGTTTTAGCCCACTAATGACTTCTGCAGGTAATGTTTCCTTAATTCAGCCACTTGTAAAAACTGGAATTGCTTTAGAATTGTGGAGGCATCTCCTGGTGTTAAAGCAGATATACTCAAGAAACTCTTCAGTATATTCTCCTATGGTGAGGGTTTTGTTTATAAACAAAACAAACCAAAAAAATCTTGGCTTTATCATTCCGTTGTGCCTTGGTAGTGGGTGTGTTAGAGGTACTTCAGCTGTTGTGACATTGCCTCACTACCTCTGCAGAGAAAGACCAGTTATTTATTCATTTGGAGAAGCAAGGGGAGAAGCACTTCGTTTCTGACAGTTATAAAAGAAATCTATCCTTACCTTTCCTTCTCTCGGCCACTTAATACGAGAAGATGCTTGACCTTTCTACACAGATGTTTCAAAACTGACGTGGTGCTTGTGTTTGAAATACAGCTACTGATCTGGAATAATTATTTACTAAGCTTTTAGGTTTTTCTATAATTAATGATGTAGGAGGGGAAAAAAGTTAAAATATGTGTTTTGCAAAGTGTCTTACATTTCATGTTTAAGCCGGCACCATATCCATATGTGGTTTATACTCAGCAGATTCACAGAGCATCTTGGGGCTCAGGGTGATGCACAGTATCCCCTTTTAGCTTGTGTGGGATCAATAGCTTAGGCTATCAGAACACCTGACACTGAGTTGAGAGGATCCTGGTGTACATAGAAAATCAGATTTTAGAATAAAATTACTTGATGATGCCATGATTATATTTTTTAACTGTTTTGTTGTTTTTTTTAACCCAGCATGGAAGCTAATTTATTATCTATTTAGCTATGGGAAGAGGAGATTTTTTTCTGATGATAGCTACTGATGTAATGAAAAAGGGTATTGTCCTTGTTAGTTAAAACATAAGAATATCCTTTTTAATAGCTTGTTTTTATTATATCTGTACCTCTCTCCATTTTGATGTATCAATGGGTGGATAACTGCAGAAAAAAACGCTATTATGGTAGATCAAGACATTTCAATACTATCTCTAAATTATGTATTTATTATTGACTTAGAGTGGCTTCTTTACAGATTACTTATTTTATTCAGACATCTATGTGTGTGTCTGTTCACTTTTATCACACACCAACACATTAGCTCTTTAGTTTTAGGAACTGAAATACAAGATGTTGATCAGTTAGTAGACTGCTTAAAAATGAAGATACCAGTATTGACAAGTACACTGCAAATGAGAGAGGAATTTGAGCAAGAAGTGAGAAGAACCATAGGCCTGTTATACATTGAAGATCTCAGCTGGCCTGGATTAGGTGTTGTAAGGTAAATTTTTCAGTGTTTCTTTATGTATTTGGATAGACTGTGCATTAACAGAAAGGAGTATGTGATCTCTCTAGTGGTGATTAGTATGTATTGTTTGTGATCTGGCTTTGCACAAAGTTGAAGCTTTCGAGTACATTTTGAAAAAATGCCTTTTTAATATTGCTCACTTTGAGATTTTTTTTTAAAAGAAAAGCTGAAGAGCTGTTCCAGCAAAATGAGGACAACAGTTCTAACATTGTAAGCACCATGTGAATCTGTTAGATGGACATGTAATACGCAAGTGCATCCTACTCTATACATTAAATTTTTATCTATAATGATATTCACTAATATACTGAATAAAATCCTTTTAGTATCTGTTCTGATCCTCTAATACTGTCTGCTGGGAAGGATTCTGTATGGCCAAAACACCTGAGGTATAATCAGCATATTCCCTGGAAACCTTGTTGTGTTAAGCTTGCAGCAGCAGCCTTCCCCACCCCAAAACCTCTAATGATTAATGCCAATAAATTTGTTAATCTACGCTGTAACATTTTGAGGGGTTTGGTTCATAAAATACAGAGATCTGTAGAAACATGTTAAATGTCTATGTATGTTTGTATGTACTGTAAAGTAAAATTTCTATCTTCTGGCTTGGTTTGAAGGTACAACTATCACTGTGATGGGAAGGATGATGACAAACAAGAAAAAGAACTAGAAAAAATCAATACAGAACTTCTGAAAAAATTAAATGAACTGGAGTCGGATCTCACTTTTTCTTTGGGTAACTGCACTGTTTAAAAAACTTCTGTGACAGTGAATAGTGGTTTTACTGGCTCTATGATACTGTTCAGTAGGTCATTTGTACCTGGGTCATTATAATGCAGAATTACACTGCTGCATGTAGGGTTGTTGTAGAAAGAACATCTGTAGCTTTGTTTTCTCCTCACCCCTACTTCATGTGGTAAAAGTTCAGCA
>NW_009954215.1:1741016-1747535 GCF_000747805.2 Chaetura pelagica | reverse complement strand
TTCAGCAGGGTGAGCAAGGTGCACTGTTCTCAGAAATACGTGTGAAAACTGACCTGGCAGCAACTAAACCAAGAAAGGGTTTCCTCATCAGCAAGCTTAAAAGCTAGAGAGCTCCTCTTTGTCATCTGAGCCCCTTGGGGTAGTGCTGTGTCTAGTGAAAAGCAGATCTCATTTAAAACCCACTGACCAGGTCTCTCTTTTCCATGGGTAGATTAAAAGCTTTAGATGACTTTCATGATAATTATCAGCACTTTCACATTTACATAGTACCACATTACAGCAGAAAGAATATTAATTTGTTTACTGTGTGTGATTGGATTTCCAGGTTCATGAGTATTGCACCTGTTGTGAAAATTCATTTTTGTACATCACAAAGACTTTATTCTCCCTGTGCTCACAGGTCCAGAATTTGGAGGGCAGAAGAACTGTGTGTATATTGGCATGGTAACTGAGGACCTGGATGTGTCAGAGTTAGTTGAAACCATTGCAGCAACAGGCAGAGAAATTGAAGAAAATTCAAGAGTATGTATTAAAAAATCTCTGAACATTTCAGCCCCTTTTTTAATTCCCTTCCATATTGGCTTCAGGACATGGTTTTGTTCTTTGTGAAAGTAAGAACTGTACTTGCCCACAACACACTCTTGTAAATTACTGTAGAAGTAATAATTTGTGTCCACATAAGGAGAACTTCTGTGACAGAGTTACAGTATTCTGAGGATATCCTGATTTCTGTTTAGTGATCCTGTGTCCAGTAGTTCCAGTGAAAAACTTGAGTAGTACTGAAATAGGCTCATTTTATCACTAAAATTTAAGCTGTCAAAAAAACCCCAAAAAACAGGGAGAAAGTGGGGGCTTACTGTGAGCTGGTGTTTCTCATCACTGCTACAGGCAGTGGGATTCAGATTGCTTATATGCAGCTTTAAGGTAAGACTGTGTCTTAAAAAGTGTGAAAAAAATTAAATTGGTGGCTTTAAAAGATAAATTATTTATTACCTATTGAAGTAATAAAGCTGATGATGCAACCCCTTTTTGTAAAAGATTTACCTGATTAGAATTCTCCAGATGTTCTCTAAAGTAGAATTTATAAATTACATTTATCACAAATTAATGTCTGTCCTTCTGTTCCTGCAGTGTTGGGCATTTTATTTCCTCACGTAAAAAATAAACAGAACTTGAAAAAACCTTAGCCTGTTTCTGCCCATGGGAACATTTTTATTTTGACAATGCAACTTTTTCTAGCAGTGTTTTCTGGTGATTATCTGCCCGCTCTTTGCTTCCTATATGCTGTTCTGAGATGGAAGATGGCTTGCCTGCAGAGTACTTCAGTATTTTAACTGTTGTAGTTCAGAGATTAGGAACTGAATACTGGGATATAAGCCACTCTGATCCTAAAGCTTCTATGAAGGAACAAAGAGTGGGGACTCAGAAAGCTGCAGTCCTTGGAACCAGCTACAATCAGTCTGTAGCACTGAAAAGAATCAAATCCATTTGATCCCAAACTGAGATGCAGAACCAATCTGTGAGAAGAATCACACTTGCATCATTTCAATAAGTGATGTTTGGTACAAGAGGAAAGGTTTTAGAAAAAAAACAAAACCTACTCAGCAAGCCCTTAGGCCATCTAGACAAGTACACTAAAAGGCAGAACCAACATTTAAGACAAACAGCTTGACTGGACCAGAAGACATGGTGGTTCTTCCTTGTACTCTAAATGCAATCCTATTGTGCTACCTTGTGTAGTCAGCACTTTGGGGTATTTAGCTTGGTGATAGTTCCTGCCTTGCCTTTCCCTCAGGAAAAAGGAGCAACTTCCTTTTTCCTGTTTTTATGAAGTGACAGTAACCCACATTTTTAGCAAGTTGGAAGAAGTGCCTGTCATCTAGGCTCTGTGCAATATTGAAATCCAGATTAATTTAGGGATTGCACATGACAAAATTGTGACTTTGCATTTGTTAATGTATTGTCTGTACAGCTCCCTGTAAAGTGCTTGTCCTTTGCAGTGTAAAAATTCACTGCTGCTGGCATAGGATGCCACAGGGATCAGACTGACAGTCATAGATTAAATTTGAAAAACAAAGTTGAAGCTGTAGCTAGAGAGACACATACCTGGCTAGACCGACAGTGAGGCCGGTTTAACTCCTGGGCATTTATAGACACCAAAATCTACTCTATAAACCTAAAAATTCTCCCCAGATTCAGCATCTGATGAACACTTTTGTGCTAAGCAGATCTTTGAAGAATTTAGGTCACAGACTCTGTAAGTAAAATAAAAATATGTACCATTCCTGTTTAAAATGACATTCTGTCCTTTGGGTCCATCTTCTAAAGACCCTGCAGTCAGTCTGTACATTCTTGAATTTATAGTCATAATGAAATAGTGATTATCAAATGTCTTAAATTAAGAAAATACCTGACTACCATGTTTACATCCTCAAAACCTGAACTAAAAGACAATTTCAAGTCAAATGTGTAATAAACAATTATTATTATTATTATTAGCTGTTGGAAAACATGACTGAGGTTGTCAGAAAAGGGATACAGGAAGCACAACTGCAGCTTCAGAAAGCCAATGAAGAACGACTTCTGGAAGAGGTAAGGCTGTGACCAGCAGTTACCAAGGTGATGTGAAAGAACTTGTGACAACAGGGGGGCTTGCTCACCAGGCAGTGTTTGACTGTTGCTTTGCAGGGACTGCTACGACAGATTCCTGTAGTGGGCTCTGTGCTGAACTGGTTTTCTCCATTCCAAGCCTCGCCAAAGGGAAGAACATTTAATTTAACAGCAGGTAGGACTCTGCATCTGCAGCCATGTTATGCTGTTAGAACTGCTTCCAATGTTATACTCGAACTGCAACACTTTCTTGTGCTGATTTGATCCTGAGTGACATAATCCACCCACAGGGTGTGAAAGAACAAGCTAATCACTATTTCTTTAACACCCAATGAGATATCTTCTAACCTTGCTTGTACAGTTAGTTTTGTTCTTGCATGTTGAATGGTGACAACCTGTGTCAGTCACGTTCAAAAGAAGCTGTATTAGGCACCAGCATTTATTAAGAGGACTAATTTTGGTGACTCTGTCTACATGTGGCACTCAGACGTTCCCTGGTGCTGCTGGAACTTGTCTCTGAAATCCTGGATTGCAGAATCAGCTGGCTATTGCCACACTGATGAAGTGCCAGTCTGCATGCTGAAGACATGTCTGACAAGGGCAGGATAAAACCAGCTGACAACTAGCATGAATGTGGCCGTGTTGATGACAGTAACAAATGGAATCTAACAATGTAAAATACTACACTTCACTAATGTATTTGTAATTCCTGTCTGATGGTGCAAGAACTGTCTATAGCATTTACATCATAAGACTGATGTACTAATGTAATGCTTTCTGAAATTATAAATTTTCACTGTAAAAATTTTGGTAGTCTTTGTATCAGCAGTGTGAAGTGAGGGGGAACCTTATTCATCTTGGTAAATCTCAGCACTTGTGTCCTCAGGTACTAAGAAATGGATTGTTATCACATAGCAGTTTCAACTCAAACAGAACACTTTCAGAAGTGTGCACTAAAACCAGGATTTTTACATACCTTATAACTACAGACTAACAGAAAACTTGTCTAGTTTGTGCTATATTTAACTTGATTTTTTTTTCCACCCTGCAGGCTCTCTAGAATCCACAGAATCTACATATGTATCAAAAGCCCAAGGAACAGGCACTACCCCACCACCAACTCCTACTTCTAGCCTTGCAAAGCAAAGATTTCCTGGTAAGTTTCTACATCTCAGTTTTATTTCTAAAACATCCAAATTGTGTGACATAGGAGGACCCACATGATTTTCTATCTGGAAACTCCAGATGGAGTTCCACTGGAACTACAGCTCATCTTCTAGCACTTAAAAACCCTTAATTTAAACCTAGCAGGGAATACCAGCCCTTTCTGTTTTTCTCCCTGGGATTACAGCAAGTTGTTATCCCATTAATTAGCAACTGTGTATGAAGTTGGAATACTCTGAGGTTATTGGCTTTTAAAAATGACCAGGTAAAGAAGCCAAAAGTCTTACCTGAAATAAATGCATAAACGTGTAATCGTGCAGTTGAGTAACTGCTTTTCTGTTGCTACCTAATATTTTGTGGACAAAGTAATTTTAAGGTGAAGATCTCTTAAATCAATGGCATTTTCTGTGTGTTGTCTGTGTGTATTAGCAATTAATGTTGATGTGACTGGCAGAAAAACCATAGTTTTAACTCACCTTGTCAGCTGGTTGGCTCCCAGCCTGTGATTCTCAGTGCAAGTTTTTACCCTAGAATTACTTCCCTGTGCATGTGGACAGCTTGTTTTTCAGTTGAATTTTAACAGTCTCTGTTTACACAGGATAAAACAGCAGTTGCTACTGCCTTGCATGCTAATCTGTAACTGCAACTGTGTCTGTGCTTCAGGTGTAAGTTCGCACCCAAAAAAAAATCTGTTTCTTTGCAGTTGTAAAGTTCAGATAATTTCCTTGAAACTTAACTTGAGCACAGCACACTTTGCATTTGCTGTCTTCACTGGTTGCTTCAAAACCTTCACAGGTCAGAAAATTTTTAAAAGGTCTCTAAGAAATTCTGACACATTCAGTGAGACCAGTTCAGTCAGCCACTGTGATGACCTGGAGAAGATGGATCAGAGGCCCTCAACTCTATCTCCTGGCCAGCAGCAAAGACCTTTGGAGACAGAAACAACAGAGGAGCAGAAGGAGGTGGCCCAGGGAACAAAGACAGACACTGAGGACATTCCAAGTGACAAACCACCAAGTGACTGCAAGAAGGCAGAGCAACAAGAAAGTCAAAGATAAAATCCAGACTGAATTTCAGACTTCGCAGAGGAAGCCTGTGCCCTGGGAAGCCCATGCCCTGAGAGGCAGGCTGTTAATGATGCATTTAAATGTGAACAGTGCCACACACTAGTTACTGCTGTAACTAATTAACTGGGATTTTGCACAAATATAAATTCCCCTCCATGGGACAGAGACTTGTTTTACCCTACACTTGTTACAGTTGCTTTAATCCTCTACATGTCAATGACACCAAAGTTCTAGTGAAATTTAGTAACTGCTCATAAACATTTGTAAAAACAATTGGCAGTTATCCTTCCTGCAGGAATCCAAACATAATTGTTGTTAATTAACCAATCAGCCATACACAAGATTAAGAATACAGTTGCACCCAGTAGTTGTAAAATTATTTTATGTTAATACACTTTAAAATAATCAATTGCCAATTGTTCATCTTTTAATATTTAAAATTCAATTTAGCTCTCCTGCAAAACATCTGTTGCAGTCACACTGTGTTTTGCTGCTTTTCACCCTCCAAAGAACACACAGAGCTGTGGTGGGGTGAGTAGGAGGGATGGAGGCCTCTGCACCCAGGGCACTGTTGCCCTTTGCCATCAACCATTTCTCTCCTGGTTTTGTGACCTGACCCCTTCAGCTGAGGCCCTTGGGACAGCAGGGACTGCGTGAATAAGTTTTAAGCTGTTTAGAAAGAAATAGTGCCTCTGCATGCCTGAATGAATTCTTGCTTCTGCCACTGGTAAGAATCACCAACACACTCTTATTTTCCTTTGCACGCTGTTTACAAACCAAATACTATTGAACACATTTATGTAGTGTAACGAGTTCCTTCTGTTGTGTACTTTTACAGATAGTTGTAGAAGAGCTTGAAAAACTGATACATTTGTGATGGTTTCAACACTTACTTTTTGAATAACAGTAACTTACTTATGGTAGGAGTTGTACAGCCTTGAAGAAATTTTATCTGTTATTTACACTACAGCACAACTTCATAGTGTCTAGAACTACTTAATGCACATGCAAAACTTTGGAAAAATCAAAAGTTAAGATGTAGACATCTCCCCTCCCTACTACCTTCCCTAGTTACCTTAATCACTTTGCTGCAAATTTTCAGAGCTTCTTGTGGAAAGGAGATCTTTAGAAAAACTTGCTTTCCCCAAGGTATCTGATTTTGGGGAAAACCATCCCATCCCAACAGAATTGGATGCAAGTATTGTCATTTGTTTTTCTGGTTTTTGTTTGGGTTATTCTTCTCCCCCTAAAAGGCATAAAATTAACTCCATAATGGCTGTAGTGGCAGCAGAACTTACTTTGATAATCTGAAAAATTTGGGGGTTTTGAATTGTAGTGTCACCTGATTTTGACTTTCAGCTTTGATGCCAGGAACAAGGTTAATTTTGATGCTGGGATAACTTATGTAAATCAGAGTGCAATTTTTCTGAAGTGCTAAACCAATTAAGTTGACTGGTCTTCCTCATTGGTTTCCTTGGTGCAATGAAGTATGTTAATAGGACTAATTATTTGGGGGTAAAATTATCACTACAAGGATTTTTAATGTTTTTATATTTGGGAATGTTAAACCAGTAGTTTTGTTGGATTGAGCTTCATTCTTTGGCTACTATCTGAATGTCTCATTAAAGAGTCTTCAAGTTGTTTCTCCTGAATGAATTGCTGAAGGGGATGCTTCCCT
>NW_009954215.1:1733351-1740745 GCF_000747805.2 Chaetura pelagica | reverse complement strand
TGCAGCTTTCTTTCACTGTCTGTGGAAAACAATTTTCTAGAATACACACCAATGTAATGATTTCCCTTCTCAGTCTCAGCACTGCTACTGCTCTTCACCTGTGCCGATCAAATTACTGTAAGGGATCAACAGAACATAAAAAAAAAAGCCAAATTCTTCTAAGTAGCAGTGATTCCTATGTAAGTAATGCAGAAAAAGCAAGTTACTTCTGTCAAAATATTTTATTTTGAAAAGCATAAGAACAACAGTATTTGTGGCCAGCTTTTTGCAACAAATTGCTTTCCTCCCAAGGCTACACTTCCCTAAAGCAGTTGAGGTGTTTGGTTCCAGGTTAGATCTTGTCAGAACAAACCTGTTCCCACAACCCTTCTTCATTTTTTTTGTAGATGCGAGGTTTCCTGTCAGGAAACAGGGAGCGAGATGGAAAGGGATGTTCTTTTAAAAATGTTAATGTAGATCTAATGTGGGAAACAAAGTGGGGTGGTTCAGCCAGGGGTGATGTGGAAAGATTCTGAAAAACAAGATGGTAGCAATAGCTGCTTGACATTCCAAGTTCTCAATTATTCTGCCTTTTAGTAAGATTATTTCCACCCCCTCACCACCCCCCAAGCAGTACACTGGGAAATGTTCTGACAGACCATACACCTCTCTCTACTCAGCAAGAAGGTAAAAAAAAAAAAAGTCAGTTTCAGGTACCTGTAAAATTTGTTGATCATCTTGTTCCAACCAGAAATCTGCATGTGGGAAAGGCCTCCAGAAATAAGGCCCAATGTGTAGTTGTTCCATCTTTGCATCATAGATGTTGGTCAGCTGTAAGAACACAGGGACAGCCTGGAACAGTGCTTCAGAGACAGCAGTCACCTCAGCTGTGAGGCCTTAAGCTGCAGCCTGTCTCAGACACACTGCCTGCCAGCTCAGCCCCACTTCATTTCTAGTGCATAAAGATTAACCAATTATTCTGACAACTGTAACAATCCCAGAACTAAAAGACACTACTAGGATTATGCCTGTGACCCAAGTCTCTTTACAGAATCATCTTGCCAAAAACTGCAGGACCAGTCACAGCAGCCCATGAGAGCTGCACGCCCCAGACAAGGCTTCCTCAGGAGCTGACTGCTCAGAAGTGGTTTGATCCACACTGCTGTGCTCTGCCTCCACTCTACATCTTTCTCAGTTGATTCATTACTGACAGAACACTCCCAAAGTGATTTTTTCCTCCAAAACACTTCTTTGCCCTTATCTGGTCTCCCCTTCCAGCAAAAACACTCCTTCCCATGTTATTTTTACTCACTGTTGCTCCTGTTAAAATATGGGCTGAACGCAAATCCTCATCCGGCCCTTTTTCTGGGAAGGTTGCAGGGAAAATCTCTGCTGTTTTAACATTCACAGCTGATAGGAAAGAGTTTAAATACAGAAATAAATAATTATTGAAAAATACTTGTTTAAAATTACCATGTCCTCAACACGACCATGTTGCAGGAACATCAGAACCCATCAAACACTATTCTGGCATCTGTCAGTACCACAGAGCCCTTCATCTGTAACACCATATTTATGCACCTATTTTGATGTTGCTTTGGCAGCATTTCAGTATTCCAGCAGAGCATTTTGAGATAAACCCCAGTTACAAAAAAAAAAATTACTAATTTAACTCACCTATTCCATAAATGATTGGAAAGTGAGTATCTTTTTCTTCTCTGTCATTTAGTTCTGTAAGGAAAAAAAAAAAAAGTAAAACTTGCAGGGTTTTGGATTTTTTTTTCTGAACAGCATTAATTTAGTTGTGTCTTATCAGAGAAGTTCAGATCTGATGTTGCATGAAGACAGAAAAATACCAAGGAAGCCAGTAATGACACACTTGGGGCCTGGAGTGGAGCTCTGTTTCTCAACAGTAGGGCTGGCTCCAGCCAACTGTTGTTCCACCTTCTGCAGAGGCAAAGTGCAGGGGAAACAAACCCACAAAATGAAATTCCTACAATGCCAATTTTCAAAGGTCTAAGTCACTAACAGCACTGAAAGGCAAAGATGGTGGAAGTATGACCTGACTGTGATACAAGGAAGAGGAAATCACTTCTTCCTTTATCTGACACCACACATGATGCACTAACTGAATTAGTTTAGGACCTGCAGCGAGGCAGGTCAAAGGTCAGCTGCCTCTTAAGATACCCATAGGTACATAATCTTTTCACAGGACAAAGGTGGTGAAATAGCCTGATAAGGATCATAGATGGTTCTTCTATCATCAGGTGCCTTTCAGCAGCCCTTGGTGAGCAGGGAATCCTCACTGCATTGTCTATTTGACATCACCACACACACAGCCAGCAACAAAACTAAAAATTACAAGTTGTTATGGAGGACTCATGCTGTTCTTTTTTACAGGACAGAGAAAAAAAAAAAAAGCCATGTGTGAAAAGACTTATTTCAGTGGCTAAAGATACTTCAAAACTCATGGAAATGATTTATTACCTGTTACACAGAAAGTCACTAGATGAACGTCATCTGGCTGAAGGTCAAATGCTCCTACAGCAACAAGGACACCAGGAATGTGTAAGACTGACTGGTGACAAAGCAGGTGCTGTACATAGACGAGGGGGCATTACCAGTGCTGCACACTGCAGCACAGCTGGGCAGACATACCTACTGTACTGTTCCTAGGTAAGGCAACAGAGCAGAGAGCATTTGGCAGATCTGCTTTAAACTTAACTTTTAGAAAATTACAGCCACAGCTACTAATGTAATGGTAATTCACAGAGCATGGTCATTTGTAGTAGCAAAAACATGCTAGAAAAGTGTTGTGCCACTTACTCCTTTTACCAACACTGATTTAGCTCTGGAATCACATCAGCTCTGCTTTACTTCATCATATATTTAACATATTTAAATATATTTTCCGAATATTATATTTATATAGTGAGCAACCCCAGTCTGTCTTTAGCTGTATTTTATTTATGCTTTTCACCATCCCAACATCAGAAAAAACCCTTCTTTTTCAAAATTGCAATTGCAATACAGCGCTTTTGTTTCAAATTTTAACTTGCTGTGTGTGAAAATCAGAAGGTTGAAGAAACCAAGTTAACCCAAATCCTTCATTCAGTACAGAGCTCTCCTACCACACGCAGCATAGCTAACAGGACTTGCCAGGCGATGGTCATGGGGCTGCAGCCTTTACTGGTTCTGTTTTCATTTATCTCCTGGGCCACCTCCTTCCCATTTGGACATGTGCCCTGTCCCTGCCCCTTCCCAGTTCCTGCAGGGCTCAGGCCTCCACAGCCACAAGTGCTTAGCACAAGTCAGAGCACTTAAGAGAGGCTCAGAAGATACTTTACTTTTCAAATGTGTTTGTAAAACACTGACTGCAGTCAGTTCTCTGGACTACAGATTTTATAAACAGAGAGAAAATTCCAAACAATAATTTAACTTTACCTCATGACATTAAGGTACAAAATGAATAGTAACTAATGAAGTCACCCACATCTATAGATTTACACAGTGACAAAACTTAAGCAGGATCACATAGTATGTCAGCAGCAGAGCCAGGAGTCAAGCCCAGCTGACCTGCATTCCAATTCTCCACTGGAACATAAAGCCAGGAAGAAACTACAAGTTTAGACCCTCCATCCCACGCACTGGCCTAGGTAAGCCTCACAGGTCCAACCCCTCTGCACACCAAGTTCTCAGGCAGAGAACATACCCTTCAAAATGAATCAGGTTTCTTCCCATTGAATGACAACAGGCTCAGATTACAAACAAATTCAGTCAGAACTATTTTTTTTTGGACATGAGAGTGGAAAAAACGTGAACTTACTAAGAAGCTGATTAGTAAGTTTTTGTGATAACTGCCTATCATCATTGAAACCTCCAACTAGGTGCACTTCCAGCCTAACAGAGACGGAATAACAGGAAACAGCAGTTAAAAAGACATCCTAAAGTCAACAACTTTACAAAATAAACCCCAGCCCAGACTGCAAAGCAATCATTAGAGAAGCCTCACTTTTTAGAGCCACATGCACCAAGTTGATTTGCATATCTCAAGTTACGGTAATTCCATCTGAACACTTCAGGAATCACTAAGGAAATAGGACAAATTGAACTTTTAAGAGGTATTAGTGCATGCAATTGTCTTAAGCCAGTAGCATCTCTGATGGTCGGAACCTCTGGATTGGACTGATCTGGGTAATGACCATTCAGTTCCAAAACATGAAGATTTTTGCTCCTGTGACCTCGCAACCACCCTGGACCACACAGCAAGGTTCTTCTCCGAGAAGAGTCTATGTAAAGACAAGCCCTGGCAAATCATAAGCTTCTAGGAGACTGTATCTTCTAAGTTCATTGAGGTTTTGTTCTTATCGAACTACAGGGGCAAAAACCTCACATCCAGAAGAACCTTGTTTGCTAAATTCTGTAATTCCGTTTCAAAGCTTTTCACCCCCCAACTGTCCCTGCCCCCACCTTTTTCATATTTATTTTTTTTTTTGTGGGACTTAGAAAAATCACAGATGGATTCTCAGATCCCAAAAGGCATTTACAAGACCAACAGTTTTGAAGAAAAAACAGAACATAAAACCAAACACAGTTATAAGGAAATTTCACACATCTGAAACAAAAGTTAACTGGGAAACTGTAAATACAAAAACTCACAGTGGCATCTTTACAGAGACACTATTCAGAACAGAACCATGCTGTCGGAACCTCTGGATTGGACTGATCTGGGTAATGACCATTCAGTTCCAAAACATGAAGATTTTTGCTCCTGTGACCTCGCAACCACCCTGGACCACACAGCAAGGTTCTTCTCCGAGAAGAGTCTATGTAAAGACAAGCCCTGGCAAATCATAAGCTTCTAGGAGACTGTATCTTCTAAGTTCATTGAGGTTTTGTTCTTATCGAACTACAGGGGCAAAAACCTCACATCCAGAAGAACCTTGTTTGCTAAATTCTGTAATTCCGTTTCAAAGCTTTTCACCCCCCAACTGTCCCTGCCCCCACCTTTTTCATATTTATTTTTTTTTTTGTGGGACTTAGAAAAATCACAGATGGATTCTCAGATCCCAAAAGGCATTTACAAGACCAACAGTTTTGAAGAAAAAACAGAACATAAAACCAAACACAGTTATAAGGAAATTTCACACATCTGAAACAAAAGTTAACTGGGAAACTGTAAATACAAAAACTCACAGTGGCATCTTTACAGAGACACTATTCAGAACAGAACCATGCTTTAAACCACTGCTAAAAATACCCTCAAAATCATCAAGGAAATTGTTTTCACTTTACATGTGGTTCCTGATGAGGAGAGATTTCCTGCCCAATTACCTTGTCTGACCCCCATTACAGTCACGTAAGAACTCCCCACTTTACAAGCTGCAATGAACTTTGTGAAAAAAATATTACACAAGCAGTAAGAGCAGAGCTGACCTGCCACATCCTGTGGTGTTAGAAAAAGATTTTACTGAACTCATGATGAGGGACACCTCTGCTTCTGTGTCTGATCCATCGCAGTGAGTCAAGCAGGTAGCTCCACTGCCTGAGGAAGACGGGAGAAGACAGTTATGACATTATGGGAGGCTGCTGTGCTACCGTAACTGAAATCAGTAGCAGTTTACATTACTACAGGAGCATAAGGGCTACACCTACCACCTTCTCACTTCCCCTCAGGACAGCAGCCTCCAGCAGAATGTATGAGCTAACTGAATGAGGCAATAACCTCTTGGTGTGCCCCATTATCAAACCACCTGAACTCATGCAGAGGATACAAGTGCCCTCCCAACCAGCACCAGGAAATCAGGACAATCTCCAATCTCCAATGTCAAAAATCCAGGCACATAGTTAGGATCCTTTCACAAACTGTACCTCTGTCATTACCAAACCCTGCAGGCCCAAACTGCTGTACACAGCCAAGGTCTGCAGCTGCCACCAGCCATGGGAACAATCGACTTTGGGATCTGCTCACTGAGCAGCCAGACCATGGAACCTCTGACACTAAACACGCCAACTCTTTGAGCAAGTCAGTAAATACATCATGTGGCTTTTTGAGACTGAAGCTTAATTAAACATAACTGCAACTTATTTAATTAATGCAGTATTAACCAATACTAATTAATCTGGGATACAGATTTTGTTGTGAACATCCTCTGAAGATACCTGTGTGTCGGAGCACAACTATGTGACAGGTAGTTGCATCATCTGACCCAAGAATGGAAACCGAACCTATTTTAAAAGGAGAGAAACACTGTAAGGACTCTGCTTTTAATGATCATTACTTCTACAGAAGAAAAAATGTTTATGTTCCTGCCTACCATCTTTAGGGGTAGTCACTGCAAATTCTCTCTGCTGGATGTACAGAAGACCTTTGGGTTCCACAACCTGAGCAGGCTGACTTCTTAGTTGTTTTGCCCTTTCCTAAAGATAAATGATAATAGAGACCACAGTGGCAGAATTCTCAGGTGAATCCATTACTTGACAGAAACATTATCTCTGAAAAGCAAAGGGAGCCAGGTCAGGGAGAAACATACATATTTTTTTATTATGGAATATTCTTAATTTTGAGAATTTTCCCCTTTCATGTCAGTGATCTACTTGTTAAACCTTATCATTCTATAAACACACAAATCCCATTTTCCTGCTATCTATAAAGATAATAAAATGTAGGTACAACGAAAATCAATAGACCTTTGCAAAGATTACATTAGACAATACCAGAGTTGATCTTGGCAGTTTAATATGGACCCAAAACTTTAGAAATGTAAAAGTTCCAGCTTCGTTCTGCTACAATTGAGCACATTTATTTAGTACTTAGAAAAATATTCCTATTTAGCAGCTTGCTTAGTGCATGGAAAACCCATCCTGGGTTGTGACTACTGCAGTGCTGTATCACAGACCTGCTGACTAGGCAGTGAATTTCCATCATGGGACTCAAAAAATACGTCACAGTTTTATCAAATTTGCACCAGTTTTCTGCAAAAAATCAGTTTCTACAAAGACGAATTTTCTGATAAGAAACAGGTTCTGAACCAGCTCAGCTCTGCAGCTCCAGGCTCACTATCTGCCCCTCGGATTACAACATTTACATACTGAAACTGAGGTCAGTACCTTCCTAAAAGTTACCACATTGACTTTTACCACCAGTTTTTGTCACTTGGCACATAAAGGGACAGCTCGGCCAGGCCGAGGCGGATGGATCCAACCAGCCCACGCAGTGCACACACAGACCAGTCGCTGTTCGCCTCTGGGCATTTACCGTTATACCCCCGGGGACATTGATTTTACTTATTTTCAGTCAACCCGTCTCTCTTCGTTGTCACGGAGGAAGAATACGGCGCCCCACAGCCGCGCTCCCTCCCCCACAGCCGCCTCAGCCCGGGCTGCCCCAGCGAGCGCCGCCTCAGCCCCGCCCG
>NW_009954215.1:1717120-1731217 GCF_000747805.2 Chaetura pelagica | reverse complement strand
TGGGCGGGGCCGCAGGAGCCGTCAGAGGCCCTGGCAGGACACCCGCCCGGTCATGTACCGGCCTAAGGATTTCAACACGTCAACGTTACATCATCTCCTCCTACCGCGTCTGCGAGATTATCCGTAAATTATTCTAAGAAATCGTTTTGCAAATAGCCATGTTAAAGTTCCTAATTTAGAAATAAACCCACACCATGATCCTTCCCTGAAGCAACCACAAAGCGTAAGTTTTCAGACGATCTAAATACAAGTGTTTTTCCTGAAATACTAGGTATTTTTCCCCCAGTTCTCTGTGCTGACAGAACAGAGTAAGGCAGCTTTCCAAGGGCTTGTCCCTTGCTGTTGATGTGAGAATGTTTCTTTCCTATGCCAGGAGAGAATGCAGTTTTTTCAGACGAAAATTTATTTTTTATTGCTTGGGAACAGCAAAAAGGACTAAAATTAAAAAGAAAAACTAGTCTCAATTTACCCAGCAATGAACAAGATCCACCAGTGCTTTTTTGCAGTATTATCCCCAAAATTCAGTTTTGCAGTCTGTCAGAATAAACACCCTAAATTTGAGAAGCTAGACTATGCTGGGAGATCCTTTGTTACATGCAGAGATCCTTTTTTTTAAAGGTGTAAAATTTGCACTGGTTGCATCAACCTTTATTCGCTTTGAATAAAAATGTCTTGAAAGCCTCCAAGTTTGAATCTAAGGAAGGGCAAATGAATCGAGTTGCACAGCGAGGAAGAGTTTAGACTCAAATGCGTCCTTGCAACTAAATGTTGTACAAATAACTTTTCTCTACTGTTTAGATTCTTAGTCTGATCTAAAAGCCAGTATCATGAAAAAGAGACAAGAAACCTCTGCAGAGAAATTCATAACACTGACACATGGACAACACAAGGACACCAGTGACACCACCACTTCCTAAGAGGCAAGTTTTTTTTTTTGTCTTTTCAGCATTCACACATAAACTTCAAATCCTGGAAATAAATACCTGTCCTAGAGTGCTTCACAAATGCTCCAAAGACAACTATCTACAAATGGTACATTCAGCTACTCCATCATTTAACATTTCCAGCAATTGTCACTTTCACAAGTCTGACCTTTCACAGCTGGGAAAGTTGTGTCAGCTACATATTTAAGGAGCAATAGTGCTTATCATCCAAATACACTTTCCACTATCACAGGGCTTTATCAAATGCTGTTCTACAGATAAGAGAAGCTTAAGAAGCATGTGCAAAAGAATCACTGTCAGACTCAACTCATGGCTTCCCCACCATGGGATCAAACCATTGCTTTGAAACCAAGTCAAAAACAGTCATCAGAGTACAGCTGGAATACTGACAATGGAATTCAGGTCCCCACACAAATCAGTAGGAAGAAACACCAGAATTTCACCCCTGATATATAAAACCTTGTAGAGAAACATCAGTAAACAACAGTTTTTAAGAGTCAGCAAAAACTATAAAAAATCCTTGTAAGTCATAAAAACCATTTCAATGTGAAATCTGCAAAATATCACCCTATTTATTCTCTAGGCTTTTCTAGCAACATACAACTTGATCATAACATATCTGTAGAAATCTGACGATTCATTTTTCTTAAATGTAGTTACTTAAACATTTGCCAGTTTGGAAAGATGAGATAAGGTCTCTTTACAGAGCAAAAAACTGCACACAATTTTCATCCTTTTCATTTCTGGTTCTCCATGTCACTGGGGGTAGGGCACGTAACAGTCCAGGGGAGAGCCAACGCTGCTCACAGGGCTCCGGGTATTGGACTCATAAGAATTTGGAGCAATTCCAACTGCACCATCATTCTGAGGGGTTTCTCCTTTCAAGAAGTCATCATCTTCATCCTCAGAAGTACACTGCATAAATTGAAACGGATCAGTGAGAGCAGAAAGATACTCCAGTTCTCTATTAAGGTCTGGCAGAAGTAATGAATGCTGAGACCGTAAAAAGTATTTCTAAAATAAATTCTGAAATGCTGCAATAGTCAACTCTGCTAATCAAAACGTTACAGGAAAGTTTGCGAAGTTACCAGTTAACCAAGCTACAACACCATTAAGTATTTTTATGTACTATCATAGGACGGAAAGAAAAATCTGCCATAGAACAGACATTCTGCAGGAGGGTAGAGAGACTGCACAGGAGCTTTAGAAAGACATCTTCGTCAGGACTCCAGTTGTACTACAATTGTAATGACTAATTGGAATGGAAAGACAATTAGATGTGTTCTTATTACGGTACACAGGAACTCAACCACGTCTACAAAGTGGATTTCCCAGTGACATCAGTGTCCATATTCCATGGTCCTGTGCTGCCAAACTAACTCCACTGCAGAAGAAAGTGTTCTCAAAGAAAGGACAGATCAATCCCTAAAGCATCCTCATTTCAATCAGTTTCTCATAAATGTTTAAGTGTACTCTTATCTACAAAAAAAAAAAAAATCCTGCAAAAGAAGCAGCTGTTTAGAGATTTGGCAAAAGCTGAACTGCATTTTGGTCAGAAAAGATTACCTTTTTAATGGGCTTCTTCAGATTCTCAAGATCTTCAGCACTCAGCTCTTCCCAAAACTGATAAAGAGGATCAATTGTCTTCTTCGATCTGAAAGAGGAATTAACACACAGTATGAGCTCAAGTATTCAGTACAAGTCCTACACATTCTATTTTAATAACACAATATAAGCCGCTTGGCATTTTGACAGGCCTTTGTAGGGTTTCACAAACTATTCAACTAAATAATCCCAAATTCATCCCATGAAGAAATAAGACCATCCTATTGGTAAGTACAAGTTATAATTGTTTACCTGAGGAGTTCTGATACAGTCAGGTCTCCTAATTCCTAGCTGGGCATTTTTAACAGCTACACTATGCTTGCAAATAAGCACCATTTTCTTCTGGATTTGAGAAGATAGTATAATATAGCTTCTTTAGTAATTTCTTTCTAAGAAAGTTCTCACTTCTGTGGAGAGAGATTTGGTTTTTTTAAGAGACCAAAAAAAGCTGCAATGCTGCCCTCTAACATTAAAAAGTTATAAAAGCATCATCTGCAAATAATCTGCTACTTATTAAAAAACAAAGATATTTTAAATAAGATAAAGTCTTCAATCAAGAAGAAATACACTCAAGGTGCAAAAAAAGCAAAACTAAACCAAAACAACAACAAAAATTACACACCACCACCACAGTTTCAAGAAAATATGTATTAGGCTAAAATGATATTTTAGAGACTACTTAAAACAAGAAAAAACAAAAGAGAAGTCATCAAACATACTGATTAGACCTTCCAGGAAACTGAGTCCTGTTCCTTCTTCATCACTACAATGTCACAATGGGGATTAATTTCATTTCAAACCTTTGACAATCTCTGGGTAAAATTTGCAACGTGAAAAGTACTGAAGATCAAAGAAGAAAGCGAACTTAGTTGTAGTTCATTATATTCTACAAGGCAGAAAAGAGTTGAATATTTTTAAACTGTACCTTTTAAGTATGTAGGGATCAAAGGGGAAGAAACTGTCAAGTGGGTTAGTGCATGTCTGCACAAGGTCACCCCCCGTGCCACTCCGAACAACTGGTATGAACTGCCTGTTGTTCCTCTCAATAATTGTGTAGCAGAACACCAACTGGTATTTCCTTCAAAAAGGTGATAAAGAAAAGCAAAGCATCTTTAGCACTCAGAAAGCAAGAATTTCAGACTGCATTAAAATACAAAGTTACTTTAACAAACACAGCTTATATCTTCCGTTTTCCAACTGAAATTAGTTCTCAAGATAGTCACAAGGACTTTTCCTCTGCACAAAGTTCACTGCAAGTATAAACATATTAGCTCCAACAAAGAGCAGTTTTGTAATATTGTAAGATTTCAATGAAACTGAACCAGATGTTAACTTCTCAAATCTAGAATATGGGAAGTGTTATATGACTTGTCTTGGATAATATTTGATACTGTGCCTAACAAAACCCATGTTCTAAGTACTGTGCTGTTTTTAAATACACACACAAGCATGAGTATTTGTATCAAGCTGAAACTGAAATAAATGAGTGGGTACCTGGTAATGGCAGCAAACAAGTTCACAACAGAGGGTATGCAAATCTTCAGGGGATTCAGCTGACACATGACAATGCGCTCAAAATTTAAGCTCTGCAGATATGACAGACCTTGGAAATAAGAACAATTGACAAATACAGGTTATCATATCAACTTAATGTAATTTCTAAGAATTTCCAGTCTGACCAGACTGCACCCTGCGCAACACCACAGAAGCACATCCTAGGGTGCCCTTTTGCAGTAGAGATCCAGCCCACAGCTTGTTCAGTAGAAAATCTGCTCCAAGCAACAGTGACCTGCCATAGCCAAGGGGTCCTTCTAACACAGACACTACACTTACCCACCCATCACAGGGAATGACAGGGGCACAGGTTATAAAAAAAGAGTAATAATTGAAGCCCGCATGAGTTTTAAACAGTTGGAATCCAAAGATGCTCATTAAGTGGGGCCAGGTATCAACGTTGAGGAGTTTCCAGCATTGTTTTCAACAGTAGAGGAACCCAGCAGTGTACAAGCCATCTCATTTTATTTAGAGCAAGACAGCATAAGCAACAGATACTTGACTAAACTGACCATTGCAAATCACATCAACAGTAAAACTTGCAAATGAATGCAAATGCTGCTTGAACCTATTATACTCACCTTTCCTTAAATTTCCATCCAGAAGTTGCTTATGACGGAAAACAAGCGTATAGAAAACAGCCTGGCACGTTGAGTAAAATGGCCCGTGCAGAGCTACATCACAGTAGGCATTAGCCCCTGTGTCCTGGCTATCAATATATTTATGCAACCAGTTCACCAGAAGATCCAGGCATGCTTTAACTGTACTATAATGGAGGAGAAAAAAAGTGTAAAAATAACCTAAATGGTGTAGAGAAGATGTAAACAAGTATTTGAGGATCTTAGTGGTTATAAAAACATCAGTATGAAAATTTCATTGTAAAAAAGGAGATTCAGTTATGAGTTCTCTCCTTCCCATGAATCAATGTATCAGCACTGGAAACCAGTGAAAGCACAAGTTGCCAGCAGAGAGGAACCCACAAATGCAGGTTGTGTGTGACAGACACAGTAAACAATCAGAATCCTAGGTTACAGGTAGTACAGAGACACATCTCCCACATCCAACAAGTAATTTCAGTATCAAATTAAGGTCATAATTTTTGTCACTGAGCCTGCCCTGAACAGCATAAATATACAGAACTTGTACATAAACAAGAAGACATTTTCACCTATCCCCTTAAGTGTTTTAATCCATCTGTATAAAAATTCTTAAACACTTGACTTCCCTGTCTCAGAGCCTACCTAAAATGCCTAACATAGGTCATGAAAAATATCTGGTTCTGAACAAGACATATACTGGTCATCCATGACTCCACCTGAATTAAACATAACCTCCCTTGCTCAGCATTTCTTGCTAAGTGAAGCCTTCAACAGGAAGTCATGAATCCCAGCAATCATTAGTCTGCATCCTGTACATGCACAACTTCCCTGGAAGCTTCAAGACAGTACTGAAACAGTACTGCAGAAAGGACAACTATTGATACAAGCTAACTGGCAAAGCAGTGGGAATAGAACACCAACAGTGTGTCTGCATTCTGTGAATTCTGTGCTTAACCTCAGCAATCACCATAAACTGTTTTGATATCTGAGCAAAACCAAACAACTTACACAACTGGAATGAATTTAGCTCTTGCCAAAAAGCTGCCAATGTAACTCCCCGCAGTCTGCCTGATCACTGAAGGCTTGTTTGGATCATGCAGCTTTTTCCAAAGATGGTCTAAAAATGCCTCAGCCAAGCCCTGTAAACAAGATAGATAGAAACAGTGAGTCCTTATGCTGATGACATTGTTTAAGAAATAGATTCCTAATACTCAATTCCCACAATTTCCATAACCAAACCATAAAAAAAACCCTACCTGTAACTGTAGCAAATTACTGTTACTACACAATGGAAAAGCTCATTTTTTCTGTGTCTTTTTCTATATTAAATTGTTTAATGTAAACTGAACCAGAAAACTAGAAAAAAAGTGTTTAAAAACAAGAGCAGTAAGAAGGAAAACATGAAGTGATTGCTCACTGTCTCCTGTAGCAGAGGAGGTCAGAAACGTTCAATGAAAACAGCAGGAAGTGAAATTTAGATAAACAAAAATGATTCTTCATCTTAAATGGTTATATAATGGAACTTTTTGCCACACAAGTAAAGTTCATGATGCCAAAAATTCATGTCAGAACAAAAAAGCATAACATGAGCTTAACTAGATCCTTAGCTACTGCTCTGCAAAAAGCATCCATGTCCTTACTTCTGTAGGCTAAGAGAAAGTTTGCTTGAGAGAAATGGGAAAACAGGGAGAGGAGGAAAAACAAACAGCAGACACCGATTTCAGTTTGAAAAGCTAACACAAACTGTATCTTCAGGATAGTCTGGGGATGATGAAGAAGCTTTCTGGAGCACTGTTTCAGGTTCAAGACACTAAATGACTCTTGTAAAAGAGGACTGTCAACCAAGTTCCTTCCCACTAGCTTAGATTCCAGCTGTTTGTACTTTTATGAGCAACAGGCAAAAAGCAAACACACAAATTAAAACTTGAAGAAAGGAGTAACAGAAGGGAAAGAAAACAAAAATACTAACAAATCCTGATGTAGTATCTTCAGACAAATGGAAGGCAGTACTTGAATTACAGCAGAAAACAATTATTTTTTGTGAAAAAAGCCAAAACAAGGATGCAGAAATGACAGAAGACACTGTACTTAAAAACCAGCTTCTACTCACCAATTTAAAGCTACAGATGTAAAACATGAAATACTGTACATGACATGAAGCATGGGTTGGTAAAATGAGCTTGTCAAAAACAGAAACCAGGTCTCGATACAAATCCTTTGTGTTGCTGATATCAAGCTTGCCTACACAACAGAAGAAAACAGAAAACAATGAGCCATTTCAGGTTATATTTTTCCTCTCATGCTGCAAAAGTGGCATTTATGTCCTTCTAAACCACTAAGAACTATGCAAAGAAACACTGTCAGCCTGACTCCTTGGCTTATCCAACATCTAAAAAATATTTATAGCAAGACCTTTTGGGACTTCAGTTTTACTGCCTTTTATGTTGGTGTATGTGGATAATATCTGTATATGTACATGCACACACAGGTATAAAACTGGCTGGCTTGTAAACTTTGCAATAATGTCTTAATTTAGAAAAACCAGAAGAAAACACTAAGTTACCTGACTTACATGAAGAAGATAAAGCAAAATGGTTTCTAAATATTCTATTTTAAATACATAAATCTAACAAATTCAAACTCTTAATAAATTCCAGTGTAAGACATTTTATTCAGGGATTTTCCTATAACACAAAGCTTTGCTGTAGCAACTCCAATTGAGTGACGTGGCTGGTTGTTTTAATCTACTTCCGGTCCTTGTGATGTTGAAGGGATCCACGACTCAAGGCAATGCAGTAGAGCAAATGATAAAACACTGTGGCTAATCAGGAAGTATTTCTAATCCCCAAAGCTTCATAGCACAGTGAAAAAGCAAAACTGTTTGTTTACCTTTATATATGTAAGGGCACAGTCTGGACACAGTGTCCTATTTATATAATCAAAATGTTTCCAACTGAAGACAACATCTGAAGTCATAAATGTACCTTTGCATTCTCTGCAAACAACACTGGGCAGGGTCAGGAATGCAGGCTGCTGATGGCAGAATTCTGCTGCTGAAGGGTGAAGGCTCTACCTTGCACCAGCAGAAAGTAACAACTCCTCTTATGCTTTCCTTCCTTGTTAGCAAAAGAACAGATTTGGTTATAGTTGTTCTTACCATCTACATGGCAAACATCTTTAATGTAGGAAAATAGGATGGTCATCAAAATATCAAGGCGCTCTGCAAGTGGATGGGCCATTCTCTCACTACTAGGAGAGACAACTTTGTTTCCTTTTTTTTCCTCATCTTCCTCCTGGTAGATAAAATGGCAGTTATGCAGCTTTTAGATGTTCCTATTACAGGAAAAGTGAAACTGAACTTCGCCTTCAGTGACATGCTACAGTTTTGACTTTTTTTTACAAAAACAGTATCTAGTTACACAGCTGAGAGGAAGCAAAATTCCATTAACTGAGCAAAATGCCATGAATTCTTTACTTAGCTTTATGCATAGCTGCTTGTGTTTTTACATAATGAAGTTTGATTCACTGCATATACACTGGGTGTTTAAATTAATGAAGATATCGTGTGGGGAAAACATTAACCATTTGTCAGCTGTTCAGGTGTCAGAAGCTGCGTGCAGTGCAGTAACAACAAAGCTAAAACACAGTAATAACAAAACAATGTATTACTCCACTGGCTCAATTTGCAGTGTAGTTAACAACAAAGCAGTAATATATTCATACAGTGCCTTGGTTCCTAGCCACCTCAAAAGTGAAAATTTTACTAAAATTATCTTTACTAGAACAAGATAACCAACCATGTCAAAAAGTCCCTCCTCTGTAGATTTTTCCTCACTATCAGAGTTATTAGCAGCTTCTTCAGCATCTTCAATATCTTGCTGTGGAGTACTAACCTACAGTTGCAAACAAGAAATCGATTTTCATAAAACCATGACAATAACATGAAAAGTTTATTATTTATATAAGAAATGACAAGTAATTTCTAGACTAGATTTCATCCTTGGCTAAATAAACATTTTAAAAGGGAATGATGTGTATGTTATACACAAACATACACTCTAAACTGTCTGAAACTTTACCTCCAGAATACAAGCTTTCCCCAGACTCCTACAAGCTGAGGTTTTCCAAAATAAAAAGCCTGAATAATTTACAATGCTATCTCTCCTTTTTTAAGACTAAATCTTTTCGCTTGAAAGGGATGATAAACCAGATCAACCCCAGAAAGAGAGGCACATTCTGTGCACATTAGGACTGATCACCATGAAGGAGTTAAATTGATTCTGGCACAGAGATCCTATGCAGGATGTGTCTAAGTACACATCATACAGTTCCTCTCAAGTGTATGAACACCTTAAAACTGGGAATACATCATAAACTTGGTTTTATACTCATGATCACGAGCACTAATGTAAATTATTTTTTTTGTTTAGCTTAACACTGAAACAGATTTAAAAACCAAACTTCCCCAAAAGGTGATTCAGAACAAACTTACATCCAGCTTCAACAACCTTTCAATAATAAGCTCCAGAATCTGAAGCCTCAGAGTGGGGAGGTACACTGTAACTCGTAGCAGGTTATGAACATAACATTCCTATAACAGAAAATTAATTGATATCTGTAATAATGTTAACAGGAAGTCTCATTTCTGCCAAAGATTTTTAGAAGTTTCTTAGTTTGTTATCTAAAGAGCCAGAAATAGGTTTAAACAGACTGTATTCAATCTAGAATAAATTAATGTATAAACCACACAACAACTTTCAACTGTTAAGCTGTGTTATCATTAACTTCTTAATCTACTATTTCCATGCAAATTTTCCCAACTATCTCTAGACAGAATGAGTATAAATACTCTCTAAGAAGAGTTATTAATTTCCACAATTTGGGTCTAAACTTTCTTGAGAAAAGTTAGAACAAGTATATTCCTCACTACACCTACAGCCATATATAGTATAACTGTTTAAAGTGAGATAGAATTCATCTTTATTTCAGGTTATTATAATATAGCAACAGCAGTTCTAAATTCCACAGTTAAGTCTCCTGAGTTCTGATTATAATTCAAACAGTTCACAGTCAAGTTCTGTAAGCGTGCATCTGCCCTCCCATGTATGCACACATAAGTAAACAGATAACTTTGCAACTTTCACATGGCAAAACTGTCAAGTCAATCCATACAATTAGGCAAAGTGTCACATTTAAGTACATTAGTCTGTCTGTGAATACGCATTATAACACAACCTTCAATTACATGAGCACATGCCATTTTTCCACAGGCCATCTGGCTAGCTCAGTATATCAAATGGATAGAGCTGGTTTAATGAGACTGTATAAATTGGAAATACTTAACAATGCATGGACTTTTTTTTCTTCACATTTCATTTAAACCTTGCCCTGAAAAACAGTTATGAATTTCTTCACAACTTGCTCCTCACTGAGCTGCTACATAAATACAAATTCTTCTCTTAACACCATGTAAGAGCTGTTATACCCCTCATTTTACAGACAGGGAACTGATGCTTAAAGTTACGTGGATTTAAAAAAAACAACAAACAAACCCCAAGAAGACTAGTAAGGTATACAGAGAACTTCAGGACTTCTTTTTTTCAGTACTTGATGAGGTCAAAATAACAAAGATTCTTAAGCAATACACTCAAAAAACTGCATTCAACACCACCAAATCAGCTGTCATACTAAAGAGTATATTTACACATTCAAAACCAAGTAAATCACAAATATTCACAGCTCTTACCAGAGTCCTTTCTGATTTATTAATGAAAGGGAAGTTTTCCACAAGTATTGGCATGAGAAATTGTGGTGTCCTACAATTTAAAAAAAAAACCAACAAAAAACCAAAAGAACCAAACAAAAATTATTGAAGCTGCAACACTCTATAAAGACAGACTGCAATAAGCTTATTACAAAGTAACTTGATTTTAAGATAAGTAATAGTATAAAATCTGTTCCTGCAAGGATCACCAAACAGATAATGAGTGGCCAACTTCCACTGTGGAGTTGTGAGAAGCCACTTCAAATATCTTGCTATAAACACAACTTCCCCAACTTCCTATTTCCATTATCAGGATTTTCAGCTGCTTATGCTTATGAAAATTTCATAAGATCTGGAAACAGTATTCCACCAGTTGGTGAATATTAGGGAGTCATGCAATGAACAAAAGGTGTTATACTGCCAATTAAGAGAAAAAAAAAAAAGAGTACATCAGGTCACAAGCTTTAAATCTGGAAGGAAAGTGCACACAAAGCCACAGGACCGTATACTTACGAAGGAACGTATCTTGCAACAGTTTGTAATGCTCTGTGGCAGGTAGTAAAGTTTTCAGAAAGGTCTAGAGAAAGAAAATCAACTCTTACACATTTGGTTACAGAAAACTCCATCAGGAACCAACAAAAACAGTTCACATTAACGGAATATTTTAGAGATTCCTAAGGAAATTGCATTTTTCAAAATGTTGGGGGATTTGGGAGTTCTGGTTTGTTTTGGTTTTTGTTTTTTTGAACTATCTACTACAAAAATAAGGATAAAAAAATAATTCCAAATAAAATTCATGGCATCCTATCAATAAACTCTGACTGTGCTTCTAGCCCCAAAGCCAGCTATTTTTGCTGCATGCTCTCATACTGAACACTAAGCATGGAATCCATAATTTATTCCACAACACACAAATATTTAGAAGATATGTTAAATCCAAGTCTGTAACTATATAAAATCTATCTGAAGATTATGCCTCATTTTCATAAGAGTCAAACAGATAATTAGGCTTCTATTTTTTTTAATCCAGTATCACAAGTGAACAGCAAAAGAGTGGATCCTCACAGGCAGAAATTTATTCCAGCATTCAAGATAAAAACCTATGAAATTCTTGAAAGACATTCAGCTGTTTGCCTTATCAATAAAGACACTAATTAGGCAGTATTTCTGCTAAAAATGTTAATTGTATTTGAGTTTAGCACAGGCAGAGAAACACAGACTAAAGAACCCCCAAGCAACCTTGCTTTATTGAGGTAAATAAAATGGAAAACAAACAACTCCAAGTTTTCTTTGGCTTTGAAACAATCTAAGAGTAGGAATGTTTTCCTAAGCATTCTGGCTTATTCTCACAGAGGGTGCATCAATAGAAATACTTTGAAATGGGGTGGGTCCCCACATCACTGACTTGAGTACAGGACAGTCTTTCACTTGGACTTTAAGGATGTACTGTTTCTTCATGTTTTTACATTAACTCAGCTAAATTATTTTTGTAAAAAAGGAGCAATATGCACTGCATGCTTCTTTGGTAAAGGTGTTACAGCAGCATATATAAGCCATGCTTCCTTTATACTCACTGTCATCATCATCATCAGAATCTGAAATATCCACATCATCTTCTCTGATGGTTATTCGAGCTAGCAAAAAGTGAGATTATTATATAAAAATTGTACAAGTATTACATATAACAGTTTGAATGCCAAATCAAACACACTGGCCAAGTCTTCATCAGGACTAATGCATCAAAATTATCTGTGAGACTTTCTACAATATGCAGCAGCTCATCAAAGCCTGTTTCATTCACAGAACCAGGAGGTTCTTGAGACCATCCGACAAAATCCTCACTGCAGATTTTGGGTTTCAGTAATTACAAAATTATACAGTTCATCCTTTTCCAAGACATCTTCATAAATGGGGTCTGCATGAGCCACCAGAATATGCCTGCTAAAATCTAGGTACAGAAAACCATCCGTATCACAATTCAGCCATTCAAGCTAAACAAGCCATCAACTGAAAAATAAACCAACCCAAAAACTGTGTTACACATTATATCTACAGAAAATTTATTTAGGAAAGGTGTTTTGATAAGCAAAGAAGACGACGAGAAAAGTAACTTACGGGGGACAAACTGTGATACAATCATCCGGAGACATGGCCTGAGATGGACAGTTTGTGCTGACACCAGATTGCCAAGAAAACCCAGATATTCTTCCACTACCTCTCGGCTTCTTCTCAACCATGGCAGCTTCTGAAAGTTAGCAAAAATTAAGGTGTAATAAAAAAGATGTTCTGAGTAGTAAACTCTTCATCTTCCCATAAAAGGAACCAGTATTTACCAGCAGAATGCTGACCAGTTGTTCTAGCTCTTTAGTCAAATATGCAACGGCAGCTCGAAATTCATGCAGCCAATTAATGATCTGGGCATCCTTAAAAAAAGAAGAAAAATAGGTCTCTGTTCCAATAAACAGCACTACTACTAATAGAAAATAAGAAAAATTCTCAAAACGGGAAGTCAAATATTAAGATGGTTAGTAAAAATTATTTTCATATCAACATACATGGAATTTCTTTATGTCCTAACTAATCAAGGATCTTGCATGCAAAACTAAACACCTGTCAACTGCTAAACTAACAGCCTGCCTGGAAGGCTGAAATTACAGGCAGAGCAAGGCATGCAACCTCACTCATGCAGAACATACTGGAAAATTTGACCTTAATTTTCTTTTATTTTTGTTCCAGTTTAAGCAGAAGGAACATCCAAATCTTGTAATCATAAAATGGTTTGGGTTGGAAGGGACCTGACAGATCTTCTACTTCCAACCCCCCTGCATGGGCAGGGACACCTCCCACCAGCCCCAGTTGCTCCAAGCCCCACCCAACCTGACCCTGAACGCTTCCAGGGATGGGGCAGCCACAGCTTCTCTGGAAAATCTAGGCCAGTGTCTCACCACCCTCACAGTAAAGAGCTTCTTCCTAAATCTTCCCTCTTTCAGCTTAAAGCCATTACCCCTTGTCCTTCAAATCTTTACTCCTTGTGCTCTCTTACCTTGATGTCTGGATCTGACAGCTGATGCTTTAGCAACTCAAAATCTGCGGTCTCACCCTAGCGGGGGAAAGAAAAACATGCAACACTCAGATTTTTTTTCCAGCCAAAAAATAATAAATGTCATCAATGCACGTGAGCAGCCGGTGTTATGAGCAGTCACGCGAAGAGCAGCGCTCAGCAGGGACGCCCAGGGCTGAAGCAGCAGCAACAGAAGCTGAAGCAGCAGCAAAGACACCGCAGCTGCCGGGTGATGTGCAGCTCTCCCTGCTGACACAGCTGCCGGCGGCTGACTCAGAGGGCAGAGCCTTTCCCCGGCACAAGCCCGCAGCGCTGCCGCCTTCAGAGTGGGACACGGTCTGTGTCAGACGAAACGAGCCCTCCCAGCGGAAAGGCAGCCCGGGGAGGAGCCGCCCCCCGCGCTCACCTGTTGGTACTTGAGCAGGATGTCGGTCAGGGTCCCCCCGAACCGCACCGTCTTCCTGGGCGGGGGGCTGATGAACTCGTCCCCTCCCAGCGTCGCGGGCACGGGCCTGGGGGAAGGCGAAGCTGCGTCAGCACCGCGGGGTCCCCGCGCGCGCCCCCCACCCC
>NW_009954215.1:1710149-1716718 GCF_000747805.2 Chaetura pelagica | reverse complement strand
AAGAGACGCCCGAGGGAAGCGGAATTCCCGATTGAACCCCAGACGGAGCGATCAGAACGAACCCGGCTGACAAGCAAACTGTGCCGGCCCCGGGGGTCAGAGCCGGGCCCAGACACCGCGGCGCTGTCAGCCCGTAATCCGGGGTTCTAGGCTGAGAACTGCGGGGCGGGAACTCTGAGGGGAAAACCGAACGATCCAGACCCGTAACTCGAGCCGAGAGCGCCGGGCACCCCCAGCAGGGCAGAGCCGGACCCTGGGAAGCAGCCAGGGGTTCGCTGGAACCCAGGCACGGAGCAGGGCGTTGCCATTCCCTCCCTGCGGGCCCCTGCTGAGCCACAGGGCGGGGGGATTTATTATTATTATTATTTAAATACTCTAAATCAAATGGCTTACGGACCTTCCTGCCTCTCAGCTAGGAACTGCTCTTCTCAGAGCACACACAACAATAGTAGAAAATAATTACCTGCATTTATTTCAAAGGTTGGTTTGGGTTTTGTTTTTTTAATGCACACCAACGGATTCTATTAACGTACGTAGCAGCTTGGAGATCATGTAATTCAAAAGGATTAAACATGACTTAAAACAATTGAAAAATATTTAGAGCAACCTGGCTAAGTATGAGTGGAAACAATTTATTTTCTATGTAGTTTTTAGTAATGTTCAACCTGCTCAAAAATTGTTTATTAATTCAGTTGAACACCTGATGTTTGCTTCTCCAATTCACATTAACTAGTTACAGCAACATGACATTATCTGACAATAGCCCTCTTGACCAGCTGTACATACTTAGTCTCTGCACAAGCTGCTGCTACAGTAATTATCTCCCTCCCAGAAGTCATATCAAACATTTTTGTAGTTATTTACTAATAATTTAATTTATCCCTGGCTTAGATGTTCCCAATTGAGAAAAGTAAACCATATACACCACATTAAAACTTACTTGAGATACTGCCCCCATCTAGAGGCAAACAAGCAGCATTTAATCCTTCTATGTAGTTACAGGTTAGGGGTCTTTTTCCTTTAGCAGAATATTTAGTTTTGAGCTAGTTTTAAGGCTTAACCAGCTACAAACAAACAAGCAAAAAAAAGCAGCTCCTGTGTAATCATGCTCCCATAACCAGAGGTTTTTTTCCCTTTTAATACAGAATGCATGACTGTCCTTGAAGTCCACAGAAGGCAAAGCTCTGCATTCACAGCAAGCAGTCCTAAACATGCACAAGTTCCAATCAACAATATAGGAGGTCTTTGAGTGGACTTTGTGCTTCATTGAGCCATGGCTGATAAGGATACCAGGTGACTATAATAGTGTTAAATATTTTGTTAATATTTAACTACTAATAATTCAGTTGACAGTTTCTATTTAGTACTAGCCTTCCTTATTTAGAAGGCAAATAGACCACATGACATGGTTACTGGTTTACATTTTCAAAAAGAAGGGATTATTGCCCCACAGGGAATACTTTTTGTCTCTTTGTTCAGACACACAATCCTAGTAACATCCCAGGACTTCTCTAGGTTCAACATCCTCCTTTACTGATGTGTCAGTTCCTATATTTAATTTTTAAAATATACTGTTCATAGCTGTAAACAGTAGAATCCCTGCAATTTTGAAGTGAAGTTGGAAGAGCCAACAACATTCTAGCTACTATCTTATGCAACAATCAGTAAGTTTTGATCCTGGATTTAAGATTAATTTCATTCTTATCCTCAGTGAATGCAGAGCCCTGCTCAAATCACCAAGGTAATTATGATTGCAACACTAGATCAGAAAAAAAATTGTTCACCAGATTAAGTGTGTGAATGGCTGCACACAAAAGTTTTGGCTTAACTGATAGCTGCTACTCCTCATTCCACTCATTAAACTTTACACCTCATAATTCAGTTTACAAGTGAAACTACAGGGGATCAGACAAAGCTATTACCTCTGTTAAAAGCAATTAAATGAAAAAAAATCCTTGCAATGACACTGAACCAGGGTTATGTACATTTTAAGGGAGGAGTTTGGCTTTTTTTTTTTTTTTTCTCAGACCATTGTAACAACCCAGAGATACCACCTTGCAGTTCCTCTAAAAGGAGAAAACACTTGTATACACCTCATAAAAACTGCATTAGTGAAGAAGTAATTACCTGACTGATCTTCAAGTTAAGTCTTCGTCTAACTTGGCTGAAAAACTGAGAACATTGGGAAAACATTTTAAAAAATAGTATATGCATAGAAAAGCACAAAGTTACTCCAGTAATTTACAAGAGAACATTGAAAGACATTTCAAGAGTTCATAAGGAAGTACAGTCACGGTGTTCTAAGTAAATATTTTCCTTAAATCCACCTCTAGTATTTTATTAGGTGTGGCAGAAAAAACAATTGTACATTTAAATTGTAAGACCTACCCATATTTGCCAATGGTGGACTCAGACTCTTAGTTCAAAAACAGAGGAACTCTTGAGGAACTTCTCCACTCAAGAATCTTAAGTATCATTCCTTTTAATACAAATCTTTTCCTATGTTCTACTTCTCAGTTATATACAAATGCAAATTTGTTGCTATTTTAGAAATCAGAGTATTTGTTAATCAACGGGGAGGTTCGGTGGTGATGGGCCCCCATCAGCCCCCAAATGCTTCAGCATTAGGAAAATAATTCCCAACATCAATAGACTAAAAATGCCTCTTCTTAGACTCATCATATTACATAATTTGCTACTGTGAAAAAAGTACTGTTATACCAACATCACTATTTTTACTTGTCTACTTATAAAATCTGAGATTCCAAGTTATTCCAAAATAATGATGAAAATTTACAAGAATAACTGTAAATTGCGTATTTACACTATAAACAAGTTCTACTACATTTGTAACCGTGCATCAATAGTTTAACATGGGTATTTTAAAAGCACCGTTACAAATCAAAGTATTGCACTGGTATAATAAAAATTCACAGTAAGTTTAACTTCCAGACCTCAGTAAAACAGTGCAAGAGCTTTTCATTGTGCAAGAGCTTATTATCCAAACATTCCTGGGTTATTAAAAATAAAAATTTAAGAAACTCTATATTACATGCTGCAGTGATTTTTCTGTAATTCAGGTTTGTTTCTCTTGTAGTTCTCACTTCTTAAGACATCTAATTTATGTATTGAAATGGTGAAAAAACCCACAAAATCTATCCAGTACAACACTGAAATGGGTGTGTTTGGCAGATATGGCTCCATGTCCATTTTACAGAGTCCACAGTGGTCGCAGAGACGATTCCATAATGCGAGAATCCCACTGGATTGAGCAGGGAACTGTTTTCCATTTTTACAGCACTTCCCTCACTTCCAGAGGCAGCAGCTTTGATAGTCATGTCTTCATCAGGTCCTGAAGGTAACACATTGAGAAAAGGTTACTCCAAAATAGTCTTAGAACAAATAGTCAGATTAAACTCTTAAAATGTTACTTGAAGTCAGTCTCAAAACTATTTTTCGTCATGTTTAATAGGCAGTTGGGACACAAAGGAAAGACCCATCAAGTCAAAAGCCCATCTCCAATGGTGACCAAGTGTGGATGTCTCTACAGGTGTGAGAATACAGCTTGTAAGTAATGCCTCCTCAGGACATTTATCTCAACTGCCACTCACTACCCCAGGTCTTCCTAAGCCACATATATTATCATGGCATCTCTTCTGTTTTTTCCTCTGGCTTTCAAATCAGTACATTTTTGTCAGGCTCAAGGATCCAAATCTACACGTTATTCCTTTAATAGAATTAATTCCATATATTGAGAATTCTCATTCTTTCTATTCATTTCTACTATAGAACTTTTCTACTATAGAACTTTAAAGACAGGAAATAGGAACAACATGCAGTATGCCATTAATAACTTCTTGAAGTTATTAAGAAAGAAAAGAAAAAGAAGCAGAAGCAGAAAATTATCAAAATAAAAAAAAAATTATATAAAAAAAATTATAAAAATAATGCGAGAATCCCACTGGATTGAGCAGGGAACTGTTTTCCATTTTTACAGCACTTCCCTCACTTCCAGAGGCAGCAGCTTTGATAGTCATGTCTTCATCAGGTCCTGAAGGTAACACATTGAGAAAAGGTTACTCCAAAATAGTCTTAGAACAAATAGTCAGATTAAACTCTTAAAATGTTACTTGAAGTCAGTCTCAAAACTATTTTTCGTCATGTTTAATAGGCAGTTGGGACACAAAGGAAAGACCCATCAAGTCAAAAGCCCATCTCCAATGGTGACCAAGTGTGGATGTCTCTACAGGTGTGAGAATACAGCTTGTAAGTAATGCCTCCTCAGGACATTTATCTCAACTGCCACTCACTACCCCAGGTCTTCCTAAGCCACATATATTATCATGGCATCTCTTCTGTTTTTTCCTCTGGCTTTCAAATCAGTACATTTTTGTCAGGCTCAAGGATCCAAATCTACACGTTATTCCTTTAATAGAATTAATTCCATATATTGAGAATTCTCATTCTTTCTATTCATTTCTACTATAGAACTTTTCTACTATAGAACTTTAAAGACAGGAAATAGGAACAACATGCAGTATGCCATTAATAACTTCTTGAAGTTATTAAGAAAGAAAAGAAAAAGAAGCAGAAGCAGAAAATTATCAAAATAAAAAAAAAATTATATAAAAAAAATTATAAAAATATCAAGAAGCAGAAAATTATCAAAATTTCAAAAATGCATAGATAGTTTCTATAATGAACAAACTTCCTTATTAAGCCATCAGTTAGTTTTTCAAACTTTTTTTTTTTTAAAAAAACAACATTGTCAATGGCTTAGGAAGCTTTTTGTTGTCAGGGGATTCTTTGGTTGTTTTTGCTAGGTTTTTTTGTTTTGTTTGGGTCTTTTTTGTTTTGTCTTGTTTGTTTGGCTGTTTGGGGTTTTTTTGTGGTGATGGTGTTTTTCCCCACCTCTTTCTTGACAGTATCTGCCCAAACATGTTTAACCCGTTTGGTTAAGTTCATAAATATCTTCAGATGGGGAGAGGATTTGGTCTGTCAGTAAGGGATGATCTGATTCAAACAGTTGTTTATGAGCAGGTATGAAGTACTCCTAATGAACTTAGTTCAAAAGAGAATCTTGAATTATCTTCAGAGGTAGAACTGTAATCCTGTATTTTACTTTAAAAGCTAAAATCAGAGATTTATGTTACAATGTGTAACAACTTTCATACACTCCTTCTATTTTGGTTCCTTCTGAATTGCAATTACTAATGCAATTGTACTGAAGTTTATTTACTGTAGCATTAGGAGCTGCTGTTTTCTTGGGAGAACCTGCAATAAAGCACTTGATCTATAGTAAACAATAAGCCATTAATTATTTCTAATTAAAATCAGTAACAAGACTCGAAATATTTTTAAATTATGGATAATTTTCACTACTAGAAGTTCACTACAACAAAATATGCATCTATGTATGCATATTGTATGCATATGCATCTGCAGAGAAGTATATTACCTACTGAACTCAGTATCTATAATGGCCATATTCTTGAGATTAAGAAATTTAGGCATAGTCATTTATAAATGTAATTTCTTTCCTGCAAATATGGATCTTGATCTGTCAACTCAAAGCCCATTTCAGAAAAAGAGGTCTAAAAAAAGAATGACTCAACAGCCTGTTTTCTAATTGCAGATATCGTTATTGATAAAGTATCAGTAACAAATCCTTTAAAGTTGTGCTGCTGCTGTTCTTTTCCACCTCCTACAAGTTCCCTATTAAGCAATAGTTATCTGTATTCTATCTCCCTACTGCTAGAATTTCCTCTCTAGAAAATTCTGCAGCTTTCACAGAATACAACTTCTACATGAACTTTTCTGTAAACCACCAGTAGCTTTAAGATACAGTTTCAAGGAGCATCAGAAGATCACGATGATCTTCAACGATGCTTCAAAGTTAGACATAGACACATTCTTTGCACACTGGACAGTAGCATGCCTTTCGCAGATGACTGAGGTTCAAGACAAGTAGTTAAACTATTGATTGCCTTTATGAGTTTCAAACTATTAGCTACATCTCTGCCCCAAAGTTAAACTTTTTTGTTGTTCTCCAAGAATAATAAAAAAAAAAGTATTTCATGTTGTTGAAGAGGGAACTTCCCCTCACAAGAGCTCGTGAGGGCAGTGGTCATTACCCAGCACTTCTGGCAGACGTTTGGAGCCAGTGCCAGACCACACAGCTTCTGTGCCGGGATCCGACAGACCTGCAGGGGCTCCCCGCACACCCACCGCATCCCCTCCCGCTTTGCTCCAGCCGGCCTTTCCCCTGCCTAGACGTCTCCAGGAAGTACCTTCACTGCTGGGCGCGTTCGGGCCATTTCTCCTACCCGAGTTCTATGGTCTTCAGCGGTGAGAAAGATTCCCTTTTTTTGTGTGTGTGTGTTACAAAAACTGCCAGCTATGAGAGAGTGCTTTAGGGTAACGAGTTTTCCCTTGAGTCTCAGGTAAGAGAGTTTTCTCACACTTCTAGACAAAATGAAGATTCCGCTCCACCCCGGGCTTCCCTTCCCTGCACTGACCCCGTGGCCCGGCCCGGCCCGGCAGCTCGCGGGCCCGGCCCGTCTCTCCCT
>NW_009954215.1:1708319-1709081 GCF_000747805.2 Chaetura pelagica | reverse complement strand
CTTGTGGAACTCCCCTGACGGGTCCCTTCCTCCTGCCCCTGACTCGAGGCGGCTGCCGCAGTTGGCTCTTCCAGGCGTTGCTTCGCTTGGTAAGAGCAGGACTCAAAGACGGGCCTGTGCTGACTGTCACCATTTTGGAGTCAAGGCACCTCTTACAGATGGTGGCTGCTGCAGCTGTGCAGGTGAGCTGAGGCAGGCACAGCTGGGTCTGGGGAACCGTTTTGAGTCGAGGCAGGATCACCTTGTGAAGGGGGTAGGGGCTTTTCTTCAGTTTGCTCAGAAGGGAGGCACTCCAAGAGTGGTCTTAAGATGAACAAGCATGGTGTAGGCCTCTGCACCTGGAAGCAGAGGCAGGTTATTGGTAGGCAGCAGGGGTTACCGTGCACCTGCAAAGTCACACAGACTAGCTACGTGCTTGAGGAGGTTGACTGAAAAAGAGTGGTTAGAATACTTCAGGTTAACAAGCAGGAAACTAGTTTTGAATGCAAGATCAAGAACTCAGCAAGTAAAACAGCTTCGTAAAAGGCAAGATAAGTATTCCAGTTCATTCTTCTTTCAGTTAATGACCTGGTACGTGTCTTTCAACACTCGAGTCCTCAAACACAAGAATACATTTGGCTGTGGGCTGTCTTGCACATACTCTCACAAGGCCCTTGCACTGGAAGTATCAAGCCAATGGAAAGTCAGATAGGCTTAAGAGCATTCTTAGCATGTGCTATAGACTTCCTATTTCTATCATAGTACCTGGGTCTCTTATTATTA
>NW_009954215.1:1701802-1708133 GCF_000747805.2 Chaetura pelagica | reverse complement strand
CCTGCTGAATGTTGAGAATGAACACTAGGAGAAGCTGCTGCTTTGTTAGTGACTGTTACTGACATTATTCCATAAAAGATACTCTTAGGAAATGACAACCTGAAATCCTTATAGAAAGAAAAAAAGTTAAAAGAATTTTAAGTATTTCAATAAAATATCTTTCAGTTTGAGAACTAATAATTCTAGTACCTTGAGAAGAGTTATTGTACCAAAAAGCCTATACTGCAATTTTTCATTATTAAAACCCAAGATACTTGGTAAGAAAGTTTAAACCCAGCTTCAATAAAACACCTATGGTTCTACTTCTGACTCACATTATGGCACTTAATAACTTTCTCTAACTTTTGTCCTTCTCAAAAGCCTAAGAGAAGAAGGTAATGTACCACTTATCCAAGTTGGAGTGAGGTTCACATACCTGCTTAGTTTTGGGGGGTTTATTCCATTAGAATCAGAATAGGCCTGTGGAAGTAAAGCTACTTTTAGGATTATGTACTTAACCCTGACAGCAGTAGGCATTCTAGTAATTCTATACAACCCAAAAAGAAATAATCAGTTTTCTTAATCTGAGAGTGAGAAAGCAGATCTAATTACAATAGCATACCAAATAGTGAAGGAATTTTAAGCAGAAACGTTTTAATAATCTTAACTCAGATTATTTGTAAGAGTTACTAAAGTCATAGTTCTAGCCCTGTGGCATTCTAGCCTTGTGCACAAAACTTGCCTCTCCCTTGGGCCCAAAATGTAATTTAACTCCTGCAAAATGAGTTTGTGAACAAGTTTATCTTCTTTGCATTGCTCCTGCCAAGATTTTGCTTTGATAGTATTCAGATACTTGCTTTATTATTAGCTGTTATTCTTCCCAGTAATGCTGAATTTAAGGCCTAATCCGGAAGTGTAAATTACATTATCACACTCGTTCTACCAAACAGACATGTAAATACAGTGATACATCTTACCTAGCTGTCAGAATCCTGGATACTGTGCAACATAAAAGGAACAAATTATGTCCTATGCATATGTAATTTTTATACTTTTTCCCTAGTGGCTTTGTAGCTTTATCAGTGAGACGTCTTACCTAGCTGTATGAATTCCAGTGCTGCTAGTGAAGAGGCAGGACCAACTACTTGGCAGTCCCAACATAGATCGGCTTAAGGTGCTACAGAATTTCAAGGCAATACTTGTTAATATTTTCATTGTGAAGAATGTAGTTTTCCAGCACCTACGAGCTACTACAGTTCACTGTCAATTACTCATACAAAAGTTAAGATTTTAATTTCCTACTTCTCTGCACCTCTACAAACTAAGGAACATTTAAACATGATTAGATTAAAAATCACAATTCCAGAAAGGAGGTGAGAATATTTTGCAGCCCAGACTAGATAAGATTGTTTTTGGACAAGATGAGATCTTTTTGTTAGCATGGATCTAACAGGCATCATTGAGTCAGACTTGTTTTTTTTGGCTAAGATTTTATTTGTTCCTTCATGTAAAAAAGTGTGATAGGTGAGAACAAGATATAAAGTTACAGGAAGTTGACATAATGGATCAAGCAATATTTTAATATTTTTTAGTGTTTCTTTTTCCGCTTTTTATTAAAAATTCAGTTACCTTCTAGGTAGCAAATCTATTGATTGTTCAAAGCAGATGGGATTGTTTTTTGGAACTCCACCAATTAGGCTGGTTACATAATCTCTTTATGATTTTATTTCTTACTTGGATTTGAGTACAATATAGCTAATAACCTGCCATGTATTCTCACTCTGAGATGGATGTGAAGTAATCACACAGAGAGCAACAATTTGGTTATTCTGTAGAATTTCAAGTATATAACCTTTCAGTTCTGCAGTGTATGTTACTTATACCTTTATAGGACTTAGCTGGCACGTCCCAAATTCATACAGCCTTTGCTGTTTTTCAGGTGGAAGACACAACAGTTTTACAAGCATGCAGGGATACCCTCAATTGTTCTGGCAGCAGAAACAAGACCCAGAAATGAAGGTAAGATTTTGCTTGATATCCTAAAGCAGGGCAAGGCATACAGTGGTAGAAGTAAAATTGTCCATGCTTTGTCGTGGTTTTTTTTAAACAAATACTCTCGGTAAAAGTACATTATCAGACTACTAAAATATCTAGAATAAGATTGACATGTCACCCTGTTTTGATTATACTGAACAATTTAAGAAAAAAATGGTAGCAGCTATTTTACATTTTAAACCACATTAAATAGATTGCTGCTTTTAGCACACATGCTTCTTGCTTCAGCCTTTGCTTTGGGAAAATGTAATTTATGCAGTATTTCACTCCTTGTTTTTGTTTGGAATAGTTCACTCCCTGCCCTTTGGCACTTAAAGAACTAGAGTGGTTTTAGTTTGGGCCAGGAAAAGATAAAATGCAGGAAACAGAGCCCATGAAGATCCTGAGTTTATTTGTTCCAGCTTGTTATTTAGAAGGGAACACAAATGAATCATTACAGGTCTCAGTGAAAAGGACTCTAAAGATTAGATTTTCTTAAGGTATTTGAGTTCATCAGTATATTTTTCACTAAAAAATAAACCCTGAATGACTATATAAAACATGTTACAACAGACAACATTCACACTGACTGCAGCCTGCGCACTTTCTTGGGTGTTGGCTTTGGCGTTTTTGGAGACTTCTTGGCTGACTGTATTGATTTGCCGGCTTTGGGTGTTGCAAAAGACTTTGCTTCAGGTTTTTTGGGAGTCTTTTTCATCTCTTTTTCTTTCATTGCTGCTTTTGGCATGCTGAGATGCTGGGCTTCTTTCTGTTTTGGTGATGCCTGCAAGTCTGCACACTCTTCTTTAACTTTTTTGTTATGTTTTGGAGTCTCCACAGCTGGAACTTGTTTCTTTCTCTTACCAAGGGGTGTTTTAGTTTTCTTGCCCAGTTTGTCACCTTTTTCTGGAGTTGGTGCAATTTTCTGTATTTAAGACACACAGAAAAAATTACTCTTCCATCTAGGAAACATCTTTACTGTTCTTCAAGAGGATCAATGAAAACCATTATAAATGACAAATGCTTTGTATTGATTGAACTTTGCCCTAGCCCAAATAATCTGTTCACATTTCAGTCTAGAAGAGGATTAAGCACAGAACTGTTATCATGAAAATAAGGAAGTAATAAAATAGTAAGAAAGTGAACAGATTTAATTGATGTCCTGGAGAGTCAAGTCACTGACCTCTGCTGGCAGAGCTTTAAATCACAGTCCTCTTCTTGCCTCTCAAACTGACTGTGAAGTAGGCCTAATATTCTCTAGTTTATCACATATTCCTAAGTGGCCCTCATGAAATAAGGCTTTTGTCATCAGAACAATTCATACAACCCACCTCTAGCTGTATCTATGCCAAGTCTCTGGAAACATCACAGGAGCTAATCTAGACCTGTTGCATAAGAGCAGCTTGAACCACAATATGCATTTTTTTGGTGGGCCTACGTACGACAGTTCTACTTGGGCATCCCTGAAAACATACATCATTAGATTCTAAGGATATGCTTCAATCATGAATGCAGTATAACCAACTTGAATTTATAAGTGTTACTGTTTTATTCATCCAAATAGGTATTTGCTAAACATGAGTATTATCAGTCTGGTTGTTTTTGCAGACATGTTAATAACATGATCCACATCATCTCCAATACTGGCAACAATAAGTCCACACAGTATTTAATACAAGCTGCTAGCTCTCAATTTATATTATGTGTTTGTTAATGTTGCTTATTACTATCCTAGAGGATGGGTTTTTTTTCCCCTCAAGTCTTGCACTCCTTTTCTTCTGACTTCAGGCTTGTTGTTTGACCTAGACAAGATTGCTCCTATTCAGGAAAATGCATTAAATGACAATAACTGCTGGCTCCCTTTGTCTGTAAGAGGGCTTAACTAAAAAATTAAAAAACTGTCAATAACAACAAAAAAACCAAACAAACCACCTCCCTCAGGCATCCCTCCTGCATACATTCAACACTTGCTTTCATGATACATTCACAAAAAATTCACTGTTAACACACTGTTCCCTAAGTGAATGACTTAAATAGTTCAAAATCTTTTTTAACTGAAACCCGAGTTTCTCAATTTTATTAAACCATTACCTTCAGCTCAGCTAAGCTGGTCATTTCCAAAGGCACCAGTTGTGGAATTTCTTCATCATCATGATCACCTGGTTCATTGACTACTGCTTTTTCTTTTATTGCAAGTTCCTGGGTAGCAGCAGCAGCATTAATTTCAGTTGTCGAAGTTACTTCACTAGACTTCACTTTTTTAGCTGCCTTCTTCGGTTTCTTGGGTTTTACCTTCTAAAATTAATTGAAAGTATATCTCAGACAAATATGGCTAAAAATAAGACAGTCTTAAAAAAGCTAACTTGAATATTGTTGTTCAATAGACCTGAACTGGTCAATCATATGCAGAATATGGCATTACTATCAAAAGCTTATTATAAATAGCACAAAAGTAAACTATAACAATGTCATTATTACAGTCTTTGAAGCTGAATGCTCTGTGTTTGTTTTAGACAAAAGAACATAAGCAGTACTTGTTTTAGACAAAAGAGCATAAGCAGAACTCAGTACAAAGGAATTGCTAATAAATTTTTTTTATAATGTAGGTGAGCCCCCCCATATATACGAGCTTGTGATTTATTCACATGCCCCTGATTAGCCAACAAATAATGGATACATAGTCTGAATGCATGTATATCTTAATGACTGTTTTTTCAGGATGAAAATATGAATAAACAATAGAAGGAAAAGTCCCATGAATGAATCACAAGTTCCTACAGTTTAGGACTAGAAATGCTTAACTAACTTATTTTCAATCTGCTTTATAACCTATGAGGGAGTTTCCATTATTTTATTCAGATTATCTAGTATTTAATGTGCTCAGAGTCAGGAGCACTTGACCCATTTGTAGCCATAAATGCCTGGAATCAACTGCTAAAGTGTTTAAACTCTATAATGCATAAAAGGAAACCAAAGATCTAGATGTTCCAATAGCTTTTATGGAAAAATTGAAGATTATTTTTTTTTTACCTTTACTTCCTTTTTTTTGAGAGATGGCTGGCTGTCAAGCTCATCCAAGTTGGAGATATTTGCAGTAAAAATTGGAAGGGCAACTGATTTCAGTGTTTTGAGGTGAAGAATTTTTACATTCTTCCAATTCTGCAACAAAAAACCCCCAGTATATTATGTAAAAATAAAAAGGCTGAACTATGAACCAACTTGGCTTTAAATCAATGAAGCAGCAGTACCTTTGGTAACTTCTCAGCAATCACCTCAGTTGCTGCAATGATATTATCTAGTATCTCATCAGCTTTCATTCCAGTGTGACCTATACGTGCTGTACTGAAAGCAAAAAGTAATATTGATATGGGAGCAAATAAACATAGTTCAAGTTACTTGTTCTTAGGCATACCCAGAAATCAAAAAAGCCCACTTATGGGCAATTATCTTAACCTTCATAAAGTTGCTACTGCAACTTCTGGGTGCTGCAGAAGTCTCTTGTAGTAATAGTCAGAATATACTGACCTGTATTAACCTTTCTGTATTTGGATATGCAATTTCTGCCTTATATTACTAAGCATATTACCAATTTAGATCCTTTTAGATGCACAATGCATGAAAAGAATGACAAGAATAGAATATTCTGGAAGTAGTTTTTATCTAATTTAACAGTAACCTTTTTCTAAGATTGTACATGCTGTGTGATAGTGACAGGTGCTCAGAAATTCCTTAGGTATAATGAAAAAGAGACAATAAATAACTTTACTGTAAACTTCTTATTAAGTAGAAATACCGATTTCTTCATACAGGTTAAGGTTCAAAATGGCCCGTATCTGGAATGGTGATCCTTAACCTCTTTTATTCACATATTAACGGAATAAAAATAACTCACTTAAAATTCCTACAGTTAAGGTACAACTATCCTTCAGGTGAAGTATGAATCTACTCATACTTACTAACAGCATCCTTTGTTGGTAACTGGGAGTGTAGTCCCCTGGATATGTTTTTGTAGTTCCTTAGCAAGATTTTTGGCTTTCAAGTTTACAGACAAAGGTGCCCTAACAAAGAAAGGGGGGGGATTAAGAAAAAAAATAAATAATTCAAAACCACCAACCAAACCAAACAACCCCCCCAACCCAACCAACCAACCAACCAACACTTTACTAAAAATAATCTAACCTTAAAAAAGATAATACAAAATGGATAGGTAGAATTTAAAGACCTACTTTTTCCTTTCATAAAAGTGTTTTCCTAGATGTGAGGGCAAGAGCCTTCTAATTCGCTCATCAGACAGAAAGAGATCGAATCTGTTCAGCAG
>NW_009954215.1:1700018-1701767 GCF_000747805.2 Chaetura pelagica | reverse complement strand
AGTTTTGTAGGAGATGATCTGCAATGCAGGTAACAATTTAGTTCCCACCACTGAAAACACAGCCCAGAATACTTCTCAGAACTGCACAAAATTAACTTGCATAACTGATAGTCTATCATGGTGCATTATTTTAGAATGCTGAAGACAATAGATAGGAAAAGGATACAATACTTTTTAAGAATCAAACAATCATACAATATGGATCTGCATGTAACTGCAAATCACCAAACAGAACTGGAGTACATGGGAAAATCTAAATCAAGGTTAAATACAAAAATCCAATCCAGCTGCAAACAACCTCAAATATTATTTTACATGCTGTATTTTTCCAGTTGCTTACACTAAATATTGAGCATTTGTCTAGCAATTACATCTGATTGCTAAAGATTGTGTTTCAAATTATAGAAATTATTCTGAGTAAACTTTGAAGTTTAGAAAAACTACAGTTTGAATAGTCAGAAAAATCTTAGCAGAGTTAAGTCAGAATCACTGAGATTAGAATATTGAACAGCAGAAAGCAACTACTTTCCCTGTTCACTGGTACAAGATAAAAGAAATTACAGGACTGAACCACACCACTGTGTCTCTTACCTGGCTAATGCTTCTGATCCCATTCTGAATTAAAAGCTTCTTGTACAGCTTTTCAGTCTGTTCTGCAGATAAATTTGGTTCATCCTTTGTGAACAGGCAAACCTCAGCTGTTTCTGGTCGAATGCCATGGGGAAGTGGGCTACAATGAGAGTATGAGATGGACAGGGAATGTGTAAGAGATGAAAGGATTTTGTTCCAGAACAAGGTCTATACTGTCTGCAGAGACCTCCTAACAAATACTGCAGGGAAGCTATGTATCTAGAGCCTGTTCCTTTATTAACTACTAAACATCCTTGGTGTCGCCACACACAGGACTGTAAATGGGTACCATGGCTCCTAACACACCACTGAACCCATCTGTCCTGCCAGGAGCAGGCAGCACGCAGGTTCTGGGAGGAGAAGCACCCTCTCTCCTCTCTACACACCATGGCTGCTTCCAGTCATTAGACAACTCTTTTCTGGAGCCCAGATAAATGGATGTACATGGCCTCAATGCAGTATAGCTACACTTGAAAAATAAAACTTGAAATTCATACTCGCTTTTGGGTACCACAAGAAAGACGGGGTGATTTCGTGGCGAGTTAACACAAAGAAGAAATTGATCTATTTTTGTGAGCTAGAAGATTGTAAAGCACGTACCTTATAACTGGCAACCCACAAACCCAACATACTGTGTGTGTGCATGAAGGGGTCACAGCCCAGCTTCCAGTGACCCCAGCCCTGGGCAGAGCAGCGGAACCACCCGGCACTTCTGGCTCACGGCGCGGGACGGGCCAAGACGGGACGGTGGCGGTAAAATCCCTTCAAATCCCTCAGAATCAGCACAGTGCTCTTTTCCAAGCTAAAGGACTCAGGAACCCCTGCAACTACGCTGGCGAGGGTGAATTTCTTACATTTTTATAACCTGTGCCACCCGCGGGACCTTCCAGACCGTCAGCAGGAGGAGGACGTTCTCGGTCTCGTTGAGAAGCAGCGCGTTTCCCTTGGCCTTGCTTCTGGAGAAAGCCAGGAGAGCCTCCACCGCCTTCTTCACCTGCAACGGCACGACACCGGCAAAGCCGGAGTTAAGGTCCGGCCCGGCCCGGCCCGGCCGCGCTCCCGGCCCCTTCCCGCGGTACCTGCTCGCGGTCCAGCCGCCCCGGCCCGCCCGCCATGGCT
>NW_009954215.1:1671219-1699618 GCF_000747805.2 Chaetura pelagica | reverse complement strand
CTCAGGGGGCCGCTGTGCCCCAGAGGCCGCGCTGCCCTCGGGAAGAGTCCCAGGTTCACGGCCCAGCTCGGCTGAGGAGCGCTCCGCAGGCCTGCGGTCCCGCCTGCTGCAGCCGCGGGGCCAGCCGGTCAGACCAGGGGGCTCAGGGCTCTATCCAGTCGGGGCTTCACAGCCTCCCGAGAGCTAGACTGCTCTCCCTGTCAGGGCAGCCTGTTCCTGTGCCCGAGTGTCCTCACGGGGAAAACAAGGTTTTTGTCATCCTCGCTGTAATCTGTTGATGGTGCTGTACGGCTCCAAGCCAGGATGCTGCTGGCCACCTTTGCCTCCAGGGAACATGTTCAGGTGGCTCATGTTTAGCTTGCTGGACCTTGGGTCCTTTTCAGCAAAGCTGCTCAGCAGCCAGTCATTCCCCAGCCATTGTTGCAAGGGCCTACTCCTTCCCAAACAAAGATTTGCATTTGCCTTTGAATATCAGAAGGTTTGTGTTGCCTAATCCCTCCAGCCTGTCTAGGGCCATCAATACATAAACCCTGGCCTCGAGGTATTGATTGGTCCCCATGCTTGATGGCGTCTGCAAATGTGATGTGACCATGGTTCAGGTCACTGTTAAAAGTTATTAAATAGAACATGTCCTAGGATAAATCCCAGGAATTCTCCATTTGTTACTGCCTTACAGGTGGAGTACAAGCGATTATCTCTGCCTGTAGAACCCCTTTGTCCAACCAGTTGTTAGCCATCCCGTTGGCCACACACCCAAACCATAATGTTTAGGATACAAGAAAATTGTGGAAAACTTGAAAGCTGTGCCAAAGTTGAGGTGAATGCCATTCACTCCTTTCCCCTCATCTGCAAATCTCATATTGTCATGTAAAGTAATTAGGTTGGTCAGGATGATTTACAGTTGGTCAATCCATCTTTGCTGTTCAAAACCACCTCCTTTATGTGCCCAAAGTAACAATTGTTCTAAGAATTGTTCCAGATGGTCTTCCTAAGGACCAAGTGAGCATGACAGTTTGTGGCCCCCAAATAGGTGTTTTCGGAAGATGGGGGAACATTTGTGTCTTCAGTCATTAGAACCCTCCCTCAATTTCCTTTCAGCCAGCTCTCAGCTTTTTTTCCTGAGCATCAGGAGGAACTGTTTTTATGATCACAGGAGGTTGTCCTTAAATAATTGCTGCCAGCTTTCCTGAGCTCCTTTGCCCTTCAGAGCTGCCTATCAGTCCTCCAAATAAACCAAAGTCTTTCTCCTGAAGTCCCTGGGCTGTACTCTGCTACTCATTTTCCTCACACGTCTCAGGATCTTGAACTCCACTATTTCCAGGTCCCTACAGTTGAGGCTACCACTGATCATCATATGCCAAAACATTTCTTATGTGTGCAGAACTGCTACATCTTCATTTCAGTTTAGAAATGCATTGGCTTTGCATATCTTAGAGCAGGCATGTTTCAGTTAAACTTCAACATTCTATTGTGACATGCTAAAGCAGAAGTCAGATGTCTGGGACATCTCTCTGAAAATAAGCCAGGCTGTTCTTGTGAGGTATGAATGAACAGTATGTTTGAAGCCTGACTGTACTGGGTCAGGATAGCATTAATAGGAAGAAACTAAAGGGACTATTATTAGTGACTCAGATTTTTTCACATATCAGTCTCATCCAAGTGCATTTTTTTGCAACATTTCAAGTCTGACATGAGCAAGTTTTACTAGATGTGTTTTAATTGACTTAGTACAATCATTTTCGCTTGAAAGGTGTTTTGACATAGCTAACAGAGATGTCTTGGAAAAATAACTTAAGCTCTGGATAGGGAATATTTCTGCTTAATACAGCATGCAATGAGTATAAATAGTGTGCTTTTAGTGTAGCAAGTTCACAAATTAAGTTACTCTTATAAGGGAAATCAGGTTTGTTACTTTCATCAGTGTTATCACTGAACACTAAACATTCTGCTGTAGCTCTCAATATAACTTGCATTATGGAAGTATGCATTTTTCCTCAAGCCATTTGCCACAGTTAATTACATGCTAAGATTTAAAATTACGTAATTGGAAGCCATTCTACCTCATTACTTATTTAAGAAGATGTTTATTACATAGATACCTAATTTTAAACTTTCTCAAATAGCAATTGATCCTGCAGTAAACAGGTCTTCAAGGTTTAAGATTATTCTTAGTGTGCATCCCACAAGTTCCAGTATCAGGCTTCTGTTCCTTTAAATTTTTTGATGTCAGATGTAAAAATTCCAGGTTTCTGTAAGTGCACTTCTTCCAATAAAACTAGCACAAAGCATATGCAGAAATTAAACCAGGATTAATAAGTTCCTTACAAAAGAGATCTCAGAAGAGAATTTTACTGCTAGATCTGGAGTTCAAGCATTATTTTCTTTAGATTGTGTTATTTTGCAATCCTAGTTTATGCCTCTAGCTATAATCTAATTAACTGTCAGATAGAGGGATGCTCACAGTGTAAGCTACTCACTTACTCAAAGACTGCTTTATCAGAATAATTAGAGGGATGCTCACAGTGTAAGCTACTCACTCAAAGACTGCTTTATCAGAATAACAGGGGCACCTGTCTTTGTGACACAAGCTGCAAAGTTTTCTTGTTGTAATCCTTTGCCTATCATCAGTTCTACAGGCTGAACAGATGACAGAACACAGCCTCAAGTACCTTTTTCATCCAACAGTTAGTCTTTAATATCTCTTACTACTCTTAGTAAGAAATACGTGGACTTTTTTTAGGTGTATGTAACTGAGGGAAGATGTAGAAAAATCCAGTTTATATTAGAAGTTGAGACTTTCTGGGAAGCTAATGAAAGGATATGTATTATTGGAAGTTATATATACACAGAGGATTTTGGGTTTGTTAGCATAAATTTCCATTTTATATTAAGACTAGACTCCTTTCTAGCATTAGTTCAGAGGATAAAAATATTTTGTCAGGTTTAGAGAGTGTTAAACACAAGGAAAGAAACAGGTTGACAATATAAAATCTCCAGTATTAACTCCAGTTTTGGGTATATTTTTCTTTACCAAATCCTCTACAGCGTATACAAAAACAGCAGAATTAGTAAGAGCCTTTAAGTATCAGTTCAGGAAGAAACAGTCTTGTCTGGAGTACATTTCATCTGCTTTAACATCAATTTTTAAACAGTCTGCATTAGGAACCAAAAAGCCAGAGTAATACAGAATCAAATATTCGGGACATTGAAACAATCTTTTTTTTTCTTAGGTAGTCAGTTATAAACACTTATAAAAACACATTTCTCATAATTAACATAATTTTTTGATATATGAGCTGGTGCCATAAGTAGTCTAAACCAGAGGTTCTTCACTGAGCAATTTTTGCTGGGCTTTTTATGCCCCTGAAACAAAAATCTGTAGAGGGGCACAAAATTCATGACCAGCAAATATCCCCGTGGATAAACCTCCTTAAAGCAGCCATTTTTTCTTACAACACAACTACACCATCATCAACAGCTTGTTGTTCAGGAATACAATTTACTACCAGAATAAATGTCTCAGGAAACCAGTGCAATCATGTTAATATATCAGTTCCCAATTGTTTGCAAGGATGACCAAGGTAGTTGGAATGGTTTCAAGTAGGTAGTTGATGGCAATGTTGGCCAACTGACAGATGTGCCCATTCCTCATTCAGTGTGCTTCACTTCTTGGAACTTGCAGAAACAAGTAACTGTTTTCCTGTTGCAAAATAATCAGTACAGCTGCACGTTTCTTGTTTGTTTTGGATTTTTTTTTTTTACATTTAATATTATTACATATACCAAGGCTTTCACTTCAAGGACATACAGGGTCTCACTGTATAGCATTGTAATTTATGTTTTTATAATTTACATCATGGCTATACACTTAAGCCATATCTACACTAGACTTTGGCCAACAATCGGGGAGAACAGGTGTGATCCTCATCAGTACCACACTGCACATACAGACTGCTGTAAATGTCACTATACTGGGGGGAAAGAACCCCTCCCTTTCTACAGAAACATGGTCACAGTTTTGCTGGTGTGTTACATCCATTCCAGGTGCCAGAACACTCCGCCAGTACTCCCAGGGTTCCAGTAGCTTCTATTCAACTTCTATTTACGTTGCAGCTTTTGTTTGTTTTTTTCCTTCAACTGTTGTGGTTGCACAGCTCCTTTATTTTTTTCATCTTCAAAGCAGCATACCACATGTTTTCACAAAAGGAAGTATTCAAAATGATAATTTAAAAAAGTTTATTACATCAGTGAATCAGCAAATAGTATTTATTTCAAACAAAGCCACATCATCTTGTTTTCATCTTTCATCTAGATTTAGCTGTCTTCAACAGTAGTAAAAATGAGACTACAAAATGTAGAATGGAGATGAAACAGCCAATATGCAATATGAAGACTATTCAAATATAATGTACTTTCAGCTCTTCTACCCAAAATGCAGCTAATTTGTGTAGATTTATGCCTTAAATTTTTCTGTTTGTTACCAAATGCAAATATTTAGTACCCACATAAAAACCTCCTTACAGGTCTTTATCTGTAAATAAATTGTATCTTTAACTGCATAATGTAGATTCTGTTAGTGAACTTGAATTAATTTAGCCTCCCTTTACACTGGATTTACAGAAATGATAAATCAAATGCAATAGACAGGATGAGTAATGGCAATGCTCAGACTTTCTACCTACTTGGTATTTCAACCCACCAGATGATTTTTCAGCTTATAATAAATATCTGGTCCAGCCTCAAATTAATTAAGTCTTAGAAACCCTAAATTCTACTGGAAAATTCTGCTAGAGCATCTTGTGGTCTTGAGATACATTTCAATATTTAAAAAAAAAAAGTTGTATAAGTTTTAACCATTCAGGAATCTTAACTGTTCCCAATAATGGTCTTAGCAAATTTCAAATCCATGAGCTTATTTCAAGAAAGCAATCAGATACGTGGAAATTTTAAACCAATCTATAACATGAACAAGACAGTAAGTTTTGTTGGCTTATAATTTCTTAATTAGTTTAAGATCCAAGGAACTATGGGTTTTGTTCACTTGGTAGGGAAACAAAAAAGTTACTTTTAAACTGTAATTTACAAAAAAAAAAGCCCAGAGATTTGCAGACATAATAAAATTTATTTAAATTCCATGCATTACGGTAGCTACAAGTGTAGTCATATGAAACTGAAGGACAATAACTTCTTCTGTCCATACAATGTAGCTGTAAGTGAAATGAATGGGAGTTCCACAGTTACAAAGAAACAAACAAAACAAAACAAAAACCCAAAAAAGGTAAATCTGTTTCAGTTTTGAGTTATCTGTGAATTCAGATACAGTCACTAGACTGTAAACTTTTGAGGGAGGAGATGGGCTCACCACATTTACACAACTGTCAATGTTTAGTTTAAGACATTCTGAAGAAGCTCTGAAGATACCTTTTAATACTTGCTACTAATACTCTGGGAAGTGGAAAAAAAAAAAGTTAGCCTTCATCCTAATTGTTAGAATCAGGACAGTAACTGTAGACAGCCCACTTTCAAAGTGCAGCTAAACAGGGTTTCATTATGCAGCTCCTTCAAGTTGTACTGAGTAAGCTTAATTTTGAACCAGTTTTGCTTTAATTTCTCCAGAAAGACTTAACTGGTCCTCATAAGCTTACATTGCTTTTTGATATGCAAAAATTTACAGACTGTGCTTGATTCTGACCCTCCCATATTTCAGTATGTGCAAACTCTTAGGGATTTAAATAGTCTTTCTCCCTTCTCAGTTCAGACTGGTCTTTAAAACAGCAAGGATTATCCAGCCCTCTAAATTAAAGACAGGGTGAACTGAGTAACTTATATAACTGGCACTTTTAAATTGGCCCAGTTCTCCCACAAAATGCAGCTCTTATAAATACTAATAGGCACTATTGCCACAAAGTCTCTTATTTTTCAAGTTTTACTGGTTGTTAGCATTTTCTGTAGTTAACAATTGAATAATGCTGAATTTTTATAAAGACACAATATGTAGTTCTACCCTTCAAAACTGACATACTGTGTCTAGTAATGATGTTAAGTGAACATAAATTTGCTGAACATATTAACAAATGTAAAGCTAATGAAGGTGCCACATTTGCATGAATTTTTATTTTTTTTTAATTTTAAGAATGCATTCAACAAAGGGAAGGGGCAAACCTTATTTTTTTCATACAAACTTGGTTGAGTGCCCAATTGCCTCATTTAAAACTGTGTGTGTGGGGAGGCTGAGGAGTTTAGAAAAATCCAAGTAACCAAATATCTGGGTTACTGGGAAGTTAAAAAGCTAATGCAACTGTGTTACATCCAGATAAAAAACATTATTCAAAAGCAATTCAAATACCGAAAAGGATTTCAAATTGAATAGTTTATTAACATGGTAGTCATCTTTGTAACATGTGCACACACACTCGCACACTCTGAATGATCTGCCTGGAAAAAAGAAGAGGTCTTAATATATATGCTGGGGGAAATTAAACATTAAAAACCCTTTAGATTTTCATAATTATAGGCAATTATGTCCACATCACTTACAAAGCTATTGCCGAATCTTTCCAAGGAAGCAGAATTTGGGAGAAAAAAAAATTCTTTTTGGGAAAATTCAACAGTGGCATAGCAGAGCTCTCAATATGAGAAAGCTGACATAATGTGGACCTTTGCTGTGAAATTTGTCTTTGCAAAATATGGGGAGAAGTTTATCAATGGGCAGAAAATAAGAAGGCGGTGTGAAGTAGGCTTCTGCAGAATCGATTTTCCTCACAGTATTGTGCGGGGTCATTGAGAAAAATGCTTAGTCCTTTTCTGGAACCAGTTTCAGAACTTTTCCAATTGCAATGGTCTTACCTAAACCAAGGAGAGAAACAGTAGAGTTACATAAATTGTGGAAAGAATGTACAAGTCTCTTAAGAACATGAAAACTTCCCCCAAAAATACATGCTCTCCCGAGTATTAGAAGTAGCATAGAGAATAAATGGTTGTATTGTAGAATGAAAGCACCAGTGTATTTTAAAAGCACAGTAACATCTTACAAAAGAGTATGATTGCTATTCTCACAGTAAAGAATACAATGTGGGCTGTGGAAAGTCTGCTCTATATTCATCTAAAGAGAAGGCAACGCAGAATTGTTCTACCAGATCTGTTCACTGCTTGTAAATATAATTTATTCTAAATTTGTCCCACAAATCTACAAATTTTACCAGGGTGAACATGAGTTAAAGTCCAACATACAATTCCCCCATTAATCTTTTCTAACATTAAATTGAGAAACTATGGCATTCATATTGTAGGATGCATTAAGAAAACAGTGCTGGTAATTTTTCCAATTCAACCTTTTGTTTCACAGTCCACATTTCTGCACATCTTTCCCTCTAAAATAAAACACACCTTTTGTTACTAGGAAGATCTCTGCACAATGACAACAACTTGCTTAGATTTACTTTTCCACTGTTACCCAGACAGCAATTTCTACCAGATACCAGCATTACCTCATTGTCATGCACCACCTCCTATTTCAAATCCCTGAATATTGCAGCAGTTCATAACTGTTAATCAAGCAGCCTTACCCTCATCTCTTAAGGTAAAGCGACCCATCTGAGGGAAATCTTTGAATGTCTCAAGGCAGATAGTTCCTGCTGTCCTTAAACGGGCAATGCATACTTGATCTTGTTTCACAAAACGGGGCCGTGTCTTACTTTTTTCTCCTGTTTTTTTGTCTACCAAGCAGATTAAGGCCTGTGTAAGAAAAAAAAATTAACAGCTATGAGTGCTAAAATAAGGGTTATTTTTTCTTTATGAATAAAAATGACCTAAGAAAGAAAATACTTAGAAATAAAAAAATAAATAAATGTAAGATTTACAGCATATGAGTCAATCATTACTTACCACACATTTCAGAAAGCTTATGCTAACAGTTACAGCCATTTTTGGCTGTGTTCTGGTACTGACCAAACATTTCATTAAAGGCTGGAGATTTGCTCTACAGATGTACATCATGACAGAACTCCTCACCCTAACAAGTGAAGTGTTTATATTGACATCACAACTTAACAGGACACTTACTGTTATCTCAACTTCTTCAATACAAGTGTGGATGTGCAGCACAGCATTATAACCTGGGCAGATAATGGATTTGTGCTCAATTATCACTATCTGCAAAACAGGGACAAATAAGGGTGTTTTTCCTCTTTCAGTTGTAAAAGAGCAGAGAAATACAGAACTATATTAAAATGTGTAGTTGAACAATACACACACAACAATTTTTTTGTGAAAGAACAAGTATGTGACTAAGTTGTTTATAATATGGAAGTATAAAATTGAAGAACTGGCATAACAAGATCTTGTTTTCATGATTAATGACCTTTGAGACACATGAGAGAAGTTAAATTCAAATCACAGTACATTAAAAACTTAAATTCATAATGTCAGTGTTAGGTACATATGTTATTGTTAATTTAGAGATGTAATAGTGAATAAGAAATAGGAACTGAAACTTTACTGAAGTTTAGAGATTTTGGGAAACAAGCAAAATATTTTAATGCGTTTTCCAATTTGTCCAGCAATTAAATGCTAGTTTTTCTACCTGGGCATCAAACGTGCGTCCAGAATGACACAGGTTGTTGAGATCACAGAGAATAAAGCCTGGAAGGATCTCCTCCTCTTCAATTCCCTTCAGTCTGATCTTTAAATTTTCACCTGGGGCTACTGAATCAGTTTCAACATCATCAGAAAGGATTCCAAGAACTTCCACGTTGTGCTTAAAGAAAGCAAAAATGCAGTTTTCTATTGTGAATATTTTAGTCTGATACAAATCATTTTAGTACAACAGGATTTCAATAAATAATTCCTTTATAGTTAAAATTTATTAAATCTGGTTCTGCAAGCTTCAGAATATTTAAAATATTTGAAGATTAGTTTCTAATATTTTAAATACTATATTTAATAACATACATTTTAATATAATTCTCTAGTATAATACAAGATTTCTTGATTAAGATTATTAAAATATTAAGTATATATTAATGAATGCTCTCCAAGCAAACACCAAAATATATTTCCTAGTGTTCTTTTATGTTGTAACCTCTCTTCTGTCTTTTTATGTTTCCACAGAGACCAACAGAAAATAAATACTAGAAAGGCAAAGAAGATACAAAGTAGCTTCAGAAAGAGGTATATTGTTCTGATTTCCTGAAGTTTAAGTTCAATTCTCATTAGATGCCAAAGTAATAGTATTTAAAAAAAACTATACACATACATAACACACACCTGGAAACATCACCCTTGCACAACAAGAAAGCTTAGTTGTGTTCAACTGAACAATAAAATATTTTGACTTAAAGTGATTAATATATTTAAGAATCAAGCTTTTTTTTAGGATACTAACATTTTAAAATATCTAAATCTTACCATACCTTGTTTGGCATCATCACAAGCTGTTGTCCTTTGCAAATAGAGCCTGACTCCAGCTTCCCAAGGACCACAGTGCCCATATCCTTCACAAAAAGAAATTACATAAAAATGGAACACATTTTTCTAAAGAGTTCTATTTATGATTTAACTACTTTTGAGTTAAATCTATTTATGATTACTTAACCCTATCAAGTTATTTAGCACTGCTATACTTAATGTTTTGGAAACAGCTCTCATGAAAAGACTACAGACTTAAGAGCTTCATATAGTGCCAAAATTCTTTACTTCCCCTCCTGCCTCTATTCTATAGTTGGAAATGCAGACATAAAGGGGGGAAATAAATAAATAAATAAATAAATATATCCTCTATAAATACAGTAAATACTCAATTTCCTGCTTTCTGAAAACAGCCCATTTATACTTTCAATCCTATTATGTTCATTTGTACCTTGTATTTATCCACAATTGGCAGCCTGATTGGTCCATCAACTGAACGGTTGAAGTTTGGCAAATTATCCAGGTATGGAATAAATGGTAATCCACTGAAAAAGCAGAAAGTATTTGTTTCAATTCTGTGAACACACTTCTATTTAAAAATTATTCAGAATGGATAAACGCAAAAGGAATTATATTTATTCTGTCATCATTAAAAACAGTGACCTCTAAGAGAGTTAAATCTACCACAACATCCCATTAGTGTCCACTTTACCTAACAGGTTAATACCCAGGCAGTGTTATGTTACAGGCATACTTTACACAAATTAATTACTCCTTGTAATTAATCCTAGGGATGTAACACATTTTGGAAATATAAAATCATAAGCTGGGCTCAAACATGACTTATCTTCTATGTTTTAATTGCCATGAATAATTCTAGAAAACCTGACAGTCAAGAGGCATGGCTTGTCACCAATTATAACACAGCTTCAAGCAAACTGTTCACATATAAAAATTACTCATTCTAGCAACATGTCAGCTGCAGCATCACTGGAAAATTCAAGGACTAGTACAGCACTAAACTCACAAAGCCAAAAAATACTGCTAATACTATTACAAGGTATGCTAACTTTAATCTTCTGCAGTTAGCAAATGCTTTTATTTGGCTCACTGCATGGCTGTGTTCTTGTTGCCCCAACTGTATTTCCTCAAGCACACAGTTACAACAGTTACAATATACCATACTATATTTGTCCTAGCTTCACTGTAGCATTACTTTTATTGAAATATAGCAAATATCGAAGTTGTTCAATTTAAGATACATACATATACCAAGGGCAGAATTCTGACTGTTCTTTAAGGTTTGCTCCAGTCAATCCTGAGCAGGGCATGAAATGAATATCCTTTTTGGGATTGAAGCCAACTTTCTTCAAAAATGGCACCAGTTTCTCTTTACATTCCTCGTATCTATTACAATGAGAAGCAGATCAAGATAAATTTCAATTATTTGAGCATGACATAATGCTGTGCTTTAAAAGAAACACCAAACAACAAACACAGAGTTTTAATTTTTATCAGTTAAGTTATTCTGTGAGCAGCAAACCTTATCATGATTAGTGGCCTACTTGCATCTTCTCCCCAGTCTTCCAGCACAACCTGGTGTTGTCTATTCCCTCACATTTCTCTGCTCCATAAAGCATAATAATTTTTCTCCATGTACCTCCATTTCTGGGCTGGTTAAGCAGCAGCATGTGCTGTATCTGCTTTTAAGCAAGAGATCCAGGCCAAGATAGCAGAGACCAAGTGGGCAGTGACTGAGGTCATGCTGCAGGCTTTCACCTTAGTGGTGACTTGGTCTCCTCCAATCTACATAATTTCCTGCTATTTATTTCTATGACACTTCTTCCCCTCAGTCAGTTTCAGCTGAATTAAATAATGTCAGCAGGTTGGGACAGGAACAAGACAGGACAATTGGGCATGCCTTATTCTCTTAGTACACTAGGCTGATGTAAGGTTGCACAGTCCCTCAAGAGCTTTCCACAAAAACTTTGATGATTCTTGACAGCACTGCAAGTTCTCTGACAACTCTTCTTATTACACTGTGGAAGAAAACCATATCCTGTCATTACACAAGTACCTCTAGGGAAGGACTAAGTTACACTTTTTGGCATCCAGCTTAAAGGGGTGAGAAAAAGATCTGACAGAGGCCATAAAAAGACCTAAGTTTTGACATTTAGGAAAATTTAATCCCTTTAGTAACACTTGAATGTTAAGGCAGAAGAGAATAACTTAATTCTTTTTATTGGTTATTTAAGTATTACATCTTGACTTTCTGGTTATTTTTACCTGGCCTGTATCATTGCAACATTCCCTCCCTCCCCCTTCTCAGACTGTCATAACAAACCACTTCATTATATTATTTGCTTATTCAATTCAGCTTATCATGAAAGAACAAATAACCCAGAGTGGACATAGAAGGTGAAGAGAATAACAATGTTCTCACCAAATCTAAGCTAGCAGTTTAGCAGAAAGGTAGCCAAGAAATCAAGAGTCTTGCAAACTACTGAAAACAGAGTCACTTCCTTTTACATTCAGTGGAAAGTTTCCAAGTAAACAATTAAAACTGTTAGGTATGGCTGCATGGATCCAAACAGTTGAAAGTGAATGTTTTATAGTGTAGAATTCAAGCTTAGCTGGGAGGCACTGTGCTAGGCACTGTGCTTCTGTTTTTCCTGCTATTTTTATAACCTCTGTGTTTAGTCCACCAGTCTACCATTCTTTCAGCAAAAACAACATGCAAAAAATACTTATTTTATTTCAGTATATTTTAATGAAGATTAGGGATTTTTTTAAACATTAAACTCACCTTTCATTACTCCAGTTTACAGTTGGATCATCCATTTTATTAATAAGAACTATTAAATGTTTTACGCCTGCTGTTTTTGCTAACATGGCATGTTCTCTTGTTTGTCCACCTTTCTCAAATCCAGTTTCAAATTCTCCTTTTCTTGCAGAAATAACCTAATTAAAAATACACATTTTAATGAAGTTATACAATTCTCTCAACAGAACAATCAACAATGGGTAATACTACCTTATTAAAAAATAACTTTGGGTAATCTAAACTGGCAAGAACTTTCAAAATGCACTGGTATACTCTCAATATTATCCAATAGTTTGTGCACTGATATATATAAAAATCACACCACCTGTGGACAATTTTATGAAGCTCTTAAGTTACTCTAAAAAAGCAGGGAACTTGGAAGACTTAGTATTTGAAAATTTTGCCCACTGTAACTAACCAAAAGAGTAAACCAGCAAACAAAAAATAAAAATCAGAGGCTTAATTCCACAAGATATTCAAAGTAAAAGAATCTGATTTGTCCTTACCAGTACAGCAAGATCAGCTTGAGAAGCCCCACCAATCATATTTGGAACAAAGCTCTTATGTCCAGGAGCATCTAGAATAGTGAAGTGTTTCTTCTCAGTTTCAAAATAGGCACGACCCACTTCTACTGTTTTACCTTTGTCTCGTTCTTCTTGGTTTGTGTCTAAGGCCCATGAAAGGTACCTAAAAAAAAAACCCAACCCAAATATTCTATTGTTGTATTAATTTTTACTAGTTTTACATATTATGATTTTTTAATCATAAAAGGCTTCTTTTTTTCTGCTCAACTATTCTAACCATTTCAGCATCACTGAACACAAACATTTACAAGACAAATTGTGACTTTTTATTGAATTTGTGTGAATGTTTTGTGTATATATAGGGAGCTGTAGTGCCCAGTGCTAGCTCTTCCTCACATACCTAGAAGAATGTAATTCTAAACAATTTTAAGTTACTAAGTTCTTCAGGTATGATCTAAAACCAAATACTTATTACTTTACCTCAGTTTGAAAAACACCTCTGGATCAAATACAAAACAATTCCTCTTTCTCAGCATAATTCACTAAAAAAATACTTCTGATTTGCACATATTCATAATTATGAAAATTATTATTCTCACTGAATTGCACATATTAAACAGAACTTAGCTATGAAACAGACATCACCTTTATTCACCCTCTTTGATACTTGGATCATATCAACTGTTGTCCCCTCATTTTATCTCATTGGCCATTAACAAGTTAGATTTAAGTTAGACAGAAGAACTGAAATTTCAAAAAAAGGTTATTCAGCTCCTTGAGGTTTTGTGAAAATTGGTGAATAGAAAGGAGGAAATAATTAATACTCTCACTAAGGAGAAGTAATAATAACTAAATTGACCTGGCTGAACATACAAGTATTTTTCACCATTAACAGCAGCTTATAGAGATCTATAGCTTGCCTTTTGTATTGACTGGATAATACCTGAAGAGACACTGCTAACTCAGCTGACCAGTGATGACAGAAGGAATGTCAGGGATTATTGAACACAAAGATGTTCTTTCCAGCCCAAGACATTCCTTAGTTAGAGAAACCACTAAAGATTGGGAATTATGGATATATAATCAGTCTTCTCCTGGCAGTATCCGTTTATCACTGATCAAGGCCTGTAGAGCATGCTAGATGGCTTTTGGTTTGTACCCACATGGGCGCACCTTTTGCGTTGTAATCTTCACCATGGCCTGTGGTTCTGGAAGATTTCAGCCAAGCCAAAGGTCAGGTTTTACTCAGTTAACAAGAGTCAAGCAGGAATCTATCCATGGTACTGGACGGGAAGGTCCTTCTTGCATGTAGGGTTTTTTAGGGGAAGATGAATTTTTTGCTGATATGTCAACTCTGCACTACAGTATAGAATGTTCTGAATCACAAAGTAAAAATGCTCAAATTTCAAGACTCTCAACATATGAAGCGAGCTAATAGGACCTTTGATAATGCCAGAGGTACATCACACTTTCTGTAGTATATAATGACATATTGTATAGAACAAAAATAGCATTCAAGGAGGCACCTGCTGCAACTCACTCTCAAAAAGAGGAGGAGGAAGAATAAATCTTTTTTTTCAGGCTATTCAAAGTTTTTGAGGAAGGTCCTGAAATACTTATTACTATGGTCAACTCCCAACAGGGGGGTGATGCTTGCTTGATAAAAAGAACGTGTGTCACCCTTTCTATCCCTCTCTCTCACACATAATACAATTAGTTCAGGTCAGTGCCTACCCCTTGTGTGTTCCATTGGTGCTCTACCCCTAAGGAAATCTTTAGCTGCTTCTTTTCCAGACTCCCCTGAATCCTTATTTCCCCCCTCCCTGCAGCTAAAAATTCTAAGCTTCCAAAAGGAGAAGACATTTTCCAGTTGTTTGAAGGAAAAAGCAGGCTGCTATATGTGCTGTATCTACACACACAAAACCAAAAACCAACAACAACAACAAAAAAAAGACAACAAAACCCAAAATAAACAAGAGACCCCCCCCAGAAGTCCACACATGACATGATATCTCTGCTGCTTACAGGTGAAAGGCATGCTGACAGAACGACCCAAAAAGCTGCCAGAGAAAGTGTCTGCTGTTCTCCTTTTTACCAGACAACTAGTGTTTACCAAAGAATGGGAACTTAAAGCACTGGTCTCTAAACACAAAAAACCAAACCAAACGAGAACAAACAAAAAAAGAGCAAAACCTGTCCCAGTGTGAACAGCACTGGTTTGTATACTTTTAGTTCAAGAAATACTGGAGGAAAAAAAAAGATGCCTCACTTGCAACCCATTCCATCAGGAAGCCAGTGCTACAGGGACAGACTGAAAAATAGTTTCCCATTTTCAACACAGTGCAAAGAGAAAAGCACCCTATTAACTTTAATAACTTCATACCATGTTTCTCTGTTTTTTTCTTTAGCTTCTCTTTCATATTTTTCAAGTGTTCTTTTGTCAACCATTCCTGTCAAATACCTAAGGAGGGAGAAAAAAGTGCAATTTTATATAAACAGAAATATAGTTCCAAATATTTGAATATTTATACAATCCCTACAGATTATTTTGATAAACTGGAACAGCCTGATGTGAGCAGCAGTGTAATTCATTTATCCACAAAAAGCCACACCATTACCTGATACGTAAAAGTACACCTGTACCACAGAAGTATGAGGAATGTCTTTTTTAAAGTCTTAATGGTAAACCGTTCTGCAGAGGCAAGTCTTGAAAAGCAACTACAGCCATTAATTCCATTTCTGAGACTAATCCAATGTTTCAAAATTAAGAAAAAAAATTGTGATAGGATAATTTTTCACACTCCCCCCCATCAATTTCTGAAATGTGAAGAAAAATACTTTTTGTTCCATTCTTTTTACATAGAACAAGGAAACTGGTATTTTAAGAGATCCACCAGGTAAGAAGTGCACAGTTTTATTATATTAAAATTCTCATATTTTCCTCTCAGATATTTCTACCTGATCTTCTATTAATAGTAATCTACTTGGTTTATAAGGAAAAGTACTGATAACAGTAAACAAAGGGTTAATGTCAAAGTTGGTAAGAGCACCCAGGTTTTTTTGTCCTTTAGAACAAAGGGATATTCTGCAAAACTGAAAGATCACACAAAGCTTTAGGAACATAAGACATTGCTAGGCAGGTTAACAGGCACCTCCTTGTACAAGAACACTTGGGCACATCAGATAATAAAATGCTAATTTGCTCTAGTATGAACTACAAGGTTAAATGTAGCATGACAATTCCAACATTCCAGTTTGGTCAAAACAAAACAAGATGAAAATGCCAAGACAAAGACCTCCCATTCTTGCTGGGATGATTATGTTAAAATCACAGAAATACTTCACATCAGCAAGAAAGCATTTATTTCTTCCCTTTCCATTTCTTGTTTTTGACAAACCACAGGATCTAGCTGCATTAATTTACTTTTATCTCATAAAATTACTGCAGTCTCTAGATACCATTTCTTAAAAGATTAACTATTATAGTTTCACATTTTGAAATCTAATTATGCCTGACAACGTTAGCTCCATGGAATAAGGATTTTTTTTTAAACCTCAGAAAAAGGACAAAGTTTAGCAAAGAGTATAATAAAGCAGTTTCAAACAGCATTTTAAAATTATGAAGAAAACCAGAGGCACATTCTAAGAAAGATTTTTTTTTTTTATTTACTCATACATGCTTTTGCATAGGTGTTTCCATAAGTAAGTGAAACTCCTTAAGCAGTAAAATTAGATCTGCTGGAAATGAGAAATTCCAGAGAGAATAAGTTACTAAGTTAACAGGAAGAGTAACCTTTTATTATAAAAATATTAACTTACGATGATTAAAGCTATTATTCACTTTACATAATGTATTTTGAGTTCACAAAAAAAAGTTAAAAATTTCAATTAAGAGTTTTCTTACATTATTTGTCCTCCAATAGTTGACTTGCCAGCATCTAAAATAAAAAAATAAGTCACTCACAATTTAAAAGAAAATCCTAGAAAAAGGAGCAAATTATTATGAACACGGTAATTAATTTATTTCCAAAGATACATTGTTAAGTAAATTTTTAAGAATCTCTCAGCTTATTTCCATAATGACTGTCAATTCAATTACACTGAATTTTGAAAATTCTTGTTTCATACATTTAACTTGGCATTACCCATGATGAAACAACACAAACAGCAAGCAGTGAGCCAGCAAAAGTGAGTTAAGCACATGGGAAGTTCATGCCAAATCTCTTTCCCCACTTCCTTTATCCCTTGTCCCCAGCTTCTGTAGGCTGCTCTTCAATAGTGGAATGTATCTCTGTCCACTGCTTCTTTAATTGTGTGACTCCATTCTGAATTCACTCAAGAACTAACTTACAGTAGTTTTAAGGTGATAAGAGACTACACAAATGAAAATACAGAATTTACTGTAAATGTCATGTCTCGATTAATCTTCTGTACTTTTGACACAACTTAAGATTTTTTGAAGCTTGCTTAAACTATTCAATTGAGACATTCTGCTATAAATGCTTTTAACCCTAGGTTACGTTAATTGTTCATAGCTCTACAATTTTAATATTTTGAACATTATTTTAATTACAATTAATCAGAACATTGCAAAAATGTTTAAGACAAGGAGAAAAGGAGCACTGCTTTCCATTTTTGTTCTTCAGATCATAAACACAGACATGTCACTTAAGCACCCAACAGATCAGGTACTTGAGAAGCCACGGACAGACACCACCGTGTCCAGGAGAACACAGGCACTCCATCCTTGGCACTCTACCCCCAAAAGACCTTCTTAAATTTTTTTTCATTTTTCCAGAGCAGCTTCATTAGGATGTGTGTTCCTATTAACCTCAACATGTGGTGAATACATACACCCCTACACAAAGATCAGGATTAATTTCTAATCCTCTGAGTTCTAGATAATACACAACACAAGGTCCAATTACTTCATATTCACTGACAACTTACCTACGTGCCCAATGAATACTACATTTACATGCTCTTTTTTAGGAGCACCTGGCGGCGCTACAACAGATTTCGGTTTTGGTATTTCCTCCTCCTCTTCCATCATCATTTCCTGAGCACTTTCTTCAGAAGGCCCTGCATCCCCTGCAGGACCACTTCCTAGCTCTACTTCACTTGTTTCTTCTTTGTGGTCCCATGACTCTTCCGGGGACATTTCTGTCTCTCCATTTTCCACTAAAAATTAACCAGTTAGATTTATTAAAACAGATAACAAAATTAAAAGTAATGACTATGGAGAAAAGCTCCTGCTCACAAGATGCAATCAAAACACTTCAACTACTCAGTCTGTTAATGTCTTCCTATATAAAAATGGGCAACTGCTGCTTGCTCCTGAAACTGTTAATACTGAGAGCTTTCAAACTAGCTTATGTGCTGACATCAGAACACTATGATTCACAGAGATTAAAAGAACTCTGTTTTAACAAGGCAACAATCTTAAAAGGAAAAAACAAATCTGAAGACCCACTCAGTCTATCATGCTGGTCTGAATCCACAGACCCATGCTACCATATGTTTAGAAAGAAAAGAGGTGGGATAATGGTTTAAATTCTCTGAAAAGCTAAACAAATACAAGGAGAATTTCCACAGTCTGATTGCTTATATTTCTGATCACTAACCTTTTTTGTTAATCACTATTTCACACATATTAACAGGACTTTTTTGTAATATGAAATTTTTTAATGAAACACTGATACTTTTTCAGTGCCCAAATAAACTAATTGTACCTGTCAATGCATAATAGTGTTCAATTACCTCTTTCCTAATCTAAGTATAAAGAGACAACAATAATCAGTAATGACTGAAAATGCAAAGGCTCCATAAAGTATTCTTTAATTTTGTTTGCAATGATTCAGCAAAAGCATTACAGTAGTATTTTATAGCACTGTCATAATGAAACAGAACAATTCTCATCTTACCAACAGATTCTGAAATTTCCATGTTAACAGCAGCATTTGAACCTAGGGGAAAAACAACAACAAAAAAGGAATCATTAAGGACACATATTTACCATGGTAGTATCAAGAACAAAGAGAATGACTACATTAATAAAAGGACAGTTCAGATGCTTGGGCATTTGCCAGTGCTATTTAATATACCGATTCAATTTTAAAAATCCTGCTTCATACAAGCTTTATGACCTTCAATAAACCACTCAGTCTTTATGTGCTTTGCTTGACTGGCTATAAAATTGTAAATAACCACAGATAATCACACTGCCTTGCAACAGTAGTATGTGGATAAAAAGATTGGAAAAGGTTCCTAGAAATTTTTGCAAAGGAGATTCTTTGCAATACTTTTTTTAAAAAACATGTTTACTGGAGCTGTGTTGTTTTCTGTCAGAACATGTGAACAGTTACCTTCACAAGAGCCTGTCTGCTCCTCTGGTGAAGCCTCTACAGATAAGCCTGCAAAGAAAAAAAGTAACTTGTAAAATACACTGATGTAACCAATTTTCACAGCCATAAAAGACCATGTCCCAACTTTTTTCAAGTGTATTTACAGCAAAACACCTCCCTCCCCCCTGAAAACAGTACAAATATAGCCTCCAAGCACAAATACTTCTAAAGAACACTGCCTAAATGTTGTGAAATAATACACCCATTCTAAAAACTAGTCAACTTTTTTTCCCCCAAATGCAAAGATACACTTAAAGCAAATTTTAAAGGAAGCAGTTTTTCTATAGGTAGTATTTTACCTGCCCATACTTTTTGGGCATGCTGGCTATTTTAAGTGTTAGTATCTACTGGTGTTCAAAAGTGACAAACCAGTTTCATTGTATCCAAAGAATCAATGTGTATTTGGTGTCACAACTTGTAGAGAAATCCGATAGGCATACCTACAATGCTACTGCACCTCAATTTCACATAAGCATTGAGGATAAAATTCAAACAAGCTATTAAGAACAAACTCTTAATATCTTCTGTAGTTATTAGGGTGAATAGATGATAAACTCATTGGTATGCCTTGTAAGTTTACCAGTCCTCTAAAACACCACAATATAGTCACATCGACCTCCGAGCAGTCTCACCAAAAGGTGCCTATCAAAGCCACAGGTGTATTTTTTTGGATAGATCACTCAACTTACCATGCACTAAACCATGCCACTAAACTACACGCCATATATATCATTATATACTATAATTATTAAATCTACTAAAGAGTGATATGTTCCAATTAAAAATTACACCACTTGATGTTTCAGGACATAATTCCACAGATTAAGAGGCCTTCTATAATTATCCCTAAAACCTTAACCTATTTAGTTTTCTCTTGGTATAAATTCAACTTCATAATTCTTTGAAACAAGTTAATAAGCTTTTTTTTTTCCAGTCACATACCAAATCCATACTCTCTATTTAGCTGTAAATCCAGCCCTCCTTCAATCCCATTATAAAAATACGATCTTGAGGCACTACTTGCTCTATATGCATGATGGAACCTAAAGATGAAACAAATCCCCTCAAAAGAACAAAAACAGAGAGAGAAAGACCTGATTCTAAGCTTCTTTGCTTTCGTGCTGTATAAACTGGAGCAGTGCTGCAAATCTGGAAGAGGGCCAGAGGACAAAGCTGGCAGGCAGGGTGAATGTGGGTCACAGCACAACACCCAGTGACCAGCAGCTAACAGTGGAGGGGGCACAGCAACACAGAGGAGGAAACTGTTCCCAGTGAGGTTCCCTGCACTCCTGAGTTATATCATATTATCATACATGATCTGCACTCCAGGGTACCAAAACCACAGGAACAAAACTTTAAGAGAATGATTTAATATAATAAGTAAAAGCATAACAACAGAATACCTTGAGGTTACTTGTAGGAAAGTAGATATTACACCCATTTGAGAGCTAGAAAAGGCTTCAATCAGCCCATTTATGAATGTGTTAAGCAGGTGGCACAGATTCTAGGTATGAACCTAAAGCCTGGTTTTTAACACATCAGAAGACTATTTAACTCATACTATAGTTGGGATGCATAAATATTTGCATTACAAGATCAATTAACCGAGCTTTTAATTTCACTCCTGAAGTTTCTCCATTATGAAAAATGTATAAAATGCCAGTATTTATGCACTTGCCTTGAAACAGAAGCTCTACAAGTAGTTGATGAGTTATGTAATTCCTTAGAAATATGTTGACAATCAATTGCATTCATTATAAATGCAGTGCACATTTTACTTTCTGGTCTCTAATACAGCAGGCATAAAGTCAGGAAAACAAAGTTTGTTCAGAAATAACAGAGGAGGGAGGAAACTGTTAACCTAAAAAGGTCCATCTGTTGAATTTCGTATGAGTCTAACACACAAGGCAATCATTAAGACAATTATCTGAAAAGAAGGATGCAGTCCTACTGCTTCTTAGACTACTGAATTTCCACATTTTGCTCTTTGTCTTCTCTTCCCCAGCATCAGCCATAGTGCACAACTATTTAAGCTCCACAAAGGCAGCTGGTCCAAAAACTGAACCAGCAAAGAACCTACCAGCTTTTGGGTGGACCAGCACTCTGAAGGAACATAACAGCTGGGTGGCAGAGCACTACTACTGCCATGGCAGAGAGAACAGAAAGGCAATCTCAGTGAGTAAAGGAAAAACACTTCAAGTTTCAGTTCCGAAACACTTAGGGAATCCTCAGATCACGTAAAAAGGAAATGACAATTCTGAATCTTGTTGAGTTAGGCTTACTACTTGGGACTCAATACTGGATTAGGACATAAGAAGTCATCCAAGTCTGTACTGTCCCTGTGGCAAAAAGTCTGGACAAATCCAGTGAATTGAAGTAACCTTGCTTATTATCCCCCCCACTCCCATGAGATAGAGTCATTGTAAGAAAATAACGTAAAAGATTAGGGAAACTGATAAATTACCAGATGCACAGAATAAGCTGAGAGATGTCTCCACACAAGATACTCTTCAGTGTTAGCTGGTAACTCCTAGGAAGCCATTACCTGAGCCACAATGCAAACACCTTCACTGAATTGGGGAGAGGCCTCAATTATGTTGCTATGGGTGGCAGCACTTGTAGCCTGCTCTGCTGCTGGAGTGATAAGAACCTAGGTACTACTGGTACCTGGCAATTGAGGTAGACTATGGGGTTAATTAAACTGTTGGCATAAAGAAAGATTAAAAGTACAAAACAAACCCCCCCAAACACCTTCACTGAATTGGGGAGAGGCCTCAATTATGTTGCTATGGGTGGCAGCACTTGTAGCCTGCTCTGCTGCTGGAGTGATAAGAACCTAGGTACTACTGGTACCTGGCAATTGAGGTAGACTATGGGGTTAATTAAACTGTTGGCATAAAGAAAGATTAAAAGTACAAAACAACCCCCCCCATAACAAAATAAAACACCAGAGGAAAAAAAAAAAAAAGGCAAGTTCAGTTTGCAAGAAGTGTCTTATCTACAAAACTTAGGTGGTCTGTACAGTGAATTTTTTGTTGCTCCTCCCATACATGCAACAAGTTCCTTCACAGGAATTCCTGGAAGGCTGAAGAGTTCAGAAATGCATGACACCCACATCAGGATTCCCATCAACCTTTTCCTATGTGATTTGAATATTCGAGTTCACTACATATTTACACAATAGTAATATAGTTTCAACAGTTTTCATGAATTACATAACAGATGTTTGCTCCTTTTTTTTTTTTTAATAAAAGCATAAAGGGAATCACACCGTTTTTTAATTAAAAACAAAGGTCAAGTCAAACATAAAGAACATGCAATCAGAATTAAAAAAACCCCAAGAGATTCTTAGTTAACAAAGAAACAAAAAATACTTTAACACAAATAAGTGGGAGAGCTAAATAAAGTATTTAATATTTTAAAAAATACAGAAGGGAAGTGTTTTTAGGAGTTCACTGTAATTAAGGCAGTTGTTATGCAAGTTAACTTCAATCTAAAATTATTTTCTTCTTGCCTCTCCCCTGCTTCATAGCCTAGCTTCACCAGTGGACATACAGATGCATGCCCAGTTTTTAAAATGCACCAATATAAGAGCAGCTTTAATAGCTTTAACATGACTTCGTAAAATTCACGAAAAAAAATTAGCACTTGCTTTGTAGTTATAGGATTTGACTACACGTTCCTTAGTAAAAGACCCATTTTTTTCCTTCCCCAGTGAGTACCTTAAGTTTACCTTATCTAAAACTGACATGCTTCTTCACAACCAAGTCTAAAAAAGCTTATGGGGATTTTCAGGGAACATAATGAAAAACCCTCTTCCTTAAGGGTAAGTATTTGTACTCAGTGGATAACTTGATTTTTAAGACATACAGTCAGGAAATCAAGCTCTGTATTAGAACAGTTACAGATTCTACTCTCTATCAAAGAGCTCTTATAATCCAGTAGGAATAGAAATTAAAAAAAACAACAAACACCAAAACAAATAAACCCCAAACCTAAGCACAACATGGATTTTGTTGCAGCTTAAGCTCAGGATCTTAACACATAAAAGAGTAAAAATTACACACAAATTCTCAAAGTGTTCTACAGAAAACATTTTTAGTATTGTATTGCCTGTTCTAAACTGACTTTCGGACTGAAAAATCAGTGTCATTTTCATAGAGACCTCTTCAAAACAGTAAAAAATTTAACTCATTATATTTTGACTGCTTTATTCCTTCATGATAAAAAATTAAAAATAAAACCTTATTTCTATCTTAGCTTCATACAATCAGCTGCTTCTCTTGCTTGTCACAAGACAGGACAGAAATTCCAAAATTCTGGAAGCGGAACTGCAAAACCATATTTCCACACTATTTTTGTGTTCATTTTGATAGAGCATTCAAGTTTTAAGATAACATCATGACTTAAATGCCTTACATTAGTAGCCCAAATCAGGGTGCAAAACACACAGTCAGCAGACTGCATACACTCCAGGACAGTTCATCCAGTCCACAGCCAGCTCCCAGTGGTGTCTTTTGTTGGAGTCATGCAAAGGCCACAAGCGTGATGAATTACTCTAACAGGAGCAACACAACCCTGGCTACCTTCCTGGGGACTGTTCAGATGTAGACAAAGGACATCTGTGTAATACATTGGCACCTTGTCTGCATCACACAGGTGTACTGTATCTGATCATCTGGCAAGTTCATGCCAAGACACACAGCCTTTCCCTGCACTCATCTTTTTAAGAGGTTGTGCAGCTCATCTGTCTAGAGAAGCTGATACAGAAGAACCCTGCTGTAGATAGTGATTACTCAAAGATTTTTTTGATAATAGGAACTTACACCATGTACTGGCATTCACAATATGACACTGATTTGCTGTAACATAAGCATTTCAAGTGTACAGTTGTCAAGCATTAACAGTAGCATTATCAACACCCTGCTGGTGAGGAAATCATCAGCATATGGCTATTTGAATGTCAATGTGAGTAAACCATCTAATCCTTTGATATGTGAGCTTCTTGAATGGTGGACTACTAGTTTTAGACAAAACCTTAGCAAGTTCATAGGTAAGCTGAAGTCTCTTGAGGACCAAATTGTTGAAGAGTATTAAAATACAGTCTACAGAGAATGGTGTAAAGCAACAGATGATCAGTTTTGGGGAACACAGTAATACAAGTGACTTGTCATCCTACTCTGGAAATTAGTCTTCAGAACTGAAGCAGAAGATATTGAAACTCCTTTGTTTTTGATTCATGAGGGGGGAATATATGGATGCCCCAGCTATCTACAAGGTCAAGAAAAGTGAGGGCAGAGAAAACCAGAAAGATAGATGCTATATCAATTTATTTACAGCATTTGAAGGCTGAGGATGTCCAGTTGCTTGATTGTAACTATTTCAAAAGTGACTACTGCAGGTGGGTGAGCATATTTCGGGAGTGAAGCCATCTAAAGGGCTGAATCTTAAGCCTGATGTTTGCTTGGCTCAAGACTGTAGCTGCAAGTTGTGTAAACTATAGTCATTAAGAAATACATTCAGAAATTTACTTTAAGTGGTCAAGAGAGCTATTAGATGAACAAGTAGCACTAGTAACACCAAAAGGATAGCCACTACTTTTCCTTACACTAGCAGCTATGTGTCACAAACCTTTCGTTCTTGTCACTAATGACACTTTTTTTCTTATGACAACCACTATGTACTTCAAATCATTTAACAATTCAGGTTGGAAGGGACCCCATAAAGTTATCTAGTTCAGGCTCCTGCTCCAAGCAAAGTCAAGAGTGGACACTTAAAAATTACTGCTGGAAAAAAAAAAAAAAGTAAAGCCCACACAAGGAAGCTGTGATCAATTTGACCAGGAATCCTATGAATATTCAAGAACTATGACAAAAATTTAACCACAAGAATGCAGGTTTTCAGAAGTTTTTCACTTCTCTCATACTTTAGATCCAAACAAAACTTAGAGAATAGAAATCTTATTGATCCACGGGGGGAGGGAGAGGAAGGTGAAGAGGAGGAAAGGTTTTAACGATTCCCTTACACCTCTGAACCATGCCTTGATACAAAAAGCTACCCAAATGCAATTATATCTTATATACACTCAGAAGATTAACAAACCACACAAAAAGTCCCAGATGGTACAGAACAGTGAAGCTGCAAGGTCCAGCTGTGATTAAGAATGTATAGAGGCCCTACAACAATCTACTGTAATTTTATTGACTATCATGCCTTGTCTTAATTCAACTGAGTTTACTATTCCAGCAACTGCTATCTACAGTAAGTTTCCCTAGAAGCACAACTAGGGAATGATATATTTGACATGTTCTGGAAGGAAGTGCGATACAGCCATGTCTGTTGCAAATAAAAAAATCAATAAGTCTCTTTTTCACAGTTTCAATAGAATCAAATAGAAAGGGATTTTATGCAAAACAAGTCTGACTTGGACACAATTTGATAAAAGCAAATCCTCACAGCTATAACAATGGAAACATTTTGGTTTTAACTTGTTCCTTAGGTTCAAAAATTTAAACAATATATGCTTTTTGCTTATAATAAAATTATAATTTAATTCCAAACTAATTCTGAAGCTATCTGCAATCAAAAATTAAATAAGTGGCAAACATCAGACATTCTCCCTAATATACAATTTGCAGTCAAAAGAAAGCACAAACAAACCCCCTATAAACTACTTGGAAGGCATGTCTCAGGAGCTTCCCAATTTTAAGAAAGTTAACATCTTGTTCCGCAAACGGCTTCTGTGAGCATTATTTCAGTGCTCTATAAACATGAGAGACAGCAATTTTATGCAATTGACTAAAAGCACAAAGTTAGACCATATAAAGGGAAACACTATTACACGCTACAGCCACACATGGACATCAGTTCTGTGGAATTTTTCTATATGCCACATTGCTATTCCACACCTATCTTGGCCTACAACATCCTTTGAATTATGACTCAAACAAAACCTCACCAAGAGAAAGTTCCAAGAAGGAAAGTGTTACAACTTTAGGCCACCTTAGTCCTCAAACTGACACCCAGTTTTTTAGATTCTTCCTAGGAGTCAAGACTAATGTAGATTCTTCCCAATACAAATCAGTATGTGTACACATCACATACAGATGATTTTATTTATTTATTTTTTCCCATGTAACACTTAATTCACTGTGGGAACAAAAGCAAACTAGGTTGCTGAAAAGTAACCTATTCAGCACAAGTGTCTAATCATGCGTTGTTCTGACTTATTTCCAGAGCAAGCTCCACCTAGTTCTTCTAGCCAGGAAAGTAGTTGTTACCTTATACGAACATCTGCAAGGACAAGACTGTCAATTACTTACTGCCTGTAACCGAGTACATCAGATCTGAAAAGGTATGTAACAAGTATAGTATTCCAGTTAGAAAAACCCTCAGTTTCTTTCTTAACTGCAGACTTTTGTCTTTAATCTTAGGGACATCCAAGCTAATTACAGAAACTAAAAATTCTTAAGTAAGGTGAATAGAAGTATGGTGAATTCAAACCAGGTAGGTTATGGCACTATGTAGGAAATGTATTCAGCAACTAAGGTGGAAAGAAAAGCTATTCTGATCACTCCAGATGACCAGGAAGCTCTTTCAGTAGTCATCTCTAATCTCTCAATAGACAAAGCTCATCAAAGGTGTCAGAAGTAGCAAAGGAGTGGAGAAAAGGAGAGCATGGAATTAAGTATGAGCAGGTTAGGAAATGTAGTTTAAATCCTATTGAAAAAAAATTAAAAATAAAGGAATGCTTAAAAGAAGCCTTACAAAATTAGCCAGGAGAGAAAAAAGGTTATTCTAATAACATTCAAAACCCCAATAAAGTTTTCAGTCACAGTACTGATTACAGTTTAGAAAAATAATACTTAGATTCAGGTTGCAACGGCTGAAAAACACATTAGGATCAATTTTGGACATTATTCAAAGGTGCCTCAGCACAGCCTCTGACAATCTACCTTCACACCTGTGAACCTTAACATATATGTTTACTGTGAATGGAATCCATGGCTTCTTGGAAGTATATTTTAATGCACTCAAGATATTCCCTGCCTGCATAGCACATGAACTACAATTTCTGATAAAATTCAGGAGTGCTAAGTAGCTGTACAGTACACATAATTTAACATTTGCTCTAACATAGAAAATGTGTTAATGTAGTATTAAGAAAATTTGAAAGCATCATATATGAAAGTTACAGATATTACCTGTTAACATCCGATAACATCAGATACTAGGGAAAGCAAGACTAGTTAATTTATTACATCAGAATACAATAAATAATAAGTCACAATCAACAGGAAATTGTGACAAACTTAATATAACAAGTAGTCGTTCTACTGAAATTAAATCACCTGAATCAATACCTGAAATACTACCTTGATTCCTATTGTACCAATACGGATACAGCAAATTATAGAAAAAATAGGAAGGTGTTAAACTATCATACTAAATGAGGTTATAAACTCCTTAGCTTCAGGAGTGATATTAAAATAAAGTTAAGTAGCATGTCTCATGTTTGGAAGGACCTTCAGTTGGAGCTAGAAATTAAAAAGTAGCTCACCTTTAATTTCCCATATGCAAAGTAAATCTAGAATAAACATTTGGTTGTGTACACAAAGATCCTTTGAAATTAAAAGCAGGGTAAATTTCAAGTTATCCCATTAACTGATGCCAGCTGGACAAATCTATCTTCCTTACTAATGGTTTATCAGAATTGTATTAGAGAAAAATACTTGATACAATCTTCAAAAAGACATTTAAGATACATCTGAGTCACTGGTGGTTGAAGCAGTGCTGTTGTCCTCAGCAACACTAAATTTATTACCACCAACATCGCTGTCAACTTCTCTAGTGCTTTAGGAAGACGACAGGTACCTGGTTTCCTCCCGTCATGGGCGACCCTTTGCGAGTAAAGGTACCAGGGAAACGTACACGGGATCCACACACAGCCAGACCCCACCAGCAGTCACTGCTGCTCCTGGAGCACAGCCCCTGCCCCACGGCCTGGGCTGCCGAGCACAGCCCGCAGGGTCCCCGCCACCCCAGCTGTACCCCAGAGGCCTGCAGACCCCTTCCCGAGGGCCCCACAAACTCCCGGGACCGCTGCCAGCTCCTCTACAATGCCCCACGGCTCCTCTGCCCAGACTTATGACCCTGGGGCCTTATGCCCCTGCTCTCAAACCCCTCTCCCGCACAAGGAACCCCCTCAGCGTTACCCCCCGTCCGCTCCTGCCGCCCCTCGC
>NW_009954215.1:1652386-1670350 GCF_000747805.2 Chaetura pelagica | reverse complement strand
CGCCAGCCCGAGGCAGGCGCGGGAACTACGAGTCCCAGCGAGTCCTGCGCGGGCGGTTCCCGGCCCGCCTCCCCGGAAGAGATGGGAAGTGTAGTTGCCTGCGTTCTCTGCCAATTAACAAACTACAACTCCTGTCAGACTTTGCGCGCGCCTTTCGTTTCTGCCGTCTCCGCCTCCAATTTCGGGGGGCAGACGGGACATGTAGTTGGCGGGAACGCCTCAGGCAGGACAAGAACTACCCGTCCCAGCAGGCCGGGCGCCAGCGTTCCCTCCGGGAATGCCCGTGCCTTGCCCTGCAGGGCTCTGGGAAGCGCAGTTCGCAAAGGCTGCCAGGGGGCACCGTCGCCTGACGGCTGCTCCACGTTCCCTCTTCCCAAACGAAGGTTGTTCCAGGTGGGGACGGGAAGCTGGGGGTCGCGGGGGAACAGGAGCGTGTCCCGGGCGCTCCCAGGGGCCGCCCCCGCCCGTGCCGAGGGGCTGCGGCGGGGATGGCACCGCACCGGGCTGCCCGGTCACCCGTAAGGGCTCAGCCTCTGCAGTCAGGTGAAGACGTGCTTGTTGCAGCTTTTGTCTATGCGAAACTGCACCTACCTAGTCCTAGGAGGTGGAGGTGCAGAGTGACAGCAGAGTGACAGCAGTGACAGCAGTGACAGCACCTGCGTGGGGTCAGTAAAGCTCCCAGATGACGACTGGCAAGCACATGAGGTGTGAGCAAACGCCTCTGTACATGTCCAGCTGTAAGTTGACAGGGTGCATTAAAAGTTCAAATTTGGCAGTTCTACAACACAATTTGACTTCTTTGCCATTCAAAAATGAATAAATCCAGTTAAGCCACATTCAGTAGGCCTTGTAAAGTGCTGAGGCTCTTGACTGGTATGCCTATTAGAACTTATTATATAAAAATCAAAAGACATATCTTGAAGTTAACCTGGTCTAGTGGGTAGTGTCCCTGCCCATGCAGGGGGGTTGGAACTAGATCATCTTTCAGGTCCCTTCCAACTCAAACCATTCTATTATATTTGGAGAAGACCAAGAGGAACAGAGGGGAAACAAGTACATGGTCAGCAGGCTGCTCATGGCTGTGGCAGCATTTCACTTTGAAAGGTTCAGCGTAAGTTTTTATAAGTAGACAAAGCAAGTGCCTGGGAGAAGAGAGTTTCTTGCAGTGCTCACATGCGAGGTCTGAGTCATCTGCAGCATTACTTATATTAGAACACTGTAGGGCAGGTTACAGAGTTGTTTTGAAAGCAGACGGGCTCAGAGCTAAAATGTAAAGGTCTCCATTCAGTACAAAATCTGGTGCAGTTTTGGTTGGAGAGCTACACAAACTTTCCTGAAGTGGCACTTATGTAACATAATCCTGACACAAGAACCATATGGTTTCTGGCTGCACACCAGCAGCAACACGTACACCCCTGACAAGCAGGAAATTCTATATAGCAGCTAATGAACATATGTTAATGGCAAAATGTACTTCCAACTATACAGGGCAGCCCTTATACAAGTGAAAAACAAAACAAAACTCCTACCAACAACAAAGAGAATTAATTTTGAAAGAAAAAAATGTAATTCACAATTAAAGACTATACACTTCTGCTAAGGGGAAGTCTTTCCTTCAAGCACCAAGAGCTTACTCTCACCAGAGCCTAGACAATGAGTTTTAAAGACCTTGTGAAAGCCACTCTCTGCTTATGCTCTGGTGCAGACTTCCTTTCCAGTTTTCAGGCACACATTGACATTGCCTCTTTGTTCAAAGCTGAGTATAATTAAGGAAGATTCTCACCTGTGTTACTGTTGTGATACTTACAAGTTTGTTAAAGTACAAGTAAATTTCTCAGCTGTGTGTTGTAATCGTGTTTCTGCTTGAAAAGAAACAAAGAAAAGGTCATATGCTTGCCCACTGAGGTCTGTGGTAGAAGCAGAAATAGGATATGATCCTTTTTTATCATGGGAGTGGAGGAAGCAGTTAGAAGTAAAGCTACAGACGTAAGAAATAAGTTTCCTAAGGAGCTAGTATGACAAGTAACACTTCTATAAAGCACTTATTAAACATATGTTTGGTTGGTTTGTTTTTTGTTTTTAATACTAACCTTTGCTTATCAGGTGACATTTATTAACCTGTAGGTATCTGATACATTTAATTTAGTATGGAAACAAGGTAACACCATTTGGAACAAAGCAGTTAATGGGTAACTGCTGTTGAATAATACATAAAAATCCAGTGGAAACCAAGCTTCATGAATTCTGCTGATGGAGTGTCTTGTGTTGTATACTTCTTACTGTCATTATGAGCATTTAATAGCACAGGTTCATAATTACTGCAATGCTGTATTGCAAGTTTGTTTTTGCTGGAGCCTTGACACAGCCTACAAGTCAGGAAAGGCTTAACTGGAGGCAGGTACTATATTTTCAGAGCAATTAAGACCTTAAGACTGCCAGCACACAGAACACGTAGGCAGCAATTCTTACATATATATCAGCATTCCTTTAAAAGGCTTCTTGAAGGTTTTTGAAATGGAGCTTCAAGCTGTCAGCTCCTGAAGTACTGAGCTGTGATAATTCTTTTTGGGTTTTTTTGGGGGTACAGGGAGTGGGATCAAATATGTGTTTGATCAGAAGTATGGAAGTGTGTTACGTCTGATTTCAGGGAAAAATAATTACTTGTGTTATGCAACATTCCTTCCTTCTTTGACAGGTGCTTGTTCCCTAGGTATTTGCTAGGATATAAAAACAATTAGTCCACAGAATTTCAGAAGATGCCAGATGTCCTTCAGAGTGCCCAAACCTGTTTTGCAGGCTGTGTCACACATAAGAATTGTGTAAACTTAAACACCAGTTCTTTAACAGGGCTAGTAGTTTGTTTTTCCACTTAAAAACAGCTCAAATCAAAACCTAAGTGGAATCATAGTAATTGCACTGGCAAAATATCTACTGGAATGTAAATAGTCATTTTCTCGTCAGGTTTTAAAGCATAATAAAAGATTTTCTTGTTAAAATCTATTTTACATCAAATGTTTAGAATAAATATACTAGTTTTTCATTAAATAAACACTAGAAAACTCTTCTTATTGAGAGCCAGACATATAAATCCACCACATCACTGCTTAGAAATGAAGCTGTTGGACCACCTCATGGTCGACATGTGGGGACGGGGTGCAGAGAAGAGCTCATTACGCTCTTGACTGTGACAGGCTGTTATCTCATTACATTTAGCTACAGAACATTCCACTTTATTTTTCCTCCTGGGTTACTGAGATGAATAATACTGAGAGTTCTTTTTTAGTGAGAGCAAGCTAATCACATATTAAACCACGACAGGGTAGCTTCACCACTAGTTTGCAGCCTGTGATAAGTCAGTCCTACTGCAGTGAAATGTAGGTCCTCATTCATATGATACTAGAAGTAGTATTCTGTGCTTGAGTAGCAACTTTCATCCAAGGCTCTCACAAGCACTTGACATCCTAGTATACCTATGGAATACCAACATTTTAGTTATGTGATCTGAAGCAGAAAGGAAAAATATATTTCAGTAGAAGGCTTTAAACATGTTAGTGACTTCAAGCAGTTAACAGCTCACCACCAACAGGTAAACTTATTAAACTTCATATAATAGTAGTAGTCTAAGGGCAGAAGAGAGTGGTTCTAGGGTGCTGGGTTATGAGTGGATTGACTCCATTTATCTTGAGATCAGAGAAGTTCCTGAGCTGCTGCAAACTGGGAAAGAAAGCATTTGACTGAGATTGGGAGGAGCAGGAAAGGAATAAGCCTTCCCTTTCTGGTGTGGCAGCAAGCTAAAATTCAGCTGACACACCATGAGCCATGCCCTGAAATGTAAAGGTATTCAAATACATACATTAGTTACGTACTTAAATGAGTAGCTTCATATTTAGAATTGCTTTGAAGTCAGAATGAGCCTTTAAAAACAAAGCCAAAAGAACAAGTTATTTACCTAGGAGGAAGAAAAAACAAGAGTTACAAGGTAAATTATTAAAAGAAAAACACAGGGGAGTGCTCAGGTATGAAAGTGCCACTCTAGAGGCTTATGTGAAGGAACAATCTCAAAAGACATTTTAGAAATTAAGTTTAGGATTACTTAGAAGAAGCAGATGGAGTTAAATGAGTTCAGAAAGTTTTTGTGGAAAGCATGAATTAAGGTTGTACCTAAGTGATACACCCCTCTTGAGGGAAGGCTGTGTATGAGTTTTTCTAAATACCTTTCAGAATGTGAATGAGGCCTGACACAGAACTGAAAATGCTGAAACAGTTTAAGTTTAATTAGGCACCAGGAGATAATATATTTAATATTCTTAAACTCTGTCAAATTTTCTTTCTAGGTAGTCTGTGGAGATGTAGCTGACAACAAGAGCACAAAAACCACAAAAACACACCATGTTTCAGCATGATGGCTTCTTCAAGACCCAAGTCTATCCTAAACTTGGCTGGTGTTCCTGAAAGGGTAAGTGAATGATAAAGAGGCTTTTATATTTGCACAAGACTATGTATAAACCAAACTAAGATACCTTAATCTGGAAACGTCTTTTCACAGATTTGTTTATTCTAACCCTGGTATTTAACAAATGCTGTTTCTGGCCTATTACTCTCCCTCTGCTGGACACTCACATAATTGCTGTATGTGGTGTAAATAAATGTATTTTGAGCTGTTTGATTGGAAGAGATTAGAATAAAAGTCTTCGGTTTTCCAAATGTCACAACATAGCATAAGCTCTTTTCCACAGTCCAGTTGCAGAATTACTCAAGCTTGCAAAGGGCATCCTCAAAGGGATTTAGCAACTTAACTATTAAACATTTCATTATGGGTTGGTGGTGAGTGCTTCTGAACTGGATTATTCTTTTTGAGATCTCCAATTTAGACCCTTTCTGTTGGAGAAGTTAAAGCACATGCTGCAGGCTTCAAAAAGAGCATAAAATGAATTGTTTCTACTTTAGATAGCAACAGAAATACATTGATCCATACACCAAAATACCAGTTTATAATGCTCTTTGTCTATCTCCTTATCTTGCAAATACTTAATGTGCTCAGTTTATTATTTTCAAGGTTGTCGTGTCTCTCACTTTCATATATATACATAACCTGTCTTTCTCTTGTTTGTGTATGTCTAGAAATAAAGACTGAAAGGTCATATTTTTGCAAGTGCCATTCCTTTTTTTCAAGTGACTTTAATTGGATGCTTAAGACTTCTCAGCTGTGTGATCTATTGCTCAGTTAGCCTATTGCTCAGGTTTGAAAAATAAGTAAGTTGGGTGCTAGATAGGTCTTTGTTTAAGGTGCTTCTCTTTGAATCCACAGTTGTTGCAGTTTACTCCTTAGACAGAATTTCTTATGGAGTTTTGGTACCACAAGCCTCCAGACTGAGAAGTAGTAGGGAGAGAGTGGTTTAGATAAGTAGTTTTGCTATCAAGAGTGTTTGTTATGTGTGGAACTTTTTGTTTTCAAACCTCTAAATAAACAAAAATGAGGGTTTAGGTGTGCACACTGCGAGGAATCTATACGTAGTTTATAAATCTTATGACATTTGGGTATGTTGTAAACAGCAGGATTGCTTAATGTGGAAGGAATGTGCTGAGCAAAGATTGTATATCGAAGGAAGGGAATAATGAGATCACCTTAATGATGTATACAGTGATTGAGTTAGGACTGGAAAGGTTGAGACAGCAGGGAATCTATTTTGAAGAAAGGCAGAGACTTTATGGTTTTAGGGATCTGAAAGCCAGGTGCATGATTGGTGGGGGAGGCATTGTGTCAGCTAAGATACTGAAGCAGCTGAAAATAAATCCTGTTAAGTACAATCCAGACCTCTGTTCAGCTGTTTCATGTTTATTAGCCATGTTTTGATTAGAAAATTGACCTGCTTTGTTAGAGTAATTTTTTTTTCACCTATAAATCTGTTGGACGTGGAAAGTAAATATGGCAAGCTTATAACACTTAGATTCTCTGGAAGTGATAAATGGAAACAGAGGATATTTTTGCTCCCTGTGACAAACTGGAGAATCTCGGGGTCTGGGATGCTGAGTTGACTGAGCAACAATAGTAACTTTTAAGTGCCAGATCCTCAAGAGACGTTATTTCACTGGCTGTAGGCTAATATTGTTCTAGCAGGAGGCAAGTAACGGGAAATTTTCAGTTCTGGATACCATCAAATTGTCAGTCTTGTAGCTTGATATAGAGGTAAAAATGTAGAAAAGGTGGCTAGTATTTAAAGTAGGGCTTAAGAGATACACAAGGTGCCTCCCCAGTATCAAACAGAGTTCAGCTGTACCTCATAGTTTTTCTTGACTGTATTAATAAAGAATGTTTCTGTGAGATAAAGAAAATGTTGAACTTGGCACTGAAAATATCTATATGGGGTGTTAATGCAGAGTATGTAACGTGCTGTTTATTCACACCCTTTCTTATTGCAGTGACTCCTGACATGGAGAAGCTCAGAGTTGCCATGTCTACTTCTGGGTTCCATAACATATCTAGGTCAGATCTCCTGCCTTATACATGCAGTAAAAGTTTTATAGCACTTCTCTTTCCTATGGAAACATGTTGCTTTTCTGTCTTCAGGGAGGGGGAATAGAAAACTACTTCAATGTGAGATTTTCATGAGCTTTAATTTCCCCTTTTTAATTCTTCGGAATTCCAGCTGAGGGAGTGTTTTGTCCAATAGAGATCCCTTAAGATTTAGATTTCAGTAATGACTAAAGCAAAATGGCATTATTGTCATGAGCCAAGAATAACAGTGTCATGGGACTTTTTAAGCTGCTCTTCCATGGCTTGTTAACATGTTAACTTTGTTGCAGAAAATAATTACTTCATTATGAAATTGTGAGAACAGAATAGTGAGCTTGTTTCTAAATAGGACTAATTGCTCCAGAATTATTCTGTGCCAGCATTTTTATTCCAGAGAAGAAAATTTGCATAGGGAATTATTCTGGAATAGGGATGGTTAAATCAATTACTATTTCCTTCTTGTATTGATGGGAGAGCACATATTGGCACTGTGATGCTGTACATGGGAATTAGAAATAAAGCAATTGTGTGTTACCTAAACTTGTCCACAAATACTGAATGGTTAGAGAAATTACTTTAAATTATCAGAAGAAAAATTCTTGTTAGACTTAAGTGTATGCCAAGCACTTTACATCGTTTCTAGGTGCACATTTCTTTTTGTTGCAATTCCATTACTCCTATTGGCACTATACTACTAATTAGTTTTTGTTTGTTTTGTTGATCTGCAAAGTCACTAAAATGTAGTATGTGTGAGTATATTTTCACAACACAAAATGTAAGTGCTTACATTAAGAAATGAAGAAAAAAATTTACATTCTGTAAAAATGATCACAGCAACATAAAATGGCACTGGCGGTCTAACAAGTGTTGGAATAATCCAAAGTTGCTTACACAATTATTGTTTTATGTATTGTCTTCAGTAGTTACCTAAATATAAATATTTATGTACATAATACATAAATATTACCTGTGGAACATCAGGCAAATGAAAAGGTATTTTCTTTTCCCCAAGAGTTTATAGTCTATTAATACTGCTTTTCTGTTCTCTGCACTAAATCTTTTCCAAAACTCGGTCCTTAGCTAAGTAAACTTTGAATGCAGTAAGGGATACAGAGGTTATCTAAGATTTAGTTGACAATATTTATACTATTGTTATTTTAATTACTATTTTTAAGGAAGATTTTTGTTTTCATTTGTTATGTTCTTTAATCTTTTTTTTGGGAATATTGGATATAGCAACAGCAACAGCACTCTTTTCAAAGCAGGGATCTAACTAAAATGTGCTGAAACAAACAGGCAAAATCCACATTGTTCTTGATTTTGCATTGTGCCCAAATGACATTAGACAATATTGTGTCTAAAAAGAGCATTGTTCTGTGCAGCTTGTAAAAGTTAATGAAGATGATGAATCCTTTAATAACCCCTTCCTTTTGATTACTAGCAGTGTGTACAGCATTCCTAGACCAGCTTATCTCCTCCCAGTCATACAGTTAAAGCAGATACTTAACAAAATATGGATTTCTGAAAATAATTATTTCAGAAAGTTTTAATAATTTTTTAGGAGATAGCTGTCTGTAAGACTGCTGGTTCCTTGAAATGCAGTAACTTTTTGGAAGAAAAAGTGTTACTTTTCTTTTAGGTACATTGATATATCAGATTTTTAGAATTCCTGCACTGAGGTGATTTATAAGGGACTTTAATATTTGGATTATTTTTGTAAATAGTTTTGGAGAATTGGAGACCACTCAGACCAAGCCTGTACCTATAAGACTTGACAGTGTATGTCAGTTGCTTTAGTGAGTGGAAAAAAATCTACTACCCAGAAAAGCTGTGCCAGCACAAAACAACCAATGTAGAAACAACTGTAAAGCAGAAGAATGCCTTTGTCAGCCTAGCTAATATTGTTTGTGAAAGGTCTGTAGTAGTCCTCGCAGAAAAGCCTTTCTCCTGATAAGAGCTATGTAATCATGCCAGCAGAATTTCTGAAGTACAGTCAGGCAAAAAAACTGGCACAACTGTGAACAGAGAAACCTCAAAGCAGGCCCAGAACAAAGCTTTGTTGTTGAAGTTATGTGTGGTAAATAGACTTTAAGCTACTGTTCTGTGAGAGATTAATTTCAATCTCTATGTTTCATTATTTACTTAATAGTATTGTTTTATTCTGTTTTCCATTCAGAGTTTTCATTTTATTATTTCAGTGTTGAAACTCACAATAGCTTTTTTCAAATGAAGTAGCGAAAGATAAAATTCTCCGTATCTTTTTCAGGTGACTAATTTCTGTCACATAAGTAATACAAATTTCACAAGGATTTCTGGAAATCTTGGGCTTCTCTAGATATTTAAGGAAGCCAAAGTAAAATTTGGGTTCACAGCAGGAAATGCTCTGGCTGGATTCTCAGTGCTTGGTATGTTTGTGTTCTGCCAAAGTGGCATGTAACTCGAGGTCTTCTGCTTACCTGCTAGAAGGTTATAAACCTAGAGCCTGTGTGTACAGATCCAAAGTGCTACCTCCTGGTCTGTGCTGTGCTGTATTCCCTTCACCAGTTAAAATTATTTGATTTCTTGGAAACCTGTTCAATAGTTTGATACCCTAGTAGAATTGATGGTATGCTAAAATAATTCTTCTAAACAACAAATAGATGTTCTACTGCTTCTGAATGTAGATTTGAAGAGTTGTCTGTGCACAATAATCACATTAGGAGAGCAATGAAGTATATTTCATATTGGTCTTTATAAATTGTCCGTGGGTGTCACTCTTGAGTCAGACTGAAGCATTTTAGGATCAAATCTGGGAATTGTTTTTCCTTTTCCCCCCCTGTTGTTTCCACAGTTGATGTTTTTCTTCTTAAATGTACTTCCCATTACATTTTGTAATGACGTCAACTCCAGCAAGTCATCTTGACTTGCCTGAATTATATTATTCCTAGAGGACATAGTGGAAAGTTTTTGAACTTTACAGTAATGTAACTACAGAGATACCTCCATGGCAACACTTTGTGGATTTGCAGTTAAATGACCAATTATTATCTTTGATAAATAATTTCTTATTTTGTACAACTCTAGTAATTTTTGTCATCTATTTGGAGCAAAATCAAGCGACAAGGAGAAAGCATTTATTAGTATCAACATATAGCTGTGGAAAGCCAATGCGAGCCCTGTAAATCCTGTAACTGAAATATAGCTGAAATGTAACTTCACTAGTAAATGTGCCATATAGTTATTATTCCCTGGAGTCAAATATCATTGTAGGAGAACCATCTGTATCCAGTCATCTCAGACTTTTTTGTGTGTCAACATAAAACAGAACAGTGTGCTGCTTTAATGTGCATTATACTAAGCAGTAGATAAATTATTAACACAATATAACTACAATTTCTAAGTAATAATGCCCATATCTTAATGTCAATTAATGAATTTATCCCTAATGTTTCTGCTTTTTATTTCACTGGTTAGCTGAATTCAATATTCTACTTTTTAAACAGCTTCTGAATTCAAGTATTACATCTTTCATATTAAATCCAACTGGCATAGTACACTTCTCCCAACAAAGTGCTTAAAGGTTTGGTTTGTTTGTTTTTGTTTTGTTTTAATATTAACTTCCTCCTATAAAAATTACTCAAAAATGAAGGTTGCACAAAAAGCTTGTTAAGATAGAAAATGTCTTCCTTACTCTTTTAGCACACCATTTCCCTTAATCCATGTTATTGCAAGTGCCATTACCCATCTACAGAATAACTATCAAATACATTTTCTGCACACTTAAATCAAATCATCCTCTGTTGAACAAGTTAGTGTTTTACTGATTTGAGAAATAGTTAAGTTGGATTAGTTTCTGCTTTGAGAATAAATATTTGCAGTATGCTTTTCAGAGGCCTGGGCAGATAAGAAATGGTCTCCCAAAATGTAATCTCAAAACCACATCATAGACACTTGTCTTCAGAAGTTTTGGGAAGTCTCATGTAGTCAGTGAAAGCAACAGGTGAACCACAGGACATAGATTTTGAAATAATGTGTGCTTTAGATGTGTAGCAAGGTCTGTCACTGGGAATTCTTGCTTATCAGTGTCTTCTAGTTACATGCTTGCTTTCAGATCCTTGAGAAATAGGACATGTGAATGTTAGGATGTGCAGAAAACAAAGGCAATAGGCCATAACAACTATAATTCCTCATAGTTTTTCTATAATTTGCTTCCTCTGTTTTGTCATTATATACATCAATAAAATTATTTATAGCTAAGGAGAAAAGAGTATTATTTGTATGGTGGTTGTTTATATGTGTGAAAAATGTATTGTTTAATAATCAAGGGGCATGTGCTTTGGGGAATATAGATCAAAATAATTTATCTCTGAAGGCTGTAAGCTTTGGGAAACAGTGGTCCAACTGTAGGAGGAAAATGATTGCTGAAAGAGACAGCAGGATTCTCCAGAGCTCTGATGAAATGAACAGTATTTTACCTTTTACTTAAGGGAAGGTTTCCTAGAGTTTGATTGAAAAGATGACTGACTGTCTTATGACAAATGTGTTTGAACTCTAACCTGCCACATAGGAAAACTCTTTCTGGCCAACCAGTTATAAAAGTGTAAGCGTATCTGCTACAATATATTATGATCCCATATACACAATATCAAATAATTAGACACAAATTAATTTCTATTGTACTTAGAGTTTGACAGGACTTTTAAAATGAAGGCATTGGTGCGTTAGTTCACCAAATTTGTGCTCCTGTGGTGGGCTTAGTTTCATCCCCACTACGTGATTAGTTGTTTATCTTTTTTTCTGTTCTGTTTCTGGCCTTATTTTTCAGGCCCAAGGGAGCAAAACTCCATGAACTGACAGGATTAACAAATTAAAGCTGCTTGCCATGTGGTCAGGAAAGCCCCAGAGCCCTCTCTTGTGCTTCAGAATACTACAGAGAGAAGAGCAGCACTATTTGTTTCACGAACACCAAGGCATTTAATCAGCTTAGCTGTGTATAATCTAACCACATCTTTGGTGATCTACAGACCAGTCCTACTAATCAGAGATGAATCATCTTTGTGCCAAAATAGTTTGATTTAGGATATATCTCATTAAATTTGAGTGTCCAAATATTTTAGGAATCACAATATGAACCCTTCAGCATATCATAGAGTAGCTGTATTAAAGTGCAATGACAGGATGTGGTTTTGGAGACAGGGGTATTTTGTGTATACAAGAAAAACCATTGCCAATAAGTAAAAGCAGATGCCCCCCCTTCTTCTGGACTAGGAACACAGAGGAAATAATTTAATAGCAAAAAAAGTAAAGTAGTTGTGAAGATTCTAGTAGTACTGCCTACAGTAGGAGTTACATCTTGTAGTTCCTTTCATTGTTAATCATCTCACAAAGTAATGTCAGGACTTACACTTTAATATTTTTCCCAGAAGTCCCATATTTGGGTCATATCTACTGGGAAGCATCTCTGAGAAGATGAGAAGTACCATATATCAAATATGTATCAGTTTTAGGATACACTGCAGTAATAAGTAGAGCAGGATCACATAACCCATATTTTGCAAAGGTTTAATAATTTTCATCGAAAGGTCAGCTGTGGCACAGAAGAATTTTCTATTGAAGTAAAATTAGAGAGCATTTCACTAAAGTTAATGGAATTACATTGTAAAGGATTAAAGCATTGTACTCAACTTATTTGTCCTGAAATTCTGTTATCTTACCTGTGGATACCATGAAAATACGTAAATGTCTATCTGCCCTCTTCAGATGGCTGTTGGGAATGAGATTGTCCTCTCCATGACTGAAGAGGTTAAATAACATTTTTATGGCAAAAACTCGTGTCACTCCACATGTAACACTATGCATAAGCTACCAAAACAGTGTTTTATCAGAAATAGGAATTACAGTCTAGTAATAACTTGGGTTTCTTCCCCTAGAGGGTTAATGTAAGCAAGTTAGAGCCAGTTTATGACTTCAGCAGCAGCATTGACTTCCTGGAGAAATTTTTGGCATCACTCACACTCTATCCATATTTTCTCTTGTCATGTCTAGATCAGTTTTTGTTAATTCCTGTTTATTCACTAATCTTGAATAGGGAGAAAACCCTGTAACAGAAAGCCTACAGCTGTGCACCTGGCCTATAGAAACAAGTGCAGATGCCACAATAAGCAGTTCCATCTGCCAGAGACTAGAACACAGAGTGCTTGGTTAGACTATTTCACTAAAAACAGTTTGTGTATTCCCACATGGTGCATTTTGTAGGAAAATAAGTCTCATACATAGTAATGCAGTAGGAAATTACGATTTTGTATATAATAGTTTTATTTTTCTGTAGTCAAAAAGGCAATAAACCTAATTATGTCAAGGAGAAATTTAACTATAAATAAGCCTGCATTTCTAATCTCACTGTGGCAGTGATACTGGATAGATGCACTTATTGCAACTTGCTAGATATTACTGCTTAAGTTTGTATCTAAAATAAATTATATTAGATTAAAATGTCAAGATACAAGTAAGGTGTGTATGTTATTTTCATTGTTGCAGTCTGTTATCAAACTTTTTTTTCCTTTGTTTTTAACCTGGGAAAAGACCAAATGCATTTTCAGGAATGTTACACACTCACTGCACAGCCAGATGTCTGTGTACTCAGCATGCAGCCACCTGGCTGGCAGGGAGGTGTCACATACGCTTCACCACGAGAATGAAATCTGTGGCTCAGCTGTTTTTCTGTGCTGGGTACCACAGTTTTAATACAGTAACAGTTCTACATGATGGAAAAATAAGGAGAAAAAATGTAGAAAATGTTTTAAATAAGATCTGTAAAATATTCATACAGGTCTTCTTTCACGATCTAATTACATTTCTTCTATAACCATAGTTATAGGAAAAGAAACAGCTAAAACCCCCAAAATAAACCAAGGAAAAAAACTGACCAAAACCTAATAGATTAGATAAATGAGGCTAATTTGGATCTGAGGAGCAGTATCCCAGTGGCTGAATATCTAGATTTTGTCTTTCCACTAAAACTGAAGGTCTTAGATGTATTTTTTTATGACACAATTATGAAATAATTGTTGTACTTGAACTTTAACAGTATCTAATTTAAAAGCAGACATCATCCTTCATCATCTATGTGTTCTAAATATACATACAGGGAAACAGGTATGAAAGAAATTGACTGAAGCTGCAGCATGAGTCAGTAGCAAACCTAGAAACTGAATCAGTCATATCTTCTTACTGCTATGTGTCCTGCCTCTCTTTTTTTCATCTTATGCTCTTTGAATGGGGACAGAAAAAAAAAAAAAAGCACTGCATAGTTTGCACGTTATGGGAAAGCATAGTTACTGTAGCTCATCACCATGAAAAAAACCCACAAAATTCTAAAGAATAGCTATTATTATTCTTATTCTCCTGTTTGGAGATCTTCCTGCTTTTCTAGTTTGTAATGTTTAGCACCTGTTCAAGCAATGTCTTCTATAAATAAGCATTTTCTGTTTCAGACAAAATTTACATTGAAAATTATCTTGGTGCAGCTGTTCAGTTTTTTTAGAATTGTGAATTGCCAAAAAAGGAACAGTAATTCCCTAGGGGCCTGGGAGTTAAATCTTTTTTATTTAACATGATACTACATAGTAGAGCTGCTACTGAAGTCTAATTTATTGTTAGCTGTTCTTAGATTTGCTAAGACTGACAACTGAAAAGGCTTTGTTAGATGATCCTCGTTTTCTTATAATTTCTGTGGCTTTCCAGTTCCATAATTACTGACTCTGATGGCACACTGCCCCCAGGATGAATACTTTGATAATCTGCTGCTCTCCTGTACACCTTGTCATCTTCGATGTTCTAGCACACCACCACCTTTGTGTGAAAACTACTGTGATAAGAGTAAGTAATATTTCTGCGATACTTTGTGGCTATCCTGGGCATTTTCACATCACATTTTAGATAGAATTGTAAACACTTAGACTCTTCTCAGATTTTAGATTTACCAAAGTAATATATGAGCTCAAAAATATTAGGTGTATGCAGTGTTATCCTGTATGAGTGTGTGTGTTAAGAAGAGTAAATTTTTAAAGCTCTCAAGCTTTACTTGTGCTATCACTCAATAGAAATAGCTACTTTGATATAGAAGGTTTCTGTGTTGGACATGCTTACTCTTAATTACTTATTGTTTACAATTAATTTAATGCATCTCTTTAATTTTATAAGGTACTGATTCAAGTGGAGTTCTTTGGATTTGTTTGGGCTTAGGAGTAATTATAGTCCTCACTCTGTTCACCTTAATGGTCTTGTTTAAATGGAAGCACATGAAGCAACTAAAAGAAAATCTGAAAAACACAGGTGAATAAATAACATTCTTTATAAAATAATTTTAGATCATTGTACACTTTTGCTACTATTACCGTGTATACATTTTGCATATAATTGATATTGCAGATTCTGATAACTGTCAGGTTGTTTTGTATTGCTCAAATAGTCTCAATGAAGATATTAAAGTTATTAGGGAATAAAATACCCAGGTGGTAATTGTGAAAGCAGCAGTCTCCGTTGGTTCTGGATCATGTTGCAATTGTTTTGTTGCATATTCTTACCTGCCTTGCTGATCTTTGACAAATCATTTATGAACCCTCAGTAGCAAAAGGAATTCTACCCAGGTAGAGGATTAATATTCAATATTAGCTTTCCTTCTTATAAGACATTAAATAATTTTATTTAATATTTTAGCCTGTGAGAATTGTATGTGGTTTATTTTAGGAAGGTGAAAACAATTAAGTTAGTTTATGTTTTAAAAAGACTAGTATTTGTGGAGTGTTCAGCCAATAAATAATAACTGATTAGAAAATGTGTTAGATTACTTCAATGCTTCTCTTGAAGTATATGGGATATATTGTCATAGAACAAAATATTATAGTGTATAACTACATCTTAAAACTTCCACTAATGTTAGGAACATAGTTGAAACATAATGAAATATGGATCTTGAAAAATTGTATGTCTGGTACAGCATGATGTATGTAGTAAATCATCTTCTGTATATTTACAGACTCTTCTTTGGAGCTGCACAATATTCTCAAGGCTAATACTGAAAGCAGCATGAATACAGAAGGAATTAGACACTCACTTCAAAGTGAAACATTAATGTATTCGGTGGAAGAATGCACTTGCAGTGATTGTGGCTTGGTAAAACCTCAGACTGGCTGTGAAACTTTATTTCCATTACCAGCTACAGAAGAAGGAGCTACTGTTCTAGTTACCACTAAATCTTTTGATTATTGCAACTATATTCTGGGTGCTGGATGACTATGAGAGAAGTATGTTTTTACTGCATAATAATAAACAAGTTGTTCCAGTATAGCTAGTAATACTTGCAGTTAGTGGAGAAGGCTAATACATCATCATTATATATCTTCTATTGAGCTTTCATTAATGTTGCCAAATTATTTCTAATTCTAGGATCTCCTGGGTTAAGTATTTCTATATTATTCTCAGGTGCTAAAATAGTTATTGGAATTTTTAATTTCTGAAAGTCCCTACATAGCATGGCTTTTTCTGCCTTTAGTGATTGTATCTACTTATGCCAGATATATACAAACCCATCAATAAACAAGTTTGCAAATATATATTTTACGTTAAATTCAGATCTTGTGCCAAAAATTGCTTGATGGTACACAAGGAATATTCCAAGAGGCAGAAATGAAGATGCACGTTACAACTTCAGTCTTGTAATGAATAATTTTAAATAGTCCCTATGATGCTTGAAATAGGAATGTTCTAGTGATGACTCTCTTTGTAGGGTACAGAGTCCCTTCAGGTTCAGATAGTATCTCTGGGTCACCCTACAGGAGGTTGTGGTGCTGTGGAACACCACACCTGCACTCCCCATGAGTGTTTTTCAGACTATATTCTATAAAGATTTCTTCATTCTACTAATTTTTTTACTTACCTTTGTTATAAGTACAAGTATTGCTGACTAGATACAGTCACGCTAGGCTACTGTGTGGTCTAAAATTGGGAATATACTTTTGTCATCTTGCCTCTCAAGCATTAGTGTTATTTTTTTAGTATTAGGCCAGTTTTATTCCTGGAAAACTGCAACAACTGAAAAAGCAGTAAGAATCGTTTTATTGTACATAACTTTCTATTTCAAGTTATTGCATCAATGATGAATTACGATGTTTTAGGACTAGTAAACAATTGCTGAAGATCTGTGAATGATCACTGTTACAGCATCTGTAGGTGACCACAAAGTTTGGCCCCGTTTCGAGAGCTGTGCAGGTCAGGCCACACGTAGCCAAAAACTCTAGAATAGACCTACAGGGCTATTAAATTAATTATTATTACTCTTTTTAGGAACTCTTAAAAGACAAGTTGTGGTCCATGGCTCAACAGAGTGTGGAGCAGTATCTGGCAAACACAGCACTGCATTTAGGTCGTGTGCAAATACCAATCAACAAGATGAGGCCTTTAAGTGAGCTTACAGCAATTAAGTAAATTACTTCATTATTTATTTATTTATTTATTTTTTAATTGGAGTATTTACAATTCCTGTCCTGCTTTTTTGAAACATGAATCTTTTGGGAGTTCTAGCTTACAAAGCACGTGGGGCAATACCGAACATTTTACGTCCCTCTCCCTCATCTCCCAGTTGTCTGGTACGTCTTCACTTCCCGGCAGGGCTGCGGCACAGGCCGGGCCGCTGGGTTTCCCGGGAAGCGGGGGCGGCACCGGGGGGCTCTCCCGGGGGGCTCTCCCGGGGGGAAGGTGGCAGCCGGGCTTTCCGCCGTGCCCGCAGCGATGTTTACCTTCCGGGGCGGCGGGGCGGAGTTCCGGGGCGGAGTGCGTGCTCTGGCCGGCCCGGCTTAGGGCTGTGCGGGAGGAGGGAGCGGGTCTAGCGGACGGAGGGTGCGGGCCCCGCGGCCACCATGAGTGGTGAGTGGGGGGCTCAGGCGCGACCCTCTGCGCCAGCGGGACGCGCTCGGAGGGGCCGTTGGGTGTCTGGGGCGCTGTCGGGGCTGGTGCGGACAGACCTTGCATGGGGGGTCCGCGCCGCTCCGGTGTCTGCTCGGGCAGGCGGGCCCTGCCCCCCGCGGGCCGAGGCCCCTTTCTTCCCTCCTGCTTCTCCCCGGTGGGGCTGGGGGCTGTGACGTGGTGAGGCGCAGGAGACTCTTTCAGACCCCGAGTGCGGGGTAGGGCTTAGGCTGGTCTGCATCACCACACCCCACTCCTCAGTTTTGCTCCCAAAGCCCCCCAGAAGTCGTGTTTTACCTCACGTTCAGTCCCGAAGGCCGCCCTTGAGCGGGGCGCTGGCTCAGCGCCAGCGGTGCTGGCCTTGGGGGTCTCTGGTGCCTCACCTGTGCGAAACCGCAGGAAACATCCCCGAGAAAATAAATTGCCAAGAGAAAATAAATTAAAAACACCCCAAACAGCTGAACTCACAAACATGCAGTTGATGAGAAAGGTGATAAGCATGACTTGTG
>NW_009954215.1:1638164-1652375 GCF_000747805.2 Chaetura pelagica | reverse complement strand
AAAGAGTGGTCCCTTTCCCGTAGGGAGGGGGTGTCGGTGCTGTTTCTCTAGCTCAGTCCTGACAAGGGTGTTTTGGTTGTGAATGTGGTAAATCCTGGCCTCTGCATTACAGTGAAGTCGCGTGTGTGCTAAATCCTGAGGTTTTTGAGGTGTTCGTGAGTGGAAATATTTTGAAAGCTTTGCATGAGAATTAGGACTCATAAACTTTAGGGTTGGAGGAACCACGGCCACATGATTGGACCAGCTTGAACAGCTATTTGATAGGATGGAGGAAGAAGTTTTCATAGAGATTTCCTGTAAATATAAGGATAAGTGGTACTGAGTATGTCTTCAGACACCTTGGCAAGGGTTTGTTTGGTGTTTTTTGAGAAGGGAGGTGCTTTAGTAAATGCTTTCATGGATCTTCTAGTACAGCCTCAGTAGTGGAAGTTGCAGACAACACTGCGCCTGGAAAGTAGATAATATGTTTTTCTCCCACCCTGATTTAATGGTAGAGAGAGTATATAAATATAAATATCAACAATTTAATTATTAAATTTAATAATTTCAATAATAACTTTAATTATTTTTTTCTCCCACCATGGTGGGAGGCAGTATGAAAAAAACTGATAAGTTAACTGGAGTAACTAAATGTTAGATGTTTTATGGGTAGCAGTCGTTACTTAAAATGAAACAAAAAATGAAAACCCTTCAGTTGTATTTTTGTCTGTTTTGTTTTCACTTTTGTGGTAAGAAGAAAACAAAAGATCTTCTGTTGATGAGGATAAAAAATGATTGTGGTGAAAACTGTTACTTACTGTTGTGAAAAATGCAACTAACAGTCAAATCTTTAGAACCATGGAAAAAGGAAGTTTCTCAGATGCATCAGATGTTGACATGATACAGACTAACTTCTAATCCTGAAGTTTAAGAGTAAGCATTTTCAAATAGAAAACCTCAGCCCTTCAATGATAAATTCAGGCTGGGACTTGCCTTCTGCAAACTTGTGCAAATCAGAACCTAGATATTCCTAAGAGACTTGTTTTTGGGAGCATTATTTGAATTCTGTGACTCAAAAGGCAAGGTGTAGCATGGAGCCTCATCATGTGGTTATTTTTAATACTTTAAATAGTATTATTTTTAACAATAACAAATAACTAAGAATTACGGCTCTATGAGGAGAGAAAACATTTAATTTAACATGTAATTACTCAAAATATAATAATGCCTAAGGTGACATTAAGGCTAGTAGTTCAGTTCCATGGCTAACCTACCCATGTGTAGCCCTTGCCAAGAACTATATGACTTTTTGAACAATTTTGATTGGACAGCAAGATAACAAAAAGAACACTAATTTTCCACTTTGCCAGATGTTACTGATTTACAATACTGTACAGTATTTTTCCAGAATAATGTGGAGTGGAAGAGATCAGGACAGAGAAATCAGTATCATTATCATGATTGTTTCAGATAAAAGAGTGAGCCAGTATTAACATCATTTCATTTAACTGTATCTTTTTATAGCTGCTGTAACAGCACTGTCTACCGTATTTATTTGCCCAATTTTAGCCCTTAGAAGTCAAATGTGAATAGAAGAACCTCTTTCTCTAATGATTTTTTTATTTTTTTACCTTTTTTTTTTTTTAGCTATGGTGTATTTCTAGAGGATGTGAAGGTAACTTCCTGTTGATTTGAGCATTACTGTAATATTACTAATGCTACTGACTAATTGCATACTAGTATTTTACTGGACAGTGTTGAATAGGCTAAACTTTAAAGGCAAGTAACAAGAATACTAGATTTATATGTACTTGTCAAGAATTAGATATGTTGTCACTTGTCCTCGTTTCCTTTACATTTGTACGTAGCTTTCTTCTGCTGTAAGTGTGGATATTTCTGTCAGAGGATGGAGAGAAGTTTGTTTTAAAAATAGGAAAGCATGACCATGAACCACAAAAAATGACAGGGGTCACAGAGGCAGGTGCAGTACCTGAGGCTATTTTTAAGCCTTCTTGGCTGAGTAGATGTTGATGGGAGAAGTCTCTAAGTTTCTTTGTTTTTGCAACCCTACAGTTATGTTTTCACAATTATTTGTAGAGTTATATATGAACTTCCTTTTTTTAAGGTAGTCTAAATATAGCGTTTTTTCTGAGCAATTCTTTTTCTCTGCATCTATGGTTTGTATTTGTATGTTGTTACTGCAGTTTTACTGCTATTCTGAACCAGTAGAGAGGTATTCTGGTCAGTTTGTAATACACTGCTAGTCTTTAAATCAACTAGAATTGATCACATTTAATAGGTGCTCTTGTCTGAAAAGAGACATTTTTGAAGTATGTTATGAACTTGAGCTTGGAATAAAGGAATGATAGAGGTGATGTAAGTTAATTGAACAATACATTTTACAAATATTCACAGGATTTTATAAAGCATATTCTGTCAAATAAAGTAGTATGCTATTGCTTGTTGAAATGATTGAGAAGTTACAAGATTGTCTTGCATAGCTGCTTGTATGGCAACAAACTAGGTTTTATAAGTGTTAATCAGTAAAACTATGCTGGTAGTTAAATTTTAAGGCATTTATCTTAATGATTGCTCTCTGGTCACCTGACTTAAAACTGTTTCCACAGTATGTTTGTTTGACAGTAAAAATATATTCCTCTTTTTCATTTTCCATTCTTTTCTCATGCTATGAGGATACACTACCCTAGTAGTTGTCCCAGGATGAACATTTATGGGGTTACCATGCCAGCTTCATCATACACTTAATCCAACCAACCAAAAAAACCCCCCAAAGCTCCATGTGAAGATAAATTAGTTCCAGGCTTATAATACAGCAGATCTGCTAAGAAGCTAAGGGCAAGCTGTGCTGATCTTGCACAATTATACTGTATTTGGTATTGGTGCAATATACCTTATATCGTGAAACCAAAATCTTACTAAAATAAGACTCTAGATGATATAGAAGCATTATTCCTGTGTATTGGAGACAGGCTACTTGAAAACTCAAAACACAAAGTTATACTGCATTGTTTTACTTAGAGAAACTACATTAATTAATTTAATGGAATAATTGGCATGGGAAGAAAGTTTTTGGGGCCCTGGTGTTGGCTCCATTGTGTTTTTCTTAAAAACCTATTCATTTTAACATGATATAATTTTGTTGAATTTCAGGTTCACAGAACAATGATGCTAAAAGACAGTTTCTTCTAGAACGGCTACTGGATGCAGTTAAGCAGGTGAGGAATCCATTACATATTTCTACAGTATACTTACTCTGAGTTGGCAGTGCTAGCACAAGCTGTCTTTGTGCCTTTTTTCTCTTCTTTACCAGACAAATAAGAAGTCTTATTTTCCACTCAGTGCTACTGTGGATTTTGTGTCTGCTAGCAAATAAATATTATGCAGTATTTCTTTAAAATTCTTGTTCCTGACAGCTTTTATTTGTAATACTTACATACATAATAAATATTTATCATATGTTTTATATAGTTATATATATACATTTGTACTACTTATGTAACTGAACTGAATTGTAGTGTACAGGAGCGACTAAATTGGTTAACATTTTAAAGTAGCAGCTTTTTTTTCTTTGTACTAGGATTTTAGTGAGTGGTTAAGTTACAGGTAAAGATGGCATTTACTTATGTGTGTATGTATCTTGCATGAACATGAAGTTCAGCTTGAAATTCAGTACTAGTTTAATTTTAGGAGAGCTTGGGAGGCAAAAGAATGCCTCAAAGGGAAACAATTATTCTTTTATAAGGAGTGATTCTTCTATAGCAATGAGCTGCATAGTAGCAGCACCTGTTTTTGTGGGCATACATTTAAAACTCAAAAGTAGTAATATTTACTTAATTTTAAATTTATTGAAGGACCTGTATGTGTGCTATTTTGGCTAGCAAGGGTATATTTGAACTGCAGGAGTACCCCATTAGTGGAACATGTTGTAAAGCACTTTATGGCAGGTTATTTTGGCCAGGCTTTATTTTGTACAGCTTTCTTTTCGGTAAGTACTTTGTTGTTTTGCATGGAAATATTTCAGAGTATTGAGTTAGTTAATTTAACAAAAAAACCTTAAAATATCTTTATTGCAGTGTCAAATACGTTTTGGAGGAAGAAAAGAAATTGCTTCAGACTCTGATAGCAGGTAAAATAGTCTAAGAAACTTTTGACATGCTTAGATTATGGATCATAATGACATAAAACACATGGCACAAAACACTAGACAAGCTCAAACAAACCCCAGTTCCTTTTGTTTACATAAACAATGACACAGGACACTGATTTTTCATCTTGTTACAAATTTGACAGCTTAATGGAGTGTTCTTCTATATGATGTCACAAGTGTTTAAGAGTTCATGAATTTAAGAGTACATTGAATTCTGAGGTCTGAATGTGAGATTGGGACAACTCACCTTCCCTGAAACCTCTTAAAATTAATGTGCATTTATTATCTGTATAAGTGTGTTTCATGAAACCTGACACTTAAGTGTCAACTGTGTTTAACACATAGTCATTAAGGAAATTGTTATTCTTATTTTATATGGTTTTCTTCTTTTCTGAATTATAAGTTGTTTCTTTTTATTGATACAAGTAAAAAGAAAAAAAGTAGTTTAGTTCCTATTAGTTGAATTTTTGTTGGATATGGCATATTGGTTTCTAAGGCTTTTAAGGAGGTAACTGGTGGAGAGAAATTGCAAGTCATGAACTTTGTACTACTCCCTTCCACCACCTTTTTAAGTAGTGCCTGGCAATAATCCATTCCCTTCTGAATTAACTTAATACAAGAAGAAATAATACAAAATTATAACTCTCAGCCATTTTAGTGAGTTAATCAGTAAAACATCTAGTACATGCTAGAGTTGCTACAAGGAAGGAAAGATCACCCAGCTGGAAGCAATGGAAAACGTAGAAGAAGAGGAAGAAGCAACAAGAGGGGAGAGGGCAAACACTTGCCTTTCAGGAGCAGCTTGTAGTGCAGCTCCTATGCATACCTGTGTGTGAAACTCCAGGCTAATACTACTCCGTGGCAGCTCAAGCCTGTTTGACTTCTGGCTACTACTGTCGTCCTGCCCTTGGCTGTTTCAGCCTATGGAATTTTGGGCAGATGTTGATCTGGCATGGTCAAAACAGTTCAGGCAGAGTCTGTCCAGCACAGTTTGGTGGCAAGGGAGGAGGCAAGAAAGTGCAGGTAGGATATAAAGGGATGGTGGAGCTGAGGCACCTATCAGTTGGACTGGCTGTGCAGCTATAACTGTTGGTTCAGAGGCATCAACTAGAGATAGTTATTTAATTTTTACTGTTTAGTTTATGTGAGACAATGTGTTGACAATGTTTGCCTTTGTCGCAGATTGTGTAAACTCAGTACATTTCTAAAACTCCTGCTTTGTTGCTCAGTTTTCTTGAACAACTGCTTTGCTGCAGTTTTTTAATCATTTGAATTATGACCTTTAATATTTTTCTTCTGATAAACGGTGAGAGTTAGGATTCCAAAGATATAATATTGACCAAATTTTACTTATAAATATTATCCTTAGAATTCAGTAGGCATGTTGAGAAATTGATATAGCTACGCAGTTTCGGGATTAAAAAGGAAGTGGAAATTACATAAACAATTTTTTTTCTTCCTTTGATTTTCAGTGCACGTGGGTTTTTAATAATATTGACTCTTTCACAGAACCTAGTTTCTGTTCTGCTTTTTCTTAACTGAAAAAGTGAAATAGATTTTTTTTTTCTTTCCTTTTTTATTTTTTGGCGGGGCAGGGGGGGAGGTGATGTGTCTGCTGGAATTTCAATTTTTAAACAGCCATAAACTTTTTGGCAAAATTAATCACAACTGCTCACAGTAATTTTAAGTATTGTTTGAATTATATTCTGCTTTATTAGTACAGTTTCCCTGACAAAGTACATTTTGCAAACATAGTTGTACTGGAAGTAGTTAAGTATTAAAAGCTCCTCTGTCCAGGGCAGTTATAGAGATATCCTTTTGCTGTGGTGCTGTTCCTGAGGTGTTTTGCTCTTTTGTGACCCTGAGTAGAACTCTATACTTCTAGAATGGGCAGAGTCCTGAGCCACTTTGTCACCTATTTTTACTTATTTGCTTGAACTTAGTGTCAGTCCTTCCTTTTAGTCATCAGCTTTTCATCTTTGTCAGCCAGGTGACAGCTTTCTTAAAAACTTATGTTCTAAGTATATTTTATTTAATGGCAACCCTCTCCCTTGAAATGAGAGAAAATAAGATTTCAAATATAGATCATTTTTATCTGTTCTACTTTAAGCTTTACTATTCCTTGTAGGTTACAATAATATTCCTTTCTTTGGCTGGTTTCACAATGTTTCTACCTGTGTGAAAACTGATTTATTAACTGGATTATGTTAAAAAAAAAGTTGGTAAATTTATAAATAGTATTGTAGAGAACATCATCAAAACCTGAAGCTTCAACACATCACCTGAAAAATCTTTATTTTTTTATGGCAAGGATTTCTGAAGTACATGAAAATGTATGTTTAATTGTTTTGCTAGACTTGAGTTATAGTGTACTATAGCAAAGTCACAAAATTGTCAATTTGTTGTATTTCAGAAAATCATTAATTCCGTGTGTCATACAAATTATATTTGTGAAATTGCATTACATGAAAAGTTGGTAATCTGCAGTTGAAATAACATGACTAGCAACCACAGTAGTTGGTGAGGATGATTTTTCAAATTGATTGCCGGTTTCCTCTGGATGTAATTTGTTCTACAAGTTTGAAATGTCATCATGAGACTGTGAGTGTAAGAAGGTTATACTGTTTGCAAAGAATGATGTTAGTGTATATAAGGGGTCTTTCTCTACATCTAAGATAATGGTTCATCTTTGTATTCTCTATTCAGAGATTTGGTATGAATAGTTGATGGTTCTTTTCATGTGGTTTCTTTACAAATTCTGTTGCAGAGTCACTTGTTTGTGTGCTCAGTTTGAAGCTGTGTTACAGCATGGTCTGAGGAGGAGCCGTGGGTTAGCACTGACAGCAGCGGCGATCAAACAGGCAGCAGGTTTCTCCAGTAAAACTGAAACAGGTATTTTGTTAATCATGACTAATCAATTTTTAACAGTTGGTAAGAGCAAGCAAATGATAGGTTTTCTAATGGAAGTTTTAAGCAAAACACCAAACTGTAGACTGTCATTAATGCTTGGACTGTCATTATGCAGTGAAAATGGTTATTGCTCTCTTAGTCTAATTTAACTTTCATACCAAATTTCTCTAGAAACTTTGGTGTTTGGAAAGCTGCACATCCTACAGTTCCATCATGTGGAACTGTGTCCACACAGTGGATATCCCTACCAGAATTTGAAATTAAGCTGTGAAGTTTTTGCTACTACATGTAGTACGTTCTCAGCTAGCATGTAAACCGATTCTACAGATGAAATACTAGCTGAGATGGGTTTTTAAATGTGAATTCTATATAAAAATGTAAGACAGAATCATTTAAGGTGTGAGTTTTGCTTTTTCAGTGAAGTGAAAAATTCTAAGTGCTTAGATCGCCCAAGGACTGTAGAAATAACTAACCCATTTAACTGGAGAGTTACACGAAGATAGTAAATTATTCACCTTTGTTCAAAGTTATATGCCATTACCTGCTTGTTTTATAAAACTGCATGATAAATGCATTCAGATATGAGATTAGCATTTTTTTTTTCTAGTTTAAAAAAGTAATTATTATTTTAATTTTTTTATTCTAGAGCCAGTGTTTTGGTACTATGTGAAAGAAGTTCTGAATAAGCATGAACTGCAACGCTTTTACTCTCTGAAGACAATTACTACAGATATTGGCCGAGGCCGGGCTTGGTTGCGCTGTGCATTAAATGAACATTCCTTGGAAAGATATGTTCATATGCTGCTTGCAGATAAGAATCGACTCAGGTACTGTATTTGATATGGTTGTAATGGAAGAAATGTATTGACAAATGAAGTACTGAGCTTAAGAAAACCAACCAACCCACCAAAAAGCACAGATGTAATAATACACTGTATTAGTTGCTATGTTAGTGAAGCCACTTAACCTCATACTTTTGTTTATTTTGGAAATGTTGGCAGCCATTAAGATAGTGGCTTGTGCTTCTATCTGAATGTTCTCTGAAACTGGCTTCATTCTAGCACATGAGAATTTCTTTCCACTTGCCTAATTCCCTTCCCTTTCTTTTAGCAGTTTTCCTCCCTGAGACCTTGACATCATACTTTGAGGTGCCCCTCTTATTCCATTAAAAGAGTACACAATTGCAGCCTTGATCTTAATCTTATCAGTTAATCACTGGTACTTTCCTGTTGCCTGTTGCCTTACTCATCCTGTAACTGAAAAGCTCCACTGGTCAAGCAGTAGGTAGCTACTACTGCAGTTCACTTGGAAGTGGTTTTGTACCAGTTTGTGAGCCTTGGTGTTACAGAGCTACTGAGAATGGCTTACTGTGCTGTGTGAAATTCCTAGGTACTTTGCACAAAATGCACTTAAGTTCATAATTAACTGAGTTCTACCTTTTTCCTTGTATGTCTCTAGCTCCTTTTCTTTTTGGGAATTTCGGATATTTTATTTTCGTAACAAAATAGTTGAGGCTGATGGAAGTCCAGTGGATTCAGCAGAGAGGCACTGTTTCCATTTGCATCTATAAATGGATGTACTGGATAAGATTATCGCAATAACTAAGATTGTTAGTACGTCCTTTTTGTTTTTAGTCTGTTCCTGTCCTGTACAGATTTCCTGCAAAACAGATTTTGATATGAAATCAAATAAAGACTATTAAAAAAAGCAAAGGAAAAAAATCTGAAAACTGTTGTGAGGAAATTAGTGACTTGGATTGCTTTGTCAGTAATTAATTTCATGCTTGTCACAATACTTGTGCAGTATCAAGATTATCAGCACTCTCTGCATTGTACATGAAATACTATTACTAAAAAGGCTTATTGCAGAATAAGATTTAAGTGTTATCTAAAGTCAAATGAGATTTACAGAATCAGCTTATATTCCCGATTCTAGTCTGTTTTGGAAACTTTCATATCAAACTGTCAAAATTATTTAATATAGTTTAGTGTTTTTTTGCTATCTGTTTTTATGTTTAGGTAATGGAATTCTTATAGTAAAAATACAGCATCCTGCTACAAAACCCCCTCATGTTTATAACAACTAAATTAATGTTAACTTTTTTCTCCTTTATTCCGAATTCCTAGTTGACTTTTAACTGTTCAGGGTAATTGGCATGGTTTTGAGTATTGCAACAGGTCACCAAATCATAAATCATAGAACAGTAGAATGATTTGGGTTAGAAGGAACTTACAAAGATCATACTATTTAGCATTTCTTTCATAACTGTTCAGATAGTTCAATTTGTTTCAAGGATTTAGGGAGTTATTGTGACACATAATTTGATCCATTGGTGTATTCATACTTATTTTCCAGTGTTTTCATGTGTTTTAGAAGTGGGATATATGTGAATGAAGGGCTGCATTTTTTTGTTTTTTAATTTTTTTGTTTCCTTTCAAATTGTAGTGTCTTCTATGAAGACTGGTCTTTTATGATGGATGAAGAACGTTCTAGTATGATCCCTACGATGGCAGCTGGTAAGACTTTTAAATGCTACTGTTACTTGAAAGCTGTTTCATTTTGGGATGTTATATCTGTTTCTGGTTGTGAGGAGGTTCTCTAACACACTTTGTGCTTATGTGGAGAATGTGTGTCAGCTGCACATTGAGAGGGAATAGTCAAGGCGTTATACCAGTTTATGCTATGAGTTTATGAGCTTCTAAAACACTGAATCTGGCCTTCTTGCAGTTCAAAAGTCACATAAATTCTCTAAGTTGATCGGCCAAGACTGGATTTGTAAAAAAAATGATCTCAATTTAGAGGAAACAAAATTTGTTCTTTCTGACTAGAATAGAGCAATTTTATAGGAAGACCCAAATTAATAGTAAACACATGGAAGGGAGTAAGAGGAAGGAATGATAACATAATTTTCTAGAGTCTGATTACAAAAGCAATGTACTATTATCTTCTACGTGGCTTTTCTCAGATACATGATCACATGCTTTGGTTTGCAAGACAGGGCTCACAGGAGTTTTTAAAAATAGAATATTGGAACCAACAAATGCTAAAGTTGCAGTGAAATGGGTTTAAATATAAGGTTTTAAATAAATGAGTTCACAGTACTTCGTGCTTACTTAATGCACAGCTGAATAGCCATTAAGACAAACTAAAAACTTCATCAGATTGAACATCATCTTCAAAGGAGTGAATGGTACATGAAAGCATAAAAAATTGATGGAGAACTGTGGGAAATTCTGGGGGAAAAATATTTCACAGATCATAGCTTTGTTAATCCTTAAGTTTTATCTTCGTAAGTTTTGTCTGAAGCATATAGTGGATTTTTTGTCTTTTTCTCCCCTCTTATCTGAAGGTCTGAACTCCATTCTTTTTGCAATCAACATTGATAATAAGGATTTAAATGGGCAGAGCAAATGCACACCCAGCATGTCTGATTTGTTAAAGGAATCGACGCAAAATGTAACCTCATTATTGAAAGAATCCACTCAGGGTGTTAGCAGCCTTCTTAGAGAGATAACTGCATCGTCTGCTGTCTCAATTCTAATAAAACCTGATCAAGACACCGACCCACTTCCTGTTCTCTCAAAGAATGTAAATGCTGGTAAGCATTTTTGCAATAGTAGTGTAATTCAGAAACTTAGAAAACATTCAAGTGTGTTTAAGAAACTCTTTCAATTAAATTTAATGCACTATTATGGAACAAAACCCTTTCAAATAAGTGCACTACACATACAAGCGGTTGAGTGTGAAATAAGTAGTATGACATTTTTTAGAACTAGTGGTGTGAATACTGGATCATAAATAACTATTTTAGCTTTCTAGTATTACTGGGAGGGGGAAGCTGAAACTATTTTATTGCAAATGTTCTTTGCTTCTGACCTCTGTTTCAATTTCTTATCATAAGATTATACCTTTCAGTTTCTGATAGAATGATTTTTTGTTTTTCATGTTTTCTTTGGTACTTGGATCAGTGAGAAATACACTGCCATGTACCTGTTGTGTATCAGATAAAAATTTTATCTTGTAATCTTCTTCAAGCAGTACCCATGTTTTTAGTCTGAATTACTATATGAAGTAGGCAATTACCATACACTTTTTAATCTTTAGGGGGGGTTCATGTTGCAACAGGTTTGTAGGGTGTAACAAAGACCCAAAGTCTTAATATCTTGTAATTTGAAACCATTCAAGCAAAATGTGATATTTGTTACACATTTTCAGTTCCAAAAATAGCAAAGGAATACTTTTATTGTCTTGATTTTTAGAGATTGAGCCGAAAGAATGCTTTGCCTTGTAAAGGCAAGCTAAGAACCAAAGGCAAACTAAGAAACAAAGTTTGAGCTTAGACTGGAAATTGTTTCAGTTATGAGAAAAATGAAAAAAAGCCATCTAGTTGGAGTAGAAGTTGAGCTAAAATCTTTTATTGGCTTTAAAATAGACTTTGTTGCAGAATATTATTTTCAAAATAAACTTATGGTAAAGCTTTTGTTGTTTAGCACTTAAATGAGATTAAATAGTAAATGATACTTGCCTTGGGAGAACTTTGTTAGGATATATGTTATTTACTGGAATACTATTTAGATCCAGAATGAGTTTTAACATACTGTTACTCTTAAAAGTATGTTAATGTTTTTTTGTGGATAAAACAGCTGAACTTGATTTAAACAAAACAGTTTAGTCAGTCCCAATGTAAGTTGTTTTGGTGAGTAAGCTTCTGATATTTTTTTTGAGTGTTTCAGCTTTACAAGATCATTTAGCCTTATGTGCACACTGGAATCAGTAAGAGTAGGTAATTTAAAAATAAGTGGTCTCACACATAGATATAATGTAAACAGAGAGGAATTCACTGTATGTCTACAATGAGTTAATTAGATGAGGGAGGGAGTGAGTTTACTTCCTTTTTCTGAAAACTGACTGCTCTATTTCCAGAATACAGACAGAACTGACTTTGATTGCAAGTTGTGGATTTTGTTGGTGGTGTTAGTTTCTTGTTTTTTAAATTATTATTTTTTTCTTTGTTGTCTAGACATACTCTGCAATTTTCATCAGCCATATTACATGGGCAAAAGTGACTGGAAGGCTAATTTTTAATTATATAAGTTTTCCAGTTCCAATTGAGTACTGCTGTGAATGTACCTCCAAAATGTCTTCCAAAATCTGAGTTATGTAACACATATAAAATACAGATGGTAGTTAAGGATTTAAAAGCTAATGTGTGTTGTAAGATAATGAAATGCCTTGTAGATCTAAATGTTATTTTCTTTACTAAATTAACATAGAGCAAGACTTCATTCAAGCAAACAAAGAGTGTTACGTTGTTTCTCTTTCCTAAACTTGTATGTTGATACTTAGATTTGAAACATAGAAAAGACCGAAAAAAGAAGAAGAGAGTGACAAATATTATCTCATTTGATGAAGAGGAAGATGAACAAAATTTGGGAGATGCCACAAAGACTCCAATTACAGGAGAAAGTTCAGAGGAGAGTGTAGACAGATCTTCAGGTTTTGTTTTGCCCTCATCTGAAAGCACTCTCAGAAAAAATGTGGATGGGAATGAAAGTAACCATTCGTGGAAGAGCAATTCAGTGTTCATGAATGGAGAATATGAATACCAGAAACTAGATGTGAAGAGCATTGATGATGAAGATGCAGATGAGGATGAGTTATATGGAAAAATGTTAGGAAATAAAGGCTCAGATGGTGAAGCTGAAGTTTCGGAAAAGTAAGCAATGTTGTAGAAGCCAGTGGTAAATTTTCCATAGTTTTTAATTTTTTTTTTTGTTTTTCCCTTCTTTCCTTCATGGGTATTGGCAAATTTATGTAAATAACTCACTATATTTTTTTCTTTTTAGTCCTCTTTTATTTCCTTTCCCTCTTCCCCCCTCTTTTTTTTTTTTTTTTTCCCTTGTTTAAACCATTTGGACCACTATGGTGTTGGTATTTTGCTTCTAAGTTCCACTGAAAAACAGAATTTTGAGATTTCAGACTTGTTCTCCTTGAAGTTCTCAGTTGTTGAAATTGTTGTGTGATATGTCCAGGCTATAATTCTGGACTATTTAAAGTTTCCTTAGACTTAGTATGATATCAGCTCTGTTTTGGCTTCACAGTAAAACCACGTATTTTAAACAGATGAAGCCTACTGTAATCAGAGTAGATAGTTAAATCAGACAAGACAAAATTGAGAGAGCAAGACTATTTTTAGATACTGATATGTCCTCTTTTTTTCTGACAAAGAAATCCCTTTGAAGAAAAAGAGGCAAGCACTACTTGTGTCGTCTGCTTTGGAATGGTCTGATGTTTAATGAATTTTTGTATGTCTGAACCAAGCAATTGGCAGACAGGTTGAAAGAAAGTATTTTTTTTGCAGTGATATCTTTGGAAGAAATATAATTGTAGCGAACATGAATATTGACTATATAAATAGGTTTGTTTGTTTATTTTACATCTAGACCTCATGAAATAAGCACAAGCAATTCTCAAATATGCAGTTGGACTCCTCTGCAGGTCCTGAATGATGACTCAGATGTCCTAATTCCTGTCAGTCCTGTTGGCTCTTACTCCCAAACAGGTAGGTATTTTAATTTAACGAATTCTAACAAACTTTATAACAGATTTTCTAACATGAACCAATGGTAAAAAATAACAAAATTGTAAGAACATGGGATATTGCACACTTGAGGTGGGAGGTCCAAGTAAAATTCATTCTAGATCTGAATTAGAGTTCTCCATTTGAGTAGTCTTGCACATAGCTCATCTAAGATGTTTAGTTGAGGAGGATTTATCAGTGTCAAAATAAACCAGAGTTTTGTTGAGATTAAGCTGCATGGTCTCTTACTAATGTTTAGGATGGTTAAATAGAAAGCATTCTTATTAGTTTTCTAGTTAGTACTAAGCTGGAAAAAGCTGCAAGTGTGTTTGAGAATTTCAATGCAAATTAATCTTGACAGATTGGAGAAACTATCAAATATTGGATGCAGTTCAATAGAAGCTGTTATCTGTTTATATACAGAATGAAGAATGATTCAGTAGAAAATATTTGTTTTTAAAAAGAGTATGGGGAATCATGGCACGGTTTGGGTTGGAAGGGATCTTCAAAGATCATCTAGTCCAACCCCCTTGTCATGGTAGGGACATCTTTTCCTCTATCCGGTTGGTCAAAG
>NW_009954215.1:1623022-1638140 GCF_000747805.2 Chaetura pelagica | reverse complement strand
ATTCAGTCTGACCTTGAACACTTCCTGCTATGGGGCATACATGACATCTCTGGGTGACCTGTTCCAGTGGCTCACCACTCTCATTGTATAAAAATTTCTTCCTTATATCCTTGCATCTGTCCTCTTTGAGTTTTAAAACCATTGCCTCTTATCCTGTCACTGCAGGCTGTGGCAAAATGTCTCTTATCTTTCTTGTAAGCTCTCTTGGTGTATTGAAAGGCTGCAATAAGGTGTCCCTGGAACCTTTTTTTCTCCATGCTGAACAATTTCAACTCTCTCAGCCTGTCTTCATAGGAGAGGTGATCTCTGATCATTCCAGTGGCTCTCCTCTGGCCCCACTGTGAAGGCCCATGCCTTTCCCCAGAGCTGGATCCAGTACTTCAGGTGGGGTCTCAGGACAGTTAAGTAGAGGGGGACAATAATCTCTCTCAGCCTGCCTGCCGTGCTTTGTTTTATGCAGCCCAGGATAATACTAACTTTCTGGGCTGCAAGCACCAAGTGCCAGCTCACATCTAATTTTTCATCTGCCAGTGCTTAGAATCATAGAATTGCTTTGGTTGGAAAAGACCATTAAGATTGTCAAGTCCAGCCATTAATCTAACACTGCCAAGTCCACCACTAAGCCTTGTCAAGTTGTTTGTATTTGCCAAGGGTTGAAATGGATGGTTGACTGAAGGCCTGTGAAAAAATGTAGATCAGTTTTGCAAGTTGAGTGATAAAAAGAATGTATGTTGTAAAATAATGCTGTACTGCCCTCTGCTGTATTTTAAGATATGTATCTCTTTAAGATATGCCAATGTTTAAGAAAAAATTAGCACATTTTTTTTCTTGTACTCCCACATTTTTCAGTTTATGAAGGAATTGATTTTGAAAACTTTACGTAGTTTGTGGCAGTGTTCTGTTAAATCCCTTTATATAGAAGCTGTTGAAAATAGTTCATAGATCGGTAAGTGTTTGCTAACTGTATCAGATTGAAATCTGGAATACAAGTTTATAAACGTTCCTGTTTATGAGAGGGAGGAGTGGAATGGGAGCTTGCAGTTGAGCTGTGGGAGTTACTAGCCAGTCAGAGGTCACAAGGTGTCAGGAGCTAGAGCCAGGGAGTTGTAACTGAAATAAAAAGTCAGAAGACCAAGCCAGGATTTAATATTGGAGACATCACCAGAGAGAACCATGGTAAGTTTAACGGGGGCTTACTTTTGTTAAAGAGATACCAAAGACCCTTATTTCTTCTTGCTTTATTGGAGAACTCTTTTGAAGACAATGCCTTAGGGATGTGTCAGGGCATATCATATCTGTATGTACCTAGAGATGAGAAAGCCTGAGTCAAAATTCAGTCAGTTGGAAGAAAAATGGAGTATGCATTTTAGGAACTGAGCTTCAGTAAACTTTAATTTTAAAAAATGAGCTTTGTCCTTTATAGTAATTCTGACATAACTCTAATTCCCATTAACCTTTTTCCTAGAATTCCTGCTATTCCTATGTTCTTTAGCCATTTTGGCTCATGATTTTATGATTATTTTATAGTAACTTTGCAACACTTACATAGTGTGAGGTGCAGAAAGTGTCAATTAAATCTGATTTTTGTTTCTCTTCACCTGAACTATCTTAATTAGAGGTCTAGTGATGTGTATATTTTGATTCTGACAGTTGTGGATCTGTGGACAGAGGCATATTATCCATGCTTTTTAAAAGAAAAAAATCTTACCTGCCTGTCCTGATAGGCAGAAGCAGCCAGAGAAAAGCCATGGTGCTCTGTTGGGAATGCATAAAGGACTGGTGTCTTAGAAGGTTACAGATACTGGGTACTAATAACAGATTCTTTTCCTGCAAGTCACAAACAGATTTGTAATGAGCATCAGGTATCATGTGGTGGTTAAACTCCCAGAGGTCACAAAAATAACTTCAGTAAGAAGTCTCTTGGGAGCTTTACAACATTGTTATCAATGTAAAATGTACAGTGTGTCAATGTAAACGTACAGGACTTTAATTCCTGTTAACTGAAGACAGCTAATGCTTGTGTGTTATGCTTTAGATAACTTGGAGAATGGAGAAGAGCATGAAAATGTTCATGCTGTAGAACTGGTTCCAAGAAAATCTGATCTTCCTTACAGGTACATGTCAATTATGTTTTCTTTAAAGAAAAAAATCTTCACCCTATGTTGTCAGCTTATTATTGTTAACTGATGCATAGCTACTCAGTAGTGGAAAACAAACTATTCATTAGGGTAGTTGTGCAAATCTTTGGAAAAACAAATGCAAAAGCCTACACTACCCTTTTTACAGTTTTCATATATTGAACTTTTTTCCTTGTGCCTTGAAGAAGTCACATAGTCATGTCAAATAACAGGCAGAATCAGCCTCATGTTTTTGAACATAGGTTTTAATGTTATTTTTTATGTTATTTTTGCTGTATTCTCCATGGCCTGTTGGTTTGGATCTTCTTGTGTGTATTCTTACATCAGACTCAAAATAGATACCTTAAAGGATAATTAAACCCAAGTTGATTGGATTTTGGTGAATATGATGACTATTCTAATTTCTGGAATGCTTTGTTCTTAAGTTTCAATTTCAGGATTTTGTTTTCATTTATTGACAATATTGTACTTTTATAATTAGAGTGGAAGTCAGTCCTGCAGCTCAAGTGAATACTTTAAGCAATATGTTGCCTTCAGCCACTGTGCCAGAATCCATGACGATTAGTAAGTACTTCCTTGATGTATCTAGATTGACAGAATTAACTGAAAGTCCTGCAACTCTTCCTTTCTATTTTTAGTTCATTAAGACCTGTTTAGAGAGGCATGTAGCATGTCACTTGTGATATGCTGGCTACTTTAGAAATCAATGCTCTGAAATTATTTTTGAATTGGCAGATCCCAGGTTATGGTTCATTTCAACTGGCATCACATTTGCTTCTATTTATACAGAGATGTGGCTTGAGTAGATTAATGAACAAAAATTATTTAATGTGTTTAACATATTTGGATTTGTAAACTCTGAAGGCATAAAGGGCTGGTTCTTTTGTGATTTTACTTATTTTGCCTGCTTTCATTAATGTCCAGTTGGAAAAAAACTCAAACAAACCTGGAACTCTGTCTGTGTACACTCAGTCTTTGGTTTTGATATGGAAATCTGTTGCAAACTGAAGTATGGGCTTTCATAAGAAAAACATGTTAAGATTAATGGGGAGGACAGTTGTATTTTCAGTGGTGTTAAGAGTTGACCTGGACAGGACAGAATAGCCTTTGCTGTAGAAAAAAGATTAGAAGAAGTACAGGCAGTTTGTTTACCCTATCTTTAATCTGTTTTCTTAAAAAAAATAATTGTAGAACAAAGATTTAAACTAACTGGCTGTTCCAACATGTAAGCCAGTATAGTTTTGTTTTCCTCACTGTACAGAAATTTTGTAATTGAAGGATAGATATGGTTTTGTTCCTAAAGCTGGGGTGTGTGTTTGTCTGTTTATTTTTATAAATTTAAATGTGTACATATTTTAAAATATTACATTTGGGAAGTTAGAAGTGATGCAGCAAGAATTCTCTTCTGAAATTGATTTGTGAAATTGTCAAAATGAATGACCAAAATGAATGATCAAAATGAATATTCTAATTCCGTGTTCTGATGTCATGGTATTGATGTATGTTAAAGGAAGTAAACCATGCATTTTTTGCTGGGTACTGTTTCAGGCTCTGGCATGGGTCTGCTCACTGAACTTTGTAAGAAAGGGTTTTTCAGCTTTGTAAAGTACTTTATGAAGCAGGACACTAGTTTGAGATTTCTAAGTGACGTAGTTGTAGATGTAGGTGGATTTACTGTTGTTAGGTACTATGATACCTTGGACACTGGATTTTCTCTGCTTATGTTATTACTACAATATCCTTTCTTTCTTACATTTTTATTTTATTTTACAGTAATCGAATTTTAATGGGGAACTTCCTGATTTTATTGCACTCTATTGGTGTCATTGTTACATAGATCTAACAGGTGCCAGCAGGGGCCGCAGTTGGTCTCCTTCAGTTGTTCAGTTAGTTCCTGCATGTAGTTAAGAGAGCTATAAAATAGAAGTAAATTCTGAGATGTTCAGTTCTTGATACTTAGCAATTTCTAAATTAAATAAACCACAGGATCAACTGAAGCATACATGCTATCATTAGTTTCCCATTTCAGATAAGGTTTTAGTGGAAGGAATCGGGGAAGCATGTCAAAACAATCTATAAAACCAGCAGAACACCTAGTAAACAATCTAATTAGAATTATAATAAAAATTCAGCTGACTGTACATGTAAGTTAATGCCTTCATAATAGCTGATCCAAGGTACATTCAATAAAAATGCTTTTTATCAAGTTTGTTGTTGGATGTAGTTTCTCTACAGAAATAATTCAGTGCTTTGACAAAGCCAGACACTGAAGCTCTTTTTCTCTATTGCAATTAGCAGAAGAATTATTAAATGGTGAGGCTTATAGCTCTGTTGCATAGCAACTAATTCTAGCACATCAGACAAGAAAAATGGACTGCAGTAATGCAGTCAGAAAAGCTGTGAGGTCTCTGGTGACTGGAATGTTGTGCTTCTGATTTCTAAAGAAAAAGCCTAATTATTATTTTTTTTTAATCCATTCTTCTCCCGCTTCCTTTCCAATTTACTAGTACAGTACTAACCTTTTCCTTCTTCTTTTGATATGCAGGCCAGAAATCTATGTTATGAGAAGCTGTAATTTAAAATTTCTGCCACTTTGAATTGTTTTCCTGAGTTTATATCTCATACATTTGTAAGGTATAGGTTAACTTAGTAGCAGGTACATCTCAAAAAAATACCGATACCACTTGAGAGAAATCCTAATCCAAAGAGTTAGTTACAATGGTGTGTTGGACCTAATTGGTAAACTCACCCTACTTTACAGATCATTCTGTCTTACAAACAACTTTATAAAGAAATCAATTTGTAGGAGGTTTTATATTTATGCGCCTATCCCATTATATAGTTTTCCAGTAAAAAAAAAAAAATCATTATCTTACCATATTTGAGTTGCAACTTTGCTCCAATTGTTGTCGTTGGATGATTATATTTTTTGCATTGTTTTACACCAGAAAAAATTGTCCTTACAGCACAAGTCTCCCCTTTTTGTTTTTTTCAGTGGAACAAAAGAAAGTAAGTTACTTTTATTTGAGAAGGATGCTACTTGTATCCTTCTTTATGATGTTCTTTGATTATAGTGGTATTTTTAGTGAATAACTGGGAACTTGGTTTTTCCACTGTAATTTACCTCAGTTTTTAATGCTGGGCAAAAGGCAGAAAGGTTGTTGCATTGTAAATTATTACATATTTTGTCTTCTATTCTTGAGAAAGTCCCCAGTTTTTTATGATCACTGAAGGACTTTACAGAATAATCAAACCTAAAAATTATGTTTTTATCCTGCTGTGTAAATAAATAAGTTGTATGTTTTAATGCTTTCTCTGTCCCCTAAATAGCTTCTGACCTGTTCAATAACTTTGTTGCCACTGGTCACAGACAGGTAATAAAATTCTTGTGGCTTCTCTGAAAGCACATCTGTGGAAAGAAAGTGCATGAATTTCATCACTGAGAAAAAAGCTGCAGTTTATCTTAAGGACTTTTTTTTGGTCAGAACCCTTCTATACAGTAGAAAGCCAACATAGTATTTCCTATTGAAATTTGCCCTATTAATAATGACATGACAGGATAATATTTACAAGATTTTTGAGCACTTAATAAAGCTTTAATAGCCAATGTTCATGCAGGCAGCTTAGGGACCATGTCTTAAAGGTCAGACTTCTGATTTAAGATGTAACTAGTCTGCTGGAAGTTTTATTTGTCTCTGAAAATATCTGTGTATCACTTAGGAAAGTTAAAAAAAATAAATCATTCCTGTAGACTTCTCCCAGCCCACCCTGATATTCTATCTGCAGAATTGCAGAGGAGTGCTGCCTGACCTTGTGTACACTGAGAGATGATTTCACTTACAGCTCAGTGTTCATAACAGGTGATTGCAAATTAGACTTACCCAATCTTTGGCTAAACAACAAGGGAGTTGTGAAACTTATGACTTTTCTGGAGGTTGTTGGGAAAGTGACAGGTGTTTCTTAGCTTATGGCACTTGTTTATGTATTCCATGCTCAGAATGTGACCTTTAGAAAAGCTAGATTTTGCATGTAGTATGAAAGTGAATTTAAAAATATTTCAGAGAAAAAAAAATTGCTTTATTAGTAATTTGTCACTATAGATTTAAAAAGTGAGGTTTAATACAAAAAAAATTAATTAGCACATTCTTTGATTTTTAAATTTTTTTTGTTGTCTTTTTCTACTGATAAAGAAAGACCTGGATTCAAATTACTGTTTTGCACATGGGAATATTTTTTATTCAAAGGTTGTTGCAAATACATCTCTTAAGATTACATAATTTCAAAGACTTCACTAGTTATCTTATTATATCTGTTTTTATGAAGCTGATTATCTCTTGAATTTTAGGTCTGTTGATGTTGAATGCTGATCCTTAATAACAGTAGCGTATCTCTTCCATTAATGTTACTTTACCAAATATAAATGCACAAAGCAGTTCAGAAGTAGGACATAAATTCTAACATCAGTTTACTGAAGTAGATATTCCTGGCTATCCTTCCACTGTTGTATGGGGGTAAAATAAAAAAAGGGGGGGCGAGGAAGAAGAAAGATTGAGGTTGTGAAGTCCAGAAGTTAGAAAATTACAATTTTATGGTTGCTGCTACAACTTGTTTGTTTGTTTTGTTTTTGTATTTTTTAAAAAATGTATTCCTGTTTCAAACCCACACAATGAATGAGACATAACTCTGCTGGGTTATGAGCATGCACTGGTCTCAGAGACAAGTGCAACACACAGACAAAAGTTTATGAGCTGTGAATGTTCTGGCAGGTTTGAAGTGAACCTGCTGCAGTATATGATACTAGATTTACTTTGTTTGCACTCAGTTGACTGTTCTGACATGCTGTGACATTTTTCAAGAGGCACAAGTGAGAGTAAGAAATGTCAGTTTTTGACAGTTTTGAATACTATGCCTGAATTAAATAAGATTGTCCTTTTATTTCTGTTCCGTCACTTGCATTGAAAGACCAGGAAATGAAAGTTTATTCTCTTTTTTTCTTGGTAAATTTTTTATTTCACTCTTTCATATTTACTGTGAATGGGGAGATTAAAGAAGTGTTGGTGATAAACTGTATAGTTCTTGTGATTGTTTTGAGTGACTGATAGAAAATCCAGCTCCTTCAATAGTCATCCCTTCAAGAAGAAATAACAAGTGTTGCAATGAAGCAATATTGCTGTTAGGGTAGGTACAGGCTGGATAAGCCTTCTTGAAAGCCTGGGCTCTTTGACCAGTCTAGTTGTTTGTGTTCATGCTTTTTTCCACATCTCCACTGCTATCCATAGTTGAACTGCATTAGCAAGAAACACTGAGTATGATGTGTGTTTGCTGTTGTGGTCCTAAAATTAAGCACTGCTCTTTGTCCTGTATGTGATAAAGAAATTTGGAGTTTCTGCTTTGCTGTGTCTCTGTAGAATTGCCAATTCCGTAACTCTCATAACTCAGAGACAAATGGAAATAAAAAGCATTTTAACATCTTTTATTTCAAGAGGCTTTCTTCTGCTTTTATGCAAACCATGGTTTTTAACAGAATCTTTCATACTTAGCTTAGTTATGTGTGCGTTGAAGAGGGGGGTAAGAAAACATGGGATTTCAATTCTACTTGTTCAGAAGATTATGGGTGCAATAAAGAAGATAAAGCTATTAGGCAAGCTAAGGTTACAATTTCAATAGACTGGTAGAACTGGCAAGATGGACAAATTTCCAACAGCTTCACTGTTTAAATGTTAATAGATCAGTCCACATTTAAACAGACTGAGATGCTTAAAGGCAATTATTGTAGTCACCACAGTGTAAGTACAAAGCCAGCACTACTATAGCGTGTTTGAGTAGCAATGCCTTCAGTTTATTCAGAGTCAAGATAATAGCAACTAACTCAGATGATGCATTGTCATATTTTAATGATACTTTTGACATGTTTAAAATGCTTTTGGTTTGATATTTTTGTGAGGAGGATTCTGAATTCAAATTTGTAGTTAAAGATCTTTGATTTAGTGTTACTATACTCAAAGTTTACTATAGAATTTTTTTTCCCTGTGTTATACGCTTGTACAAGGCTTGAACACTTACTAGACACAGGCTGATGGCATGTGCTCCATTTTTACAACACTTATTTTTTCAAGAACTGTTACAACCCAGCAATTTTCCACTGGCAAAAAACCCCACCAACAAACCAGAAAATAACCCCAAAAACCTGGAGAAATCCCAGCCTTCCCAATCTGCCCTCAAAGTGGCAATGTCTCATCATGACCAAAGGAATACTATACTGTGTTGATTTTCATGATCACCTCGTGTGTATTTTATAGCTATTTACAATACTTAAATTTCGGAATGTAGGGTTTGGTGGGTATTTTTGTTTTTTTGTTTCCCCCTCCCTCCAAAATAAAGGCTAGTCAATAGAAGCTGTTACAGACCATCATTTGAAAAACAGTAGTTAAAATACTGGAGTGTAGCTTAGCTGTCATTCAGAATCTCCACTCTTAAGTTTTCCTATAATTGCTATGTAAATTGCAGTGGTTACCTGGTCACTTAAATGCAATATGAAATTTATTCTTGCCAAAAAGGGTATTCCATCTTTTATTTCTAATCTTTATTGACTAAAAAGGTGTTATGTTCTGCCGTGAATGCTTTCTGCTATGTGCCTTGTGCCAGGAACAGTATTAAAGTCAACAGCAAGAAGATCACTTTGTAACTGCTTGTCTGCAAAGTGGCCCTGCGGAAAAAAAAAAGAAAACCAATTTTGGGCCAGATCAGACCTTACTAGGACACTGTGTGTCTATAAACACCAGGGCCAGTGCAAGGGAGGTGGTAGGAGTGGTGGGCAAGGTAGGCTGGAATGTCTTTTTGCTGAAAGCACAGCATTAGGAAGTCTGACTAAAGCAGTGATGTAACCAATTTAACTTAGCTTTTCTACAAGGTTTGGATCTTTGTTTTTTGGGTTTTTTTGGTAGCAATATAGAGAACTCATATAAAGATGCTAAGTAACTGTAGAAAAAATAATTGTTCTCCCTGTACTGAATTAATGGAGTGCAAAATCCCTCTAATGACCTACAGAAATGTTTCTTACTGATGTCGATTAGTTCTCAAGTTGTAACGTGTAATGGATAGGAAAATTATTGTCTAGTTTCTCCATGGCCAAAGAAGCAGAAGTGTTTTGGAAAAAAAATCTAGCATGAAGAAATTAGATTGATTTCAAGTGATATGAGAACCCTGCTGAATCCTGCAAGGGAGGGTTTACCAGCAGAATCCCAATGCCAGACTGGAATTGTCGTGTCTTTAAAAATTCTAAAATTCTTTCATTATTTTTTTTTAAACTTTTATTCTTGTTACAATGACAGAAATTATTTTGTTAAGATATTTATAGGAGATATAAAGGATTTTTTATGAAATTACAAGAGTCAGAAATCCCGTTGTCTTTAAGACTGGACTTGAGAAGAAATGCCACGGAGAAGCAGTTACATTATCTCTACTCTGGTCTTACTGTAACAGTCAAATTTCTTGTGTCAGAATTTACAGCAAGGAAAAATCAACAATTTGAAGAAGTTAAATAACAGTGTATCTCATTAATATGCATTTAGTGAAAATGTGCATTGTCCTGTACATCTCTGTGATTAAAACAAAACAACTGCAGACACAGGCAAACTTGTGAACGTTGGTATTAAAGCCAGATACAGACTAATTTGATTTCATCAATGCTTCTGATCCAGTGTTAAATAATATAATTTTTGATAGATTGTTCAAATTAGTGATGAGATAAAGAACATTTTTGTGTTTTGCTGAGTATCAAATTATGTTGGCATAATCTTAGGTGTGTTGCTCAATTAGTGCCAGTATGTGCATGACTTTTAGATCTGAAATGACCACAGATACTCACAGAAATTCATCTATTTTGTCCCTTCTCTTTAGATGAACTTCGTCAAGCTATTGTGGCCATGATGAACAGAAAGGATGAGCTGGAAGAACAGAATAGGTAGGTTGTTTTTTTTTAATCAGGAGACACTATAATTTAAAAAAATCTCTCTAATACAAGCTGTCCTTTGTGTAAAGCTACCTGTAATCTTTGTGTTAGCTTTTTGATGTATATATTATTTTTCTGTGGAAGGTAAGCTTAATACTTCAATGATAATATGCTGAAATTTGCTGTCATTTTTGAATGTCTTTATGTTCACTTGGGACAAGATGGTAATGTAAATGGTAAGTCACTTATTTAAGATGCTATCAAAACTACTTTGTATTTATTTAGTCTTTTGAAACACGTAATTAGATGAATGAGAAAACAAATGTATTAAAAGACACACTGTTGTTCTGCTGTAGTAGGGCTATTTTGTTAATTTACATTTTTCTGTAGATACTTCAATTAGTTGGGTATTTTAATGTTGAGACTGCCAACTGATCACATTTTCCTGCCTCTAATCCTCCACATTCCCATAATTGCAAGTTATTACCACCTTCAGGTTTGCATTTTTTGGCAGAAGGACCAGAATGCTTTAGGTTTTACCATGATGCAGCATGCTGACCTTTGCTGTCTCATCACAGGTTTTACACAGAGGTCTATGGCAGTGCTCTCAGTAGGGAAAAAGACCTTTCCCTGTCTTACGGTAACAGTAACTTACTAGTAAAAATACTGCTTACACGTTATTTCTGAGATGGATGGACTTGCACTGAAAGCTGAAACCAGATTATAACCTGTTTTCTATAAGAATTTTTTTCTGCATGGTGGTACAGTAGATAGTGTAACAGCTTGTGCTTTGGACATGTTGATGAGATTGTAATACAAATCAATAATAGCACTTAGAGCTGTTTTGATTGGGTCCTTTTTCCTTGTAGCTGTTCATATCTTTGTTTAATTAAATCAGGTGAGTGTATTATGTTGAACATGAAGTTTTAGGATTGTATTAATTGTATGATTCAGGCAAACTACTCTGATTTTGAGAGTATCCTCTAATTACTAGCTAGGGTTTGCAGTGTTCTAACAGAGGCTGCTGCCTTCTTCTAGATCCCTGAGAAACCTGCTTGATGGAGAGATGGAACATTCTGCAGCCCTAAGGCAAGAAATGGACAACTGGAGAAGGAAATTAGCAGAACAGGAAGAGCGACATGCCATGAAAGTCCAAGCCTTGGCACGGTAAGAAGTGGTGAAAGTGTCATAAAAAGTAGCAGCTGTGGAACAGGGGAATAAAAAATTCTGCATACCAGAAAAAGTAACTTTCAAGTAATTTAGTTTTCAGAAGAACATAAGTGATTTAGGACTAAAAATCCCATGGACATTAATTGAAATGAAGCTGAAAAAAATCTGTGCAAGATTTTCTGACAGATTCAGTTAGTTTGTGTTTTTTAAGTGTTAACAGCAAGTCAGAGTCTAAAATATTAGTAAAATCACCATTACAGGACCAGAGGAAAGAATATTAGTAAGCTGAATTTATTACATCAAGTTTAATTTTAAAAACTAATCAGACTAATAGTAAGAAATATAAGCCATGAAAATATCAGTTAGATAACAAGACTAGATACAAAGGAATACATGTATGTGTAAAGTAAATGTAAGAAGACTTATCTCTCTTTGTGTATCTGTTTTGTCCAGTTCTAATCCCTCCCACCCCCTTTTTTTCCCCCCAATTAATTTTTATTATACTTGATATTTGGAGGATTCTTAGCATAGCTGTCTGCCCAATCTGGGACAAGTCATGATGTCAGATTTGTGTTTTTTTTCCTTCTATTGTATATATGATATTGTTGTTGAAATACCTAGCACTGTGTGCAAATCTTATTTTTCAAACTTAAAATCTGATACAGCTTTTAAGTATAATTGGAAGGGGGAGCAGAAGCACCATGTTAATGTTTATTTTCAACATACTGATGTTGCTGTCCTAGAATAATGAAATAAATACTTATCCTAGTGGAAGTGGCTGCTTGTGTAAAAACACAGGTTTTTTATTAAACAGTACACAAGCAAGATTGTTGATATTCTAGCTCTCAGATCTGGAGCCAGTGAGGACTTGTTTTAGAGGCTATTCCATTTTAATATTACTCCCCAGTATTTCTTCTGGTAGATGTCTTATATTGTTCCACTCTGAGATTAGTATGGGGACCTCTCTCCTTCCAGCAAGTTCCTACTTCAGTCAGTAGAAAGTGTGAGGAGTGGTTGTAGTGTTGGTTAAGAAAGACTTTTAAATGTAGATGCTGCTGTAATAGTGTGATTTCTAAATAAGCTCTAGAGTAACCTATGATGCCTAGGATCTTGGGGATGATTCACATGTATAGTTAAGAGCAAACCTATCCCAAATTTTAAATAAGATTGTTGACTTGGGCCTTGTCACAGTGAGAAGTGTTTGTTCTCTGCATGTGCTGGCAGAGTACTTAGTGTCAATTGTGAAGTACCACAGCTGAGCTTCCTGTAAGCTTTTTATTACAGAAAACTGGTACCTGAAATTCATAAATATAAAGCTTTCTTTTTTTTTTTTCCTAAATAAAAAAGTATTTAGAACACTCTTAGTTCTGCTTCTGATGACACATCATATTGAACTACTCTGAGGGAGGGAGAATTGCATAAGTGGGTTTGACATTCATGTGATGTAGGGCAATTGAGACAGTGCAAATACTTCATCATTTAATATTCACATTTCAGGTTATAGAGTTGTATATTCATATTTCTTTGACTCAACTTCCCCCACAGTTTTAGAATTTGCATTGTCATATGGGTGAATCAGATATTTGTCATGACCATACCTTTTTAAAGAATAGTTAAAGCTTTTATAACAAGATCTAAAGCGATGCTCACTTAGACTAACCTGTTATTTAAAACAAGTTTATTTAATTTCTCTTATTGCTATGGAGACTGGGTATTTTGTGCTGATTGCTCTTCTGAAAGACAGTTTACCTTGTCACGTGATAAAAACAGTGTTGGGAGCTTCTTAGGTACAACAAATTCCTCATATTCTAAATATTTTGGACTTTGGATGCATTTCTTTAATGATTCATTGCATCTCATTTTCTAGCATATAAGAAGCTGCATATATTACTTTGAAATAGAGGTTTTTCTTCTAAATTCTTTTGTTGGGACACTTTGTACACTGTAGGTGATGCTGCTGCAATAGTAAAAGTAAAAATTTAAAAAATAAATAATACTTTACAACAGGTATTTGGGCAAGGTGAATAAGTTGAAGAATTCAAAATAACAAAAATTTTGGAAATTCTTTTTAAGTGCTGCATAATACTCTAGGTGAGTGAGAGGAAAGTTAAGTTTCAGATATTTTGTAATAGTGAAATCTCACTGTTTACCTTGGAAACAATTGGTCACCTAACTAGAGTAGAAAAATTTCCTTGTTTGTAGTACTCTGAACACTTTAAGACAAGGAAAGTAATTCAGTAACAGTCTGACTATTGTAATTTGATGAACAAACATGCTTCAGATTATAAGAGCTGATATTTGTGTCCCCAAAGCTGTTGCAAATAATTTCGTGTAAGTATCTTCCTGAAGCCTTTGAGAACATAAATTTTGGTGGCACGTTAGTCAATGTTGAAATGATTGCTTCTGGATACCTACAAAATTGATTGATGCAGCTGGTGTAGACTCTCTGTAGTCTCAGGTCTCCTAGATAAAATGCTAGCTTACTTAGAGAAATTTTCCTGAGTTTCCTGAGTTCTTTTTGAAAAATGGAAAAATTCTTCGTTCTTCCTAGTTCCAAGTAGTGGGAATCTCCTTCTTCCATGTAAAGTATTTGAGTAATTCCTAACAGTTTTATGGTATTGTTTCAAAAGGAGCATTCAGTCTTAGCATTCAGCCTACTTCCTAGCCTTCCAGTAGAATAGACTAAATAGACTCCAGTATCATTTTGTAAGCTGTTTTCTTGTAGTTTTTTGGTTTTTTTGTTGTTTTTTTTTCCTCATTAATGAGCCTTTCTCAAATTGCATGGACATACTGTGCCAGTGGCTTCTTGGCAATGTTAAAGTTTTTTAATTAAGATTTTTTTGTTTCTGTATGGAATACTATTACCTCCCTTTGCTAGGCAAATGAATTTCTTGAAGTTGACTGTGAAATTGGATAATCTCAGATTGTATATTCTTTGAGTGTATTCAGAAATGTTGGAGGAAAGCATTTTACAAAGGGCAAGGTTTTGAGCAAGAAAAACAGATAGAAAGGAAAGATGATAATGCACCATGTGGGGAAATGGGGGATGACAATTTGACTGTATCTTAAACTTTTATGTACCTTCTGCCTACTGTCAGTTTTGTAACCTAATCTGCCTCCTTTTATCTAGTGCCTGTATTATTTAAGCCATGTTGCTTTTGGTTTTGGCTTTTTATATTAATCTGTTTTACAGGAGTTCATTCAGAGCCATAGGGCTTCACTGGTGGGTGAAGTGATGTTGTTGTGCAACTTGAAATGGATGCGTCATTGTCACCGTTTGACTCAGGTTCGACAGCAAGGCTCTTGATCCCCTCCCCATCCCCCTCAGATAGGGAAGGAGAGCATGAAAAAGAGAGAGACTTTACTGGATTGAAAACTAAACTAGACAGCTTTAATTAAACACTAATGATAAAAGAAAATATATACAATTATATACAAATGTGTTCAGATATGTGCAAAAGCCTCTCGCCTCCCCTCACCCCCAGCAACTCCCACAGCATCTCCTGAGCTGTGAAGAGTCCCAAAAGTCATAGAATCATAGAATCCTAGGGGTTGGAAGGGGCCTCGAAAGATCATCTAGTCCAACCCCCCCTGCCAGAGCAGGGTCACCTAGAGTACATCACATCGGAACGCATCCAGGTGGTTTTGAATGTCTCCAGTGAAGAAGACTCCACAACCTCCCTGGGCATCCTGTTCCAGTGCTCTGTCACTCTCACAGTAAAAAAATTATTTCGGATATTCACCTTGAACCTCCTATGCTCCAATTTGCACCCATTACCCCTTGTCCTATCACTGGTCATCACTGAGAAAAGCCTAACTCCATCCCCCTGACACTCACCCCTTACATATTTGTAAACAT
>NW_009954215.1:1610754-1620699 GCF_000747805.2 Chaetura pelagica | reverse complement strand
GACCTCTAACTCTTCTTGCTTATTCCCCATGCTGTGTGCATTAGCATACAGGCATTGCAGGAAACAAACAGAGCACACTGGTGGAACTAAATCCTCAGACCACCTGCCTTCGGGCCCTGGTACATTCCTCTTGTGCTTGTCCCTAACAGACCCATTTTTCTCCCTCCTTCACATCTAGTTTAAAGCTCTCTCAATGAGCCCTGCTAAGTCCTGCCCCAAAAGCCTCTCCCCCCTCTGGGACAGGTGCATCCCACCTGCCACCACCAGGCCAGGTGTCTCATATAGCATCTCATGATCAAAAAAAACAAAACCCTGTCTTTGTCACCAGTCTCTTAGCCATTCGTTGACCTGTAAACCCTTCCTATATACCTCCCCACTCATTCTTGCAGGAGGGATGGAGGCGAACACTACTTGCGCTCCAGACCCCCTAACTAGCCGTCCCAGGGCCCTGAAGTCACTCTTCATTGCCCTTACATTTCTTGTGATAATTTCATCACTGCCAACCTGAAAAATCAGCAGTGGATAGTAATCAGAGGGACCCACAAGATTAGGGAGTTTCCTTTTAACATCTCTAATCCAAGCCCCAGGGAGGCAACAGACCTCCCTGTGACATGGGTCCGGTTGACAGATGGGCCCTTCTGTCCCCCTCAGAAGGGAGTCACCCACCACAATTACTCTCCTTTCCTTCTTGATTGAAGAAGTCCTAAGGACTCGGGGTGACTGACAAGTCCTACGTGCTTCACTAAATAAGTCTACCCCTCCAACTTCCTTTTCCTGTCCCTGAATTTCCAAGGCCTCATACCTATTCTTCAAGGGCAATTGGGAGGGTGGTAGGGGGTTGGGAGGGTTTTTGCTTGCCTCTCCGAGGACAGACCTCCCTCCATTCCTCCATGTCTCTAAAGTCCTCTCCTTCTGTCTGATGACAGGAGTGGAGGGGATCCATCACTTGCTCAACCTCTTCCATCTTGCCTCAGGTTGTGGCTCCACCAATCTATTTCACTCTCACATTCTCTAATGGTTCTTAGTCTTTCAACCTTCCCCGTCAGTTTAACCACCTGCCTGAGGAGATCATTCATTTGCTCGCACCGCATGCACACGGTGTCACTGGCTCCCCCTGGTACCAGTGCCAGGCTCAGGCATTCGCTGCAGCCAGAGACCTGCACAGCTGCATGTCTGCTCAGAACCTCCATCTGAGTTCCCATATTCTTTTGCAGTATGGTTTTAGGGCGTATAGTGACCATGCTAGAAAAAGCGACCAGTGTCCTCTACTCTCTCCGCGCCGCTCTCCGTGTGCCCTCGCACCCGCCCCACGCTGCCGTATGCTCTAAGATGGCCGCTTTTAAACCTTGCCGCTGTTCTCAGCCACGCCCCCCGCCACGTCAGCCTTCCTGCTCAGACTCGGGTCCCCTCGCTCTGCCCCAGCTTCACCGTCTCCGGGAAGTCCGGCTCCTTCTCAAATCCTCAGCAATTTAAAGGAACAGCTCTCACCACTGCCGGTGCCGCTGCCGCTCTCTGCTCTGCGCTGCCGCGTGCTCGGAGGAGGAGATGGAGATGCCGGAGAGAGCACAGAGTGATGAGGGTCAGGAGAGCTCCAGCCTGGGGGTCTGTGGTGATAGATGGAGAGAGTCCTCCCCAGATACTGGCCATGGATGGAAGAGAAGGGAAGAGGAAGTAGGAAGGAAGTTCCTTCTGTGATATCTGACCTTCCTCTGAGCTTATGTAGATATATGGAATAGAATATCTCTGGACAATTTTGCTGTCTGTCTGATTCAGCCTCCTACAGGTGGGGGTCATAGATCTCCCAGTAGTGCCTGAGCTGGCAGAGCAAAGATGTGACCTTGAAGTCTCAGCAATAACAAAAACAATACAGCGTTTGTTATCAGTCTTAGTTGGAACACTTTGCTAGTTAAAAGAAAGCTTACTGAAGGAAACAAAAAAAAATCAGTAAAAGGAAAAGTGGCTTCATCCTGGCTCAAACCAGGAAAATCACTTATCTTAAGCAGCTTCCTGGAGAGAAGAAAACCATCTCTTATTCCAGCTTGTGAAAATTAATTTGAATATTCTAATATTCAGATATTCTTTTCTCCTGCTTAGTTAGTTGATGACTTCTCAAGTTTTGGAAGAGTTGCAGAAAGAGATGTTATTTCATAAGCAATATGAGGAAGTTGTTTCTCTCACCCACAAAGCCATTTGTTGCTTTTTCAGATGTGATAGCAGTGCTAAGATAGAGGCCTTTCATAATTCTGTTTGAACACAGTCTATGCTGTGAAGCTATCATAAGTATGGTTTTCAGTTTATCATGCATATGGTGTTTGTCTTTCATGACAGGCAGTTAAGTTTATCATATTATTCCTCGTTACAGTTTTTTTCAGACATTGGTTGTATACTATAATATCATTATATTGTATACAGTTCAACTTCTATGAGTAATAGTTCTTATTTTTCTTATTTAGGATACATGCGATTATGATTAATTGTGATCTTGCACTTTCTAATAGTAGGATCATAGGATAATTCAGGTTGGAAGGCATCTCCGGCAGTCATGTAGCACAACCTCTATGTATAGATTTTACATATTCCTGCAGTACACTTTTTATTTCATTCTCAAGATTCCTGCTTTTTTTTATTATTATTATTTGCGGATTTGGTGCCTTTGTGGTATTTTCTAAAACAATTAAGCTTTTATCAGGACATCGACTTGTGGTGGATTTTTGTTTGGTTGGATATTTTGTAAGTTGGAATTTAGAAGTAAGACACATCTTAGGAGTAAGCTCAGCAGAAAGCACTTGTTAGTATCTGATTTTTGTGCCAGAAACTTAATTACAGTATTCTTCAGACTACTATAGTTGAGACACATGAGAATCTAGTCTTTTCCAAATTCTTTTCTTACCATGCTCACTTTACAGATGCCCTAGGGGCATTTTTGTATCTTTTTCAAGGAGCAGTTGTATGGTGGTTTGGTTTTGTTTTCTGTTGAGATAGGAAAATAGGTCCTGTAAGGCTGCTTCCTCTGCAACAAAAATTGTAACTGAAAGGTATATTATTCTTTAACCTTTTAATACAATTTTTGGAAGCCATCTTTTATAAAACACTTTATTACGGGTATACATTTGTATTAACAGCCAGACATCTTACTTTGAAGTACATAAGATGCATCTAATTTGACCTCCATTGTAGACCTTAGCTGTGCTTGGTTTATATATACATGCTTCAATAAGCATAACTATCTGTCCCAGAAATTTGTGAACATTGCTGAAAAGTAACCCATCTCCTTCAACTCCTTTTTCCCCACATAAAGGTAGTTTTTAAAAGGGATTCTGTAGAACAGGGAAGCAGTGGGAGATCTCATTTGTGGGGCCTTGGTCCTTGGTCATTTTCCAATAATACAACAGAAGTCCCAGCAGAGGAGCTGATCCACTGCTGTGTTCCATGTGAAGAGCATCTCTCTTTCACACTGTCCTCCCTTTGATGTGAGAACATGATGCTTGTTATCCTGTTAAATTAGTCGTCTTGATACAAGAGTCCTTAGGGAACAGTTGCTACTTTTCCTGGCATGAATAATCTTGTTGGTAAGGATTTATATTTATATTACATGTAAGTCAGTATATGTTTCCCAAAATGGGAACTTGTTGTATGGTAAATATCGCTAAATATTGCTATTGAAAAGTAAATCCCTTAGGATTAATATTTTATTTCACAGCTTTGGTGAAAAGGATACTTTACACTAGTAATGCCAGTCAAGTAGTGCTGTGTAAACAAGTCCTAACCACATGCATACTCTTCAAAGAAATGTACTCACTTTTTCTTTTTTTCTGACTTAGGTTTCAGTACAGGATTTCAGTAGGATCAGTAAGATCTTTTCCTAAAGTTTGTGTTGACATACAGTGTTTTCTGGTGAATTTTCAAGTACGTCTGACAATAGAAATACTTATAATTGGAGGGATTTTGTGACGTTATATCTTGCATTTTTGAAAGAGGATAAAATTTACTCATCTATCATCATGTAAGGTTTTGATTCATACATTCCTGTTTGCACATGGTGTTATTATGTGCTGACTCATTACCATAATTAATAATATATTTTTCCTCTGGTTTTAAGCATGAACAGTGTTAATGACTGAGAGAGGATACACATAATCATGTTCTGATTTATCTTCAGGAAAAGTACTAAAGCAAAAAGCTAACTACAGAGTTTAATTGCCTCTTAAGTAATTTCACCAGATAAAAGTGTTACAGGATTAAGTATACTCTGCTAAAGAAGGTTGATCCTTACTGCATTAGCTTACAAATAAAGTGTTCACTAGAACCTGGGAATATCTGTATCTGATTTTCTTTGGAGAATAAACACAGAAATGTGAGAAGCTCTTACAGTTGCTTGAAAAAGCTTTTGATGGAATAAAATGTATCCTGCTGTTACAGTTGTGTGGCATTAATGTATTACTGTTTTTGTAAATGTATTCGTGTTTTTCTGGTCATACTTGTAGAGGGATTTTAGAGATAAATCTGTTCTATCCAAAGCTAGCTTTGTATTTGTCTTCAGGAAAAAGTAGTGCGGGAAATGCATGTGGGTTTTTCTTTGTTTTGAAAACATACTTCCAAAGTTGTTCTGCTAATCTGCTTCTTATGGGCACCCCAATAATAATCAATCATAAAGAGATCTTGGGAGGATCTGGTTTCATAGAATACTTTAAATAATTTTTTTAAGATTGGATTTCACACCTTAGTATTTCTTTCAATTTCTTTCAATGTAGCGCTTAATATGCAGTTTTCTTGTTTTATAATCAAACAACCAAAGAAAACTACATCTTGTATCATGATTCTGCATGAGTAATCACTAATGGTGTAAAGCTTAATCAACAACACACAGGAGATCTGTGCCATTTGAGCAAAAATAGTAATTTGTAGAAGTACTAGATTGCCATCCTCTATCATTGAGCTGATACAGGGTAAAAGGATGTATTTATCACTGTTTTTCAGCTGCTTATTGACATAGGAGAAGATCCTAGGCAGGGATATGTGTTGCAGTTGAGGTCTTGGAGATGGGTGTGCTTTTAGTGGCATAGTTCAGCCTGATTTTTCTTTTCTTTTTTTTTCTTTTTTTTTCTTTTTTTCTCTTTTTTTTTTCTTTTTTTTCTTAAAGCATGCTGTGATAAAAAGAGCCATGTAAATTCATATGTATCAGGATGGGCCCTGTTTGGAATCTATCTGAATAGTAGTAATAAGAGAGAGATGTCAAAGTATGAGAAGTAGTAAGGTGATAAAGAGGCATATTCGAAAATTGTGACTAGGCTGTAGTATCCTGCTTTGAATTTCAGTCTTTTATCAAAAACCATAAGTGAATGAAAGTCCTCCTGAAGTTCATCTGTACTGTATCAATTTCTAGCTGGTAGGCACGATAGTAAAAAAATGGATTTTCTTTTTTTTTTTTTTTGGTGCTGTCTCAGTACAGAGAGAAGACACTGAATCTATTCTCAAATGTGAAAATGACATGGTGCATGATTATTTAATGAGAATCCTTGAAACTGTAATGTACTTGTATACAGTTATTTGCATGCAGACATATTTACACTGCTGGTGAGAAATCTTTTTATAGAGCTGTCTTTTTTTTTTTTTTTAGACTTGTTTTAATATAGTATATAAAGTTAAACCATCTTTCTGCTTTGGTTTTTTCCTTAATCTGAGTATCAGCGTCCACCTCTGGGGGAAAAGCTGGGTTGTACTGTTTAGGCTAGGAAATTAAAACTATAATAAAATACATCAAGGACTTTTTTGAAATTTGATAGTTGAGTAATCAATAGTTTCTTCTGAATTATTTAGCAACCTCCTACTAACTGACTAAAATTGAGCTTACATAGTTCAGAAAACTTAATTGAAATCCATAGAAATATGAAAATAGTCCCAGTCTGGGGTTTTTATGTATAAATCAGGCATTGTTCACAACCAGTTTACTTTTGTGGGTGTGTATGTATGTAAAATATATTTTGTGTGTGTATATGTATATATATATATAGTGTGATAAGGACAATCAAACATATTTGCATGTGTTTCTGAATACTTATTCTTAAATGAATTCCCCTAAATGAAATGCCTACTTTTTTGTGTATAATCTATTCATAGCTCTCTGTAATTAGATTGTTTAAAATTAAATCTATTAGAATGCTTTTTTTTTCCTCCCAAATAAAAACTAAGGTGCTTAATGTTGTTAAAGGGAGTTATGATAGTGTCTGCTTGGAATACTTGCAGTTTCCAAAGAAAAATGAGACCAGTGAGGGCACTGAATTATAACAGTCAAAGGGCTTAAATTAGTGTTTTCATTTAGGAATGTTGTGTGGAAAACTTCTACCTTCAATATTGTTGCTGAAGCTCTGGCATTATCTTACAGCGATCAAGTCTGTTCCTAAAGCTTAATTGCTTGATATTAAATACTTGAAGAGCTAGTAAAATGAGTAATTTTCTGCTGGCTGTTCTGAATTTCCTTGTCTAGTATCTCATCCTTATTTTTTTAACTGATTGTTGATTTAGATAGACTATGTAGTTTTTCTGCCATCAATGTAGCATAGTATATAAAATCTAAATGAAACAATAGAATAATTTTTTTTTTAATAAGACAGTAGGCTTCACTGATGTGTTTATGTGGCCCTGCAATACTTGTTTTCTTCATACTCTGTTGCAGATGTATTATTTAATCTGTAAGCTTTTGGAGTTTTTAAAATCTTGATGACACAACTTAGAAAACCCCTAGTATTACTGATAGAATGTTTGTTTCTGCTGAAATGGGCTTTCCTCTGTATTGAGAAAACAATATTATTTATTTATGCTGTTATTTTTATCAACAGAGAAAATGAGGTGCTGAAAGTGCAACTTAAGAAGTATGTAGGAGCTGTCCAGATGCTCAGAAGAGAGGGTCAAACTGTGGAAGGTAAGGGTGAAACGAAGCAAGGAAAAAAAATGTCCATGCACAGAGGGGTTTTTTATTTTTCTGTATGCTATCATTGAGACAGTGTTTGTTGGAGGCATGGGTATCATAACCAAGTAATGGAAATGACTCCTGGACTTGTATAAAGACTGTCAATGGAATAATAACCATTGAACAGCCACATCTGTGGTTTACAAGAATGTACTTTTTTTTTTTTCTGAATTGATCCTGGAAAGGATCTCTGTAAGTAACCAACCACCCAATCCTGCACGAGTCCTGGTCCATAAGCAACACTTCGGCCACACAAAACAATCATAATGTAGCTTGGGATATCTTTCATGGGATGTATTTCATATTTATATGCATTTTCCATTATGACATAAATCCACCCCTGCTGGAAAATATCAGCATATGAGAAGATGATGATTTGGTTTCTACAAGAACTGATGTGTCTTTGACTGGGCTATTCACTGTTGTGTGGACAGTTTTGTAATGCAGATTGATATAAAAGAAAAAGAATGTTTTGCGATGGCAATCTATCTAATTATTGCTGAGTAGAAACGATCAAGAAACCTTTGCTTTCCTTGCTGAGTCTTTGCCAAAACTAATGGACTAATATGCATGAAAGTGGGGTTAGCAAGAGGTAATTGTAAGCCCTGTTAATCTATTCCAACCATGGCAGAGTAGTATCTCCTAATAGTGAAAATAACATATTTAATATCTCTTCCTTTTGAGAAAAATACCATTGTAGATTTTGTAGGTATTTTTACAAAGCATTTTCAGGTAGATGAGGTGGTCTTAATTTTTTTCAAGAAGAAACTTTCCAGAAAAAGCTATCAGATGAAAATGTAATTGAAAAAATATGTGACTTCATGTCATATTGGAACATAAAAATCATTATTTTGAGGAGAGAAAATTTAGTCTCTAGTTTATACTTTGTGTTGTTTTGGAGATCAGTATTTGCGAAACTGTATGAAACAGATTTTGTATTAAGACCAGACATTTCACTTCCTTTTCTAAATTCCTGTGACTCTAATCAGCAGATTTTATATCTGAAAGATTAGAACTTAAATTAGCAGTAGTGTTACCTTTTTTTTTTCCCAGTGGTCAGGGGTGATAAAAGTGTCTGTGAAAGGATGAGCTGGAGTCTTGGTACTGAATCATCTGTTGGGACCTGTATTTCCACTGACTACAGAAGGTGTTTTGAGAGATGAGGTGTCTTTTGAGACATTGTCACCATCAGTTTATTTTAAAGTTGTCATTATTGTGGTCTTGTAAGTGGCTGTATAAATGAATACTGCATTCATTCTGCTAGTCGATACACTCATCTGTAGTTTAAAAACTTCATTGATCCTTAAAAGGATTTTTGTTAGTGAGAACACGTTTTTACTTCCGATTCTGCTTGACTGTAGTGATTCATATTAAGAATTATTCATGAAAACCATTGCTTAAGCTGCTTATAATAGAAGAAATTATCCTTCATTAGATGCTGACAGTTCCCATGATAAGTGTAATTATAGGAAAAGAAAAAAAAAGTATTCCTAGCATAGCTATATTCTGCCATGTTAAAATTATGCAAATTAGTGAGTGATAAGAATAGAAACTGAGTAGGATGGTCAGATTTCATAAATTAAAAAAGAGGATGGAACAGTACCAACATTTCTAAAAATGAATACATGTATGCTTTTTGCTCAAAGGATTTTTAATCGTTTCCACAAAAATTTTCTGTAATATTTATAATTAGTGGCCAGAATAAATTTCAGCTATATGACACTATTTGTAATAATTTTCTTTATATTCTAACTTCACGCATTGTACTTTTATAAAACCATGTTTTTTTCTTAGCTGCCATTTGAGATTTAGGTGAAAATTGTTGTAGTATTAGGGGCCTCTGACTCAAAAAAGTACTTAAGCACATAAATAATCCTGGAGAACTAATATATTTAGATACATTTCAGAAGAGCAGAGTGAAACAAATTGTTTTTTTCTTTTAAGAGATTTCTAGTATCTATTGCATCCATGGTTTGTATATATGTAACTTGCACGATCTCATCATAGGTATTAGTATTTTTCAGATGGGAGCCTTCATAATTAGGAATATTTACATTATTAGAAGGAGCTGTTTATGCTTTTTAGTACATCTATCATTGTGTAACTTAAGGCAAATTATTGAATTCCAATGGTGATATAACTTAAAGTGACCATAATGACTTGTCTGTAAAGTAGTTTTGTTCTTACTAGTTTAGATCCTTTGAAGGGTTACAGGGTATCTTTACAAGACCTGTTTTATTCCTGTGTTCTGAGATTGTGACAATTTAGCAAAGAAAATAGGATGAGTCAACTACTGTTTTCTCAGCTTTTGTAATTTTAAGTTAAATTTCTTGTTGGTTTCTTATTTATTAATTTCCACACTTGTCGTTTACGGTTCTTGACTTCTAAACTAGCCTTACATGTAGACAGGGACTTTTAGTTTTGATCTGTTTAAACTTGGAAAACTCCTTGCAGTCCTCTTTTGTTGTAATTTTAGGAAATGGTCTTCATCAGGGAGGTGTAAACTACTTATACAACTGCTGCCCTATGTTGTCATAATGAGTAATTTCATTGATTATTAATCTTCTTCCAAATGGGATCAAAATTAAAGTCTTTTAAGTATTGTAGATTTTATAACACTATATTTAGACTTTATATGAAACTATTTCAAAAGAATAAAAGTAATTTGAGCTTCTGCTTTTATTTTTAAAACTACAGAAAAGAACCTAAATGTCTGCTACAACAATCAATTCAGATGTTATTGATTATGGCTTTTAAGTAGTTTCCTAAAATAATAAATGAAACTGGGCATTATACTTTGCTTTGCAGTGACTTAAAAAAAACCAAACAAAAAGCAAGAAAGCACTCAGCAAAAGTGATTGTGAATAAATTGCTTAAGAATCACTACTATGTTGAGTTAAGAATATCATACCAGCTTTCAAAGTGAGTGATCACTGCCATAGACTGAACAGTTTCACACTGATTTTTAAGTCAGCTAT
>NW_009954215.1:1512651-1610584 GCF_000747805.2 Chaetura pelagica | reverse complement strand
CAGCAGGAAGTTGCATGTGTTCCATTTTTCAAACTTGCTTAGATGCATCACTATTATGTACATAAAAATGCTGATATTAGAAATCTTTGGCTGAAGAACTTCAAGCAAGATTTGCAAGAAATAGCTCTTAAAATAGCTTTCAAAATTCACTTATGTTAATATTAAACTTCTGAATGTATATATTTTTCCTTGAAGCAAAAATCAGTGTCCAGACTCAAGGATATTTAGTGAGATGAATGATGGTGTCTTCTATCTACCTTGTAGTGGTTGCATATATAGTTTAGATTTTGAAAAATAGTGAAAGCAGTTGTTAAACCTTTATTTTATCAGGGCTTTTTTTCTTTATATGTGCTAACATGTTTTTTTAGAAATTCATGATCTGTGATGAAAAGCTGAATTGGATTTTGTGTAACTTGAGGGTACTACTTAGAATAGGCCTTTAACTGATCATCAAATACAGAAATGATAGCTAGGAACAGGAATAGAATAAACTGTCATTTTCAGTCACTGCAGATAAGAGAAGGAGTAATGGGCTTAAGTGGCAGGTGAGGGAAGTTTGATTAGTTATCAAGAAAACCTTTCTGAGAATACGGAAATTTAAATAGATGGTGCAGGGATGCATGAAATCTCAATTATTGGAGGCTTTTAGGAATGAACTTGACTTCTAGGAATAAACTTGACAATTAACTGTCAAGAACAAAATAACTGCAGCTGATTCTGCTTTATGCAGAGCCATGAAGTATTACCTGAAATATGTAATGTCCATTCTCAGCCCTATTTTCTGTGATTTCTATGACACATAAGTAGTCTGTGCAAGTAATATGATGTTTTAGGAAAGAAGTAGCAAAGATACTTAAAAAATAACCATAGGCTTAGTTTTTAAAGGCTTTGGGTAGGAAATGCAGTTACTACCTCCATGTATTAGATAGCTTTTTGTTTGCATTTGTTTCTGTTGAAACTGTCTAAATATTGCTCGTAAGAAAGCTCCCTACTGCATTTGTATTTTAGTACTTGTAATGCTGTTTAGTATTGTATCCTAGTTTGATGCTTCTAATAATTGTTCCTTTTAGAGCTGTTACTTCTAAACTAGTTGTCTTAGAGGTTTATGTAATTTAACATTTAAATTTGATGTATCTCTTTGTTGTAGTTCTGCCAAATGTTTGGAGCACTGATGGTGAATTTACTATTCCAGAGCAAAAGCAAGTAGAAAACAATGAGGAACTAGCCAACTCTTATGAGAGAAAATTGATCGAGGTAAAGTGTTTACTGCACAAATTTTATGGAATCATAATTGTGATGCAACATTTGAGGGCATAAATAGTTTCTTTGCCTACTTGTTGGGTTTTTCCCCCCCCCCCACTATTGGTATATAGGAAAAGTTGATTTGTTGCTTTAAAAATAAAATTAAAAAAAATAACTTTTGAGCTTCTGTGGTTAAAATAACAGTTTGTTCATTAAACTCCACAGCATATTTAAAGCAATTCAGATAATTGAAAATAGTTTCCTAACAGGGGCACACATTTATACTTTGATATTAATAGAACATTTTCATAAGTAATTGAATTCCCTAAGGTTATAAGTGATGGTGGTGAACGTGGAAGCATCACAGTCAATAGGTTTCAGGCATTGCTGTTTTGGCAGTTGAGCTTTAAAATGAGGACATACTGTGCTTTCATACTGCTTTGTGATTGCCAAGCTGTTTCATTTTTGTATTGCTTTACCATGTAGCTTATTGAGTACTGCAGTATGGAAATGGATGACGGAAGCTACTGGTTCTGTTGATATGACCATGTTAGAAAAAGTTCTTAATGCAAGATTCACTTTTTAGACTAATGTAAAATTCATTGAAGAAAGAAAGAAGAAAGATTAGGGATTCATCCTAAATTGAAATACAAATGATTTTCCAGATAAAAGTAATGAAATTTAGTATCTAATACCCATATTTCCTATTAAATATTAATGCGACATTTTTATAAAAAGTAAAACAAATCTCTGTATCTTTTTCTTACCCAAAATACTCTGAAATTGGATACTCGTATTAACTGATTAACATGAAGATGACTAAAATGCAGGTCATACATCAAAGACATTAATAGTTCTTCTGAAACATTCGTACTTGGCTATCCTTTTCTCTTAGGACTGTGTGAAACTAATTCTCTCTGTAACGCAGACCTTAGGTTGGGTTCTTCTGACTCCTTTCCTCTCTTCTCTACCTATACAAAGAATGTCGGAAAAGAGATACTGCAAGATGTAATTTCATCTGGCCAGTGCATAATGGCACAAGGGTAGACTTTTTGCAGTTCTTAAAAGAATTTGTCTTGTTTCATGAGAATTATGAAAAATGCTTTTATATGCGTGGATATTTATTTTCTCAGTAAGAATTTGTGTCAAAAAACACCCACAAAGTGCTGCTCACTTCCAAGGATGCATAATGCACAGTTTAAGTTACAAAGTGCAATAGTACTAGAAGTGAACTGTTAAGAACTATTTTATGTACAACTGTAGAAATACGATATATAATTCTCTGAACGATGTGTATAGTCCTGGCTGACTGATTTTCTTCTCTGAGGCAAGAGTGATGTGCCCATGAATCACCATGCACTTAATCAGCGATCATTTGTTAATGTGCACACTGGTCAGGTTTTTTAATCTTCTTTACAAACAAACTTATTTCTGAGTCATTGCTGTTTATACTCAGCTAACAGTAAATAGCTGCACTAAGTGTTGAGCTCTCTCTTCTGCAAATTCTACAAGGGAAAAAGTGGCATTTAGGGTGAACCATGAATGTTTCTTACCCACTATTTTAACTGTTAAAAGTAACCGTAATTAAAGAAAGATTTCAGGAAGAGTCAGTATATTTTTTCTAATATCAAATCACATACTTAGGGGGAAAGCATGAATTAAGTTCTTCCAGGTAAACACATGCTATAATTTATTTTGCATTTTTGGTGGCAATATCAATTTAAGCAGCCAATCTATTGCTTGAATTCTGCTTTAGTATCACAAAATGCCTACCCCACAGTTGTAATGGAGCAGTAGTTTCTATGTCCAAGGTGCAAATTGGTTTGAGAACCTGGTTTGGCTTAAATGTTTTTGAGGCATTTTCATTCAGATCACTTTGATCGTCTGATAGACATTGCCATACATAGTGTACATGGAAATTAATGAACATGAAGAACTGCAGTATTTTGGGATCACTGCTGTAGGTCTTTCATTTTAGGCTTTAGCATTTGCTATGAGGGCAGATGGAAGAACACAGCAGCTGGAGATATGCTAATTCTTATCCCTCTTAGTAACACTTATTAATCTCATTATCCTGTATATCTGATTTTACTTTTTGCTCATTACTTCTGTTTTCCCCAGCCAGTAACAAGTCTTGACAGTGTAGTGTTTTTCTTGATCAATGTGTTGGTGCTCTTTTGTATGTCAGATTTAATCTCAGTAAGCACTGGTAGTACTGTACACAAGTAACAGACTGTGAAATATTGCAAGCATTAATATGTAGTTCATCTAATGTGCACAGTTACAGATTCACAGAATAGTAGGGGTTGGAAGGGACCTCCAAAGATCATTGAGACCAACACCCCTGCCAGAGCAGGACAAAAAACCCAAAAAAACCCAACAACGAAAATACCCCCAAAACCAAACAAACTAGAGCAGATCACTCAGAAAGGCATCCAGACAGGTCTTGAAAGTCTCTGAACAATTAAAAGCCCACGCCACAAAACTAAATAAAAAACTCCAATCCAAAACAACCAAAACTCAACCCTGTTCTTAAATGGATCTTTCAATCTACCTTGAACCAAATAACTTGCTTGCAGATGGAAATGTCAAGAATAAAAATGGAAGTTTTGAAAAAGCAAGCAATGACTAGGCATTTTTTGGCTATATCAAGAGATTTGTCAGAACTGTCTGCCATCTTGAGTTCTATTGTTTTTCACTTGTAGAAAAACAAAATCTCTGTATATCTGTTGAGGAAAAATGTAATGTTCTGATTTTTATCAGGAGGAGCCAGAAGAGAGTCTAATGGGATTAAGTTTTTCTAATGGGATTAAGTGTAACAGAAATGCTTGACAAGAACAAAACCAGTAAATTAAAGCTGCTTAATTATTCTTTATGTAATAATAATAATGTAAAAAATACTTTTGACTGTTGAAACTATATTAATACTATGTTAAGTCTTTGTACTTCAGAAAATGAGTGAAACTACGTGGTAACTTAGACATGTTGCAAGTTTTTTTTTATTGTGACGTGTAAGATTCAGTGTTAATCTAAAACTGTTTATGTAATCAGGCAAACAAAAAATGTTTGCCTGTTTGACTTTAAATAACCATTCTGTGAAATTTTTAGCTTTAGTACCTAGTAGTCCTGTCACAATGAAAGTATGTTATTAATTCAATTTCTTTTCAATTCAAGGAAAGTTTAATTAGTTAGTTACTGAGTTTTAGTGGTTTGCTGAGCATTTCAGAGTAGTTTGTAATTCAGAATTGAGAGATTTCTCACTAGGCAGGTCATATCTGGGTTTAGCTTCTTTTGCATATATGCTGCACTGATGAATTACTGGATTTGAAAGGCTCCCTCTAATATAAAAAGAAATTTAAAAAAAGAATACTTGAAGTTCAACTCAAGTATACATATTTTTATTTTTTATTTTTAATCAATTATGTCCGTTCCTGGCTTGTCAAATTGAAGCTGCTTTTTCTATTTGTTTTGATTATGTGAAGGATACAGGTTGTCTGGAACAAATCACTAAATTAAAAGCAAGCACTAAATTAAATCAATTCAATTTCAGTTTATTTTAATTCAATCTGCTTTGTCTCAGGAAACTTCCCTGGGGAAGACAGTGAAAGCAGAGTCACTGCTGCTGTTTTCTTCTAACTGTTCCTGTTAAAATTGTAGCTTTTCTTGTTCTGACCTGGGACTGCTCATCTGATGCTCCACCTCTGATGGTGGCTCTCATCAGTGTTCCTTTTCTGTAATAGAGGAGTCATATAGGAAGGACTTACTTTGAAACTTCTAATAGTGGGGTTTTTTGAAGAGTCTTTCCTTTCCCTTGAAAATAATTCTGCAGACCCTTTTTGGCTCAAATTTATTTGCTCCAAGGCTACAAGTGGCATTATCAGTTCAAGAGAACTCCCTTGCCAGGTGCAATATGTACTGCTGGTTCATACATAATAATTGAAACTTTCCTTCAATTTTATAGTATAATGGTTCTGATAGAAGTAACTAAAACTTTTCACTGTTACTGCTACTATTTATACCTTGGCTATTTGGATTTCTTCTCCCTAAAGCTGCAGCCTTACACTTCAGTGTAAGAAAAATTCAAGAGCTCATTGTCATATTTAACCTTGATTTGAATTTTATGTTCTCATGTTTCTCTTGGGAGGGAACCAATTTAAACATAGTTTGCTCTGTAAATTGGTATACTGTTCATCTTGTATTCATTCAGGCCTGTTATCTTTGATAAACATACTTTCCATGGTGCTTTCTTGGACACTTTGTCTCAAAAATTAAGAGCACAGACATAGCTAGACCTTGTGTCCAAAGGGGAAGCAATGCACTGGAAGCAATGCTGTTTACATTTGTACCACAGATTGTGCCAGTATGGTCCCTTGACCCCTCACAGATTTGCCTGGGATGAGTGGACTTCTAGATCCAATCCTATTAAAAGTCCAAGAGTGCAGAATGCACTACTCATTAATTATTGATAAAGTTTAATGTGGTTTGTGTATTTTGCACTATTTCTAGGTCAAAATACTGTGATTAGTTTGTAGATATTGAATGTTGTATTCATCAAGGAATTGAACTGAGAAGCAATGTTACTTAGGTGATTTATTAGAATCAGTTGCCATAGGATCTCCTGTGATAGGAATAAAATTGGGCACAGAGTTTTATTTTGTCCTATTGAATTAAATACTGGAACTGGCATTTCAAGGCATGAGTAACAATTATGATAACAGTGTACGTTCTTAGTGTTCAAATTAATGCATTAGCAATGAGATGCACTACTTGGAGAGTATGGTAAAATAAAAATTATAAATGGAAGTTGATAAACATGTAAGAAATTACATAGTGTGGGTTCTTTTTCAGTTTAGAACACAGTTATCTCTTGTCTTTGTTTTTCAGGTAGCTGAAATGCATGGGGAGCTGATTGAATTCAATGAAAGGCTGCACCGAGCTCTGATGGCTAAAGAAGCTCTTGTGTCCCAGATGAGGCAAGAACTGATTGATCTGAGAGGGCCAGTAAGTGTTTGTTTGTTACAATGTAGAATACCACTTTGGAATAACCTCTTGGGATAAAATAAAATATGTTTTAACTTATAAGAAATAACAGCTAATAACATATCTGTCAATAACACCTTACTTGGAATTTTTTTGTAGTGTTTAATCCTCTTTAGCGGAATTGAATGTGAAAAAATACATTCAGACAATAAAATTGTTTTATACCAACTATTCCTTCATTTGGCTTTTTGTGTTAAAAGAAAAATCGGGTTGAATATTGAAAATTAACAGTGAAGAAACAGAAGGAGTAAAACATGTTCTTAATAGTTGTCCATCTTCTGAGCGAAGCATATTTTGATAGTTTTTTTCATGTGATTACCTGGTATTGCTGCTTACTTTTTTGTTTGTACTGGAGACATTCATGCCTATTTTGTCACAATATTTATGTAACATTATTGATGACAGTTCTGTGCATTAGTGAAGGAGGAATTCACCCGAAGTTTTCAGCCTTTTAGATGGAAACAATCACATCATTGTGTTAAGAGATGACAAATGATAAATCACATGCATACCGTACTTTCTTACTCAGAGATTTTGGTCTGTATGTCCCTCTTCAGAGATTTTTGGTTTTAACTGTATCTCCATATCCTGATACAATTGTTAGGTATTGATAAGATATTTTGATGTATAAGAAAGCAAGACAAAATTAATTCCTAGAACTTTTTATGAAGTGGAAGTGGTACTGTATTTTTAAGGGCTACCTAAATGCTCATTGTTATTAGTTGCTATTGTCTAGAAGGAAACTGTAAATATATATATTTTTCCATAGTTTATACTGTTTTAGAAGTTTTTATGCTAAACGTTTACTGGAGTTAATTAAAATAACTGTATATATCTCGTAGTAGGACTTGCCACTTCAGATATAGGCAAAAAGAGGGTGCAGGTTGTAACCAAGATAGAAGGATCTGTTCTCTGGCATAAGAGCCCTGGAAATCCAGGCTGTGTGCTCCCACTGGAGGTGGCCTGGAGAGAGTAATTGAGAGAGAGTTTATGCCGGTCCTTCCCACCTCATTCCTCCAAAAAAGGGCAGTAGGAAATTTCTGGACTTTGTATATATGCCCTCTGTATATGTCATGGAGCTGTCCTGGCTCTGTACAATTATTTTCTTATTTTCCTTTCTCTGGCAGGAATGGCCTTGTTTTTGTTGGGCCATATTCCTTTAATCTTGGGAAAGCAAAATTGATAGAATCATAGAATGGTTTGTGTTGGAAAGGACCTTGAAGATCATCTACTTCCAACTCTCCTGCATGGGTAGGGACACCTCCCACTAGACCAGGTTGCTCAAAGCCCCGTCCAATCTGTTCTTGAACACCTCTAGGGAGGGGACAGCCACTGCCTTCCTGGGCAACATTTTCCAGTTCCTCACAGTAAAGTGAGGATTTTGTCTTGTCTGTTGGGAGATCTTGAACTAGCCTGTCAAAAGATCTGGAAGTAGATTATCTTAAGTTCCCTTTGAAATTTGATGTTGCTTTGCAATAAATAAATATATATTGCTTTACAATAAGCAATAATATATATTTAAGTTTCTTAAGTAGGAGATATTCTGAAAAACAGTAATATGCATTCAACATACATGATAGAGATACACCGAACCACTATTTAATGTAAAAGTCCTCTCTGGAAGTTCACAGTTTTGAGCTGTTTTACTTCTCAATACACAGTAACAATTCTGGGTTATGTGTTACATTTTACAGTATTTAAAGGTAAGAAGATATCCTTTTATGTTTAAGTAGCTTTAAAGTAAGGTAAAAGTTGTTACACTTTCAGTTCTAAATGCTCTTTCCATCTTGTTTTCTCACAACTTGTACCACTTTTGATTCTGCAGGTGTTAGTCTATCATTGTCATCTGTATGAACTTGTGTAGCCATATAGTGTTTTGTAAGATCACAGCTAAAACACAATGATCATGTGTCTTTCTCTTAATGGAAAGTTGGTTGTAAAAGAAAGCTATAGCTAGATTTTGTATGTTTAATCTCTTCAATTATTTATACACAAAATGTACTTTGTTTTAGCACACTGTACTTATGGAGGCAAATATAAGATAATTATGCGTTTATGCTTATAATGATGTTTTTTTCTGTTTGTTTTTTTCCTGGCTTTTCTACACCTTTCAAAATCATGTTTTTTACAAACTTCCATTTGTTACTTCACTGTACTATACCTAATTCTAACATGAGGAACATGTTCATAATCATGTTGCACCATGGTTTATTTTTCTTTTATTTTTTCTCAGTAGTAGTTTTTGTTGGCCTTTAAAAATTGAATGCTGAATTCTAATTTCCTTATAGCATTATGATTTCTTAATAGAAAGCATAATTACCAGTGTCGGTGAATTATTTCTGTTTGTAAATGTAGGTCCCTGGAGATTTGAGTCAAACATCTGAAGACCAGAGTTTGTCAGATTTTGAAATGTAAGTTTCATAATACATGTACTTTTTTCTTTGTGCTGTCTTTATTACAAAGAAGAATTAAGCAAATAATTTGCTTTTCCTGTATGATTTCCAATAACTGAATTCTCAGCTATGATGTTCTGTTGTTTGACAGTCTGAAGAGGCACAGGCTGTGCCCTCATGCAGTTTTTAATGATATTTAATGCAGGGACTTTAGATTTGTGACAATTCTGTTGGACTGCTCTTTCAGTACTCTAGGTTTTGTATTCACCAAAAACACCAAAAAGAACACCAAAAAGTTACTGTTTTCTGTTGCTAGATAGATGCTAGGTTGTATTCGTAATGTGGTGGATTTTCCCATTTTTACAGAATAATTCCTAGGAATAGTACTACAAATGCCTAGTAATAGTACTACAAAATTCCATAAACAACCCAGCTGGTCAGCCCCCAGATGATTTTAGAGTGCTATGATTTGGAGTTGCCTTTATTAGTCAGACTATTGAATGTAGCTTTTTGTGGATGAGGGGGTGAAAGTGTAGCTGATGTCTATGAATCACAGAAATTTGGAGATGAATTACAAAGAGTGGATGGAAGTGGCTTCTCCATAGTTGTGCAGTGCTCTTTTTAATGAGCTTTTTTTTTTTCTCTGAGTTTTGTGGACCAAAATGTTGAGTTTCTTGAAATGAATGGGGTTTTTTTCATGTGTATAATCTAATGTTCACAAATGCATGCTGTTAACAAAAAACCCACAACAAAACAAAAAACCAAAAAAATATTTTCAGTGCTCTTTTTCAGTTATGTTAATTTTAGGGAACATTTTGAAATACAGGGAATATAAAAGTTTAGGCAGAACTACAATTTTCCTTATACTCCATTTGAAATGTAAAGTTGCTTTATTAGTCACTTTGATCATTGATCTAAATCACTGGAGGAAGTTGTTTGTAATAGTTATACATAAATATGATTCCCTGTTTGAAATTTTTCTCTCTCCTCCTCAGATCAAATCGTGCTCTTATTAATGTTTGGATTCCCTCAGTTTTTTTGCGTGGAAAAGCTGCTAATGCATTCCATGTTTATCAGGTATGTGATACATCTTCACTTAGATTCTGTGTAGAAGTTTCTGGTTGAAATGGCACATTTTAGTATTTTAAAGACCTCAGTATAGTTTCATTTAATGAACAGCAGCCATAACTTCATATATATTAATTCCTAGAATAGTGTTGATTATCCAAATAGCTTATTTTGAGGTTTGGCTTTCAGTAGCCTAATACTTGAAAAGCATGCTAATAAGATGACTACATTGGCCAGGGAGTACAACATTTCAATATCAATCAGTAATGCCTTCTTCAATGTGCGTGTACATAAACTATTTCAATTTTGACAGTCAGATGTGCCGGACTATAGTAGCTCAATTGGTAAAGCTTATGTGGATACAGCGATGCACAATGTGGATGCACAGGTCCAGATTTCTTTCATATTTATGTGAAAAGTTTACATAATTTCTTATCAAATCACAGGCATGAAATGTTCCAGTGGGAGACTTAGTACAAAGAAATGCACTCTAAAATCTTTTCTGTGTAAGTTGTGAATAAGAGGTAAACTTAAACTAGGGATTTCACAGGTATGTTTACTGATGGTCTCTGGCTCACATGGGTTTTCCTTCTCATTTGGTTTGTTAGTGAAAAGGAGAATCAAAACAATTGTTGCAATTGATGAGCGAAGAGTTTGGCTACAGGCAGCTCTTTAGTAAGAGGAGATGCTGTGATAGATGAAGGAATGGGAGGGAAACTGTGCTGTCTTTGTAATGTTCTTAAATGTTCTTAAGTTTAGTAGTAACATTATTACTGCCATTTTGTTAAAAAAAAAACAAAACCAAAAAAACCAGGCAGCTGTTTTGGAGGTCCTGAGTGGTTAAATGGTCAGAAAAAAAAGAAAAGAAGAAGAAATTAAAGAAAAATGCTTAAGCACATATCTATTTGATAAAGGACAATTTGTGTGAATTTCATATAGTTGAATTTTTATCAACAATTTTTAGTATTTGCTTTTTCAATTCTAGTTTCAATTTTTGACTGTGCTTTTGCTCCATATTTCTATTTATCATTGTCCTGTTACAGAGTGGGTTTTAATAGACTTCATCCATTACTCATCATCAACAGAAAACAAAACTTGTGATTGAAGGATGAGCCTCTTGAGGAAAAAATGGAGCAAAATATTATAGCAAGATTCTGAAAAACTGAAAATTCTATATTTTCAAAAATAATTTGGAGAATTTTGTGAAGTTCTTTGTCTACAATAAACACTCATAATGTTGAGCATCCACAGGGTGCAAAATTCCGTTTAGTAATACATATATTTGAAAAATTTGCAAGTTCTTTGAAGATGCTCTATTCATAATTTACTCACACGAGCAGTTTATGGGATGTATGTTACATGGAGAGTTAAAAGTGTCTGTCTAAAATAGACACAATGTCTGTGGTCGGACTAGTTTGCCTTCAATTACAGAGCAGCACAGAATATGATGGCACAGTTGTGTATTTGCTTGACTTTGTCTTTTAATATTGAAAAAACAGCAAGCAGGCATTATCTGTAGAACTGACCTAAAACTTGTATAATTCTTATTCAACTTTGTTCTTGGTACCTGCTCAGATCTTTCCTTCTGGAAGAAAATACATGAATGGCATTCCTATCAGTTTTTTATCTCAGTAGCAGGCGTATGACTGGAAAGAGCATGTGCCTAGCAAATAACTTGTTCTGCCACTGTGCAAGTGAAAAAAACCCTGTTTTCCTTAATAGAGATACAGTCTAGGAGAGCACTGATGAAACACTTGAAGTGATTGCCATACCTCAGATCAAATATGTAGTCATGTGCTTGTTGAATATATATTCTGCATTTTGTAGCTACTAGGAAAGAATGAGTTTGTAAAACTTCAGAATAGCCTCAATAACAGCACTGTGCATTTATCTTTTTAAATCTCTGCCAAAACATGTGCTCCTGATTACAGGGAATTTGATTCAATGTTGCAACTGTGGAAGAGGATATTTTCCAGACTACCAGTATGTTATGAACAGACAAGGACTGGGAGTCCTTGGGATAAATTACTGAGCTAATTTATCAAAGTCCTTTTATTAATAATAAACATTAGTTTTTATGTTTGTAATTTATTTCTCCAGTGGCAGAAAATGAGAATTCATGCATAACTCTTTGTATCAGCTGTATGAGAAATTGCTTGTAATGTATCTAGTGTAAAAGAAAGTAGCAATATTGCAGGATGTTGGTATTGTTTAGATTACTACCAACATCTTTTGGAGTTCACATTTCTTTGAGTGCTTGAGTAACCAGAACTTGAGGTATAAAAACTGACTCCTGGTTGATCTGGTTAATTCTGAGAAAAAGGCATCAAATGAATTTTGGAGAAAGCTGGTATGCCAGTTGGAATAGGCAAGATGTAATACTTTGGGTTTGAGTAGCAGAATTTTTAGATATGCTAAATCCTTATGACTGTACTTAAAGCTAAAAGGAAATTAGCTTTAAGATGCTTAGCCTGCCTGAAAATTAGATGGTATCTGCAATACTATAAAGGTAAGATCTTGCTGCCAAATGAAGATACTCCAAAAGGGCATGAACCTTGAACATTGCTTTTCAAAATGCAGTTAATGTGAATGTATTTCTAACATGGCTTGGTTTCTTCAGCATTTCTTCTGTTACTAGAAAGCTAAAGAGATTGTCCTCCTGTCGCCTCCTGTTATGAGAAGCCTTATTGACCTTCTGGTTTGGAATGCTCTGGAGCATTTAGTTTGATAGAGATGGGAAGACAGTGTGCAAGTGGAGACTTGCTATGTCACATTACTGTTGATGCACTTCAGAATTGTTGTTCCTCTTCTGTCTCTTTATCCTCATAAATGTGCATTTTCTATCAGAAACTGCTTGCATATCATGTGCCATCAAAGCGACCAAAAGGGAGTGGAAAGAGTTTTAGAGGACCTCAAATAGTTTTGAAAAATATGAAGCTATCAATTCCACAATGTCTGTCGTCTTTTGCCCTGGACATATAAATACTTCTTAAGAATTAGAAGAAACAAATCTAGGTAGCTGTTTTGCAGGGTGTTTCAAAGTATGTGTTTTTGTTGCTATATGTCTTTATTTTGGCATGTTTCAGATGTCATATTCAAAATCAATACATCTTCCGTCCTTAAAAAAATGCAGGTATTATTTTTCTGAAAGCAAGCAACATTTTATAATTAATCCTATTAGATGTGGAAGTTTCATCGGACCTCTGTAACTGTAGAGTTACACTGCACTCTTGCAGTAATGTTCAGCTGGCAGCATTTACTAGTTATGAGTCTTAAGAATGTAAAAACAAGGTCCAGGAGCATAGCCAAACTTTATGCTCCATTTGAATGACTGAAATCAAGGGGACAGTTGTGAGCAGTAGGTAGGTCAGTGCTCATAGGTTAGCACCAACTAATTACTGTAACAGAGCCATTGAGTTATGTCATTCAGTGGATGTTAGAACAGTTAGATGGTGTATACATTTTAGTGAAAAAAACTTCTTTCAAATTAAATACCAGTAGAAGATCATCTTTAACAAACAAAGAATAAATCTCCATGTGCAATTCATCAGGAGTGAATTTGAGTGAAATAAAAGCTTCTAGCTTGCATACCTGAACATTTGAAAGTAGTTAATATGAAACAAATTTTAAAAAGGATTTAGGAAGATGTAAAAATCAAGTTGTTGAAAATTAATTAGGAAAGGGATAGAACAACAGAAACTCTTATTATGCTGTGTATAGTTTCTGTGTGCAATTAGAGTCCTCTCAAAAATACATATATCAGAACTCTAAAGAATGTGAGTGAAAAATGAAGCTTTTTCATTAGAGGAGCATATTAGAAATTCACAGCCTGCAAAAAAGACAACTGAGAGGGGAATACAGTATCAATCTTTCAAATAATGAAAGACATGCAGAGATTTTTAACTGCTTCAAAATGCAAATTGGAGCATCTATTGAAACTACTTGTTTGCAGTTTCAAAACTAGTGAGTGACAGTGATTTTCTCCACAACATATAATTGAGGTGCAACACATCTTTCCATAGAGCTTGTGAATATTGAAAGAATACATGGGTCTAGAAAATAATTGAGCTAAATAAATTAAAGGAAAATCAATCCAAACACAAATACATGACATTTTTCTCAGAAAATCCCTGCATATCAATATTATGGAAGATAGGCTAATTTTCTGGATAAATACCAACGTATATTTTGTTCATATTTAAGTGTACTGAATAAAATGTGTTTCATAAATCACCAATGAATTTTCTGAACCATTGAAATCAGTATGCCTTGCACTAACAGTCCAGTGGAAGATACTTGGAGGTCATGATGTTGGATTAACTAAGCATAAGTTGCTCTTGTAATGCTATGCTAAGAATGAAGCATTTAGTCCTAAAATGGAATTAATAGGTGTGACCAGGAGATACCTTTCCTTCCACTAGTATTTATCTTCTGTGCCTGGCAAGTTCATTCTATGTTTTCAGAAGCACATCCTCTCTCTTTATCCTTGCTCAGCTCTTTTTTTGCTTCAGGTTTGTATCTTGACTACTATCTTGCCATTCATTAGTGCTGACAGATTACTAGTATAATTAATTTTGCACCTGAGTAGAAAGATTAATGATATGACTAGTTGATGTCCTTATTATGAATCAACAAATGATAAGGATTATTTACTGGATTAAATACCTGGGCCATGACAGGAGCTCAGACTGGATTTTCATAACAAAATCTTCTAGCAAGAGCTTTAGAACAATTACAGTTATCCACTTTGAGTCCAAAAGAAACTTCTGAGGTTTCTTCGCTGACAAAGTTTGTGATGGCTGTTAGTAACTGTTTAGTCATAAGCATTAAAAGGATCAAGCCACATATGGAGCAACTAACAAATTTTGCATAAAGTAGCAGTTAAGAAAGCCTGGTCCTTTAAACAGACAGTTGAAATATCAGGGTCATGCTAGCAAAAGTCTCCTCTTCTCTTAAAACATCTTGGGTTTTCTAGTTAATTAGTTGCTTTCTGATTACTGCTATTTATGATCTGGGCAGTTTGATGTCCATTTTTTGTGAATCTCATTTGTAAGGCAGATGTTTCTCAGTCACTCTACCTTCCGAAAATATTTTCTTATCCCCTGTATTCATAGGGATATAGGCAGAATCCAGATCAGATTAAAAAATAAAATCATTTACATTTTGCCTCTAGATGGTGATAGTTAGTTGCAGTTTCTTTGGTGCCTGTGAAACAAGATGATTATTGCAATAATATTATTTTATCGTATTTCTCAACTGCAGAGTGTCTTGTTCTTTTCTGCATACATATGGATTCTGCTTTCTTGTTAAATGTACAGCGAATACCACTAGTCTTGCCTTTTGTTGCTATAATTACCAATGGCTGACACTTAAGAATTTGAGAGAAATATATGGTTCATGACATTCTGAAAGAGAGAGGTTTAAGGGTGTGTAAGAAAAAAAGGAGAGTATCCCACTTTTTCTATAATGGGACCTCAGGATGTGTCAGAGCAGCATAGGAGTAGGTAAGGGATAAAAATTTCTAAAAATCTTGGATAGAGGGAGCATATAAAGATGCGATCGATACTCAGAGACGTTTAAAATTATTTCTTTACTTAATACATTGAGGTGCTTTTAGAAATGCTAATCGAGATGCAAAAAATACCAGGAAAATAAAAGTAGATTTTCAACTTTCAAATTACTTTATATCTGCTACAGAAAGAATGAAATAATTTCTATCAAAAAATATCTAGAATAAACAGTAGTTATCTTATTTACAAACTGACTGGGGAGATACTCTCCTTTCCCTGGCCAAAGCACCCAAAATATTCTATTTGGAGAAAAAGCCAGCAGTTCTGTCATTTTACCTATATTTTCTGCAGAAACTTCTTTCACTGCACTGGTTGTCATGCACTGTAATGACTGTATCGGCTCAATGTGTATGTGTGTGAACTGGTGTTAATTTGTGTATTATAAGTAATGTTTCCCTGTCAAAGCGAGCAAATTATATTACTGAGTGAAATCATGTGTGCTGATTCGATTTGCATTATGAAAGATACGGATTCCATCCAGCAAAAGCATAGGCTGCTTTTGTTCTTAAATGTCCAGTCACTTTAGTGCTGTTTTGGTGAACAGAAATAGAACTGGGACTAGAGAAACACAGTGAACGTTATTCTGCATGTATGTAATCAAGTGTTTAGTCTTAAAATATATGACGTTTTTCTACTTAAAAGAACAATACTGGCTGTTTTAAAGGTTCATTCTTTGGTGTGCATTCTCTTACATATTTCACACTGAATTGTTCATTTTTATAACCAAATATAAAAAGTTGAAGGTTTAACATAACAAAATATAGTTTTTGTAGTCTTTGTGCAAGTGGATAAAATGGTCCTAGCAAGATAAAAGCTTGTTCACTCTAATTCTTGTTATGTCTCTATGAAGAAAGGCACACAAAAAGCTGTTCATATCGCAGCTGAAAAGTTTCATTGTTTGATTTGTTTTTATTATGCAGAAATTCTTAAATTGGATCATTTTCAAAGAGGGGACTTAACCATAAATGTAGTCTTGCAGCTGTGCCAAAATATAACTTGCATTTGTATTCATTTCTCACACTTCAAAGGTAACTGTAGAATTCAGCTTGAATTTGTATTCTAAACAGAATCTCATTGCCTTGTAGTCAAGAAATGTAACTGGTTCTTGCTTTTTCAGTATATACTTCCCCTTTGGATTCATACTTTTAACTTCTATATATTTGGAGTGCAGAAATAATTTTGATAAAAGCTTTCTAACTAGATTGTGAAATACACCACTCCACTCAGGAAAGCACAGTATAACATGGGAAGAAAAGGTAGTTCCAATCTCCTCTAAACAATTAGTTATTAAAATGTAACTTTGGATCAATGCATTTTAAGTGTAGTGCTCCTAAATACTAGATCTAAAATAAAATAAAGATCTAGAAAAAAAATAAATCTAAAATCTAAATAAATATCTACATTGATATTGAGTTAGTTTTAAGAATTTTTAAACTTTATTATAGTTATAAACCAGTATTTGAGAAACAGAACAGATAATAATTACAGAAGCTGATCCCAGAATGTCTCTGCACCTCTGGTTGAAATGGATCAATTTTCTTCTTTCTGCAGGAAGACTAGTCAGTCATTTTTCTTGGATTATGTTAAGAATACTCTAAAAAAGTACTGGCAGTTTTGTTTTATGGAAATAATAATGGTTTACAAGATTAATTTGACAAAATGTTAAGTTAGTAATTACTTGGCAGTTGTTGTAATGAATATTCCAGGGTTCTATAGTGTCTATAACAGCAGACTCAATAAATTTAGAGAATCAGAAGATAAATTTGATTGAGATTAACAGGTTTTGCTTCATAGTTCAGAGCACTGAAATTCTTTCTCTTCAGTTTCTTCTCCTCTTTTTAGCACAAAGAAACTTTAACAGACATTCTTAAACAGGTGGGCTTTGTAGTGTTTCGTTTGGGGCTTTTTTGTTTGGTTGGTGTTTTTTTTTTGTTTTGTTTCTTGTGTGGGCTTTTTATTGTTTTTTTAGGAAAACTTACAGTGGAGGCAGTAAAAATGATAAACTGGGTTAGGAAGTTGAGGAGAATTTTTAATGCAGATGTGATCTTGTCTCCTCTTACTACTTACAGGTCTCCATCAGTAATTCTCAACTGAATTTGTAAAAATCGCTGTCTTGTGCCTGATGTTCCTGCTCTAGTTATAGCAGAAGATGTTGTCTTTTTATGCTGTTTAGTAGATAACTTTTGTAAGAATAAAGAAGAAATTATCCTTACTGCTAGGACTGGTACAAGACAACATTGATCACAGTTTTTTGGAAGATAATTTTAGTAGTTTAGAAGATAATTTGGGGACATTACAAGTGCTATAGTTTGGACCTGGCATGAAATTGATTGTTTTATTTTATTGCATTATTTAATACAATATATAATTATTTAAATTGGCAGATTCAAAGGCAAGAGGTAAAGGAGATGCAAGGTTTTGTTGGTAGATTCTGCTGTAATTAGGGGAAAAGCTGAATTGTAAAAATAAATGGTCCTGTTGGTGTTTAATTGTCTTTATCCTGGCTTTATTTTCAAAATGATAAAGAAATCTGAATACACATTGCAGACTTATTTTACTGGTTCCATCATTACACTGTCTCAATTCTTGTTACTGAAACTAATTGAATTTCTGTTTACATTTGCAATTCACACAATACTCTGAATCTCTTGTAATCTTAGATGTGTTGTTTTGAATTATAGTGTTCATTTTTTGTTATAATCGTGAAACATGATGAAGTACAATAGTAACAAAAAATATGCCTGTTATTCAATAGAATCCAGTATTAGGAATATCTGGATATTCACTCCAGTGAAATATTATTATAATACATTGAAATATTATATATGATAACAATATAAAATATAATCTGGCAGAAGTTTCATGTTATATTGTGTTTTGTTGCAAGAGAGAAGCCTTCTGTAAATTTGAGAAACTAGGTGTCTGTAGAGATAAGAGGGCTTCTTACAGACCAAAACAAAGGAAGTCTCCACAGGCTGCTTTTTGGGAGAAAACATTCACTTGACATCACTGAATCTCTGAAATACTATGACTCCTTAGTAAAATTTTAAGGTCTTAGCTAATCTAGGGGAGAAGGACTGTGTTAATATTTCAGTCAGCCACATCAAAATCTCAGTTTCATTTTTTCCTAGTGTTCACCAAAGCTTTTATTCCCCACTCTTCATGTCAGGGTTGTTGGTGTTGCTTTTTTACTGAAATATTCTCCTGATACTTGCCTTTCAACTTACTAAATTGCCAGATTCTGTTAGAGAAGCAGGGCAGTGCAGTGTCATCAGTACCATTCCAGTTCAACTTGTGATGCAAAATACTGACATTATTAACACACACATGAGAAGGAATGAGCTTACAGATTCTACTGAAGAAACTAAGGAAAAGGTCACTCTGCATCTTAAGTTTTGATGCTTGGTTTGTGGTTCACGACTTGTGCTGTTTCAGCTTTCTGTTGAACTGTGGGTTCATTTCTGTAAAATTATTGCCTAGTAATGAATGAAACCTCAGCTTTCTGTAAACATGTTTCACTTATACATGAAGTTTTCCTAGAGAACATGAATATTTACCATGTAATTGGTAATATGCTCATGAAATAATCGAGTGGGAAACAAAAACAGAATCACAAAAACTACAGCTGTGTTAAATTACACTTAATGTCCTGTACAAGCAGAAAGAATGCACTGTGTTTATTTTACAAACAATAAAATTTCTAGTTTAGTTTTCAATGTAATTTTTTTTTTGAAAGTAAATTAAGTTTCATACTTTGGATGAAATTATGTTTGGCAATTCTGATGCTACAAAGCTAATTTACAAAGTTGAAAAATGGTGTTCAGTACACAGAAATGAATTTTATATTGGTATTGCATTATTTTTTTCCTTTGGTCACTGACTAGTAGAATAAGTTGGAAACCATGGTAACAAAAAGCACTACCATGGTTGCCCCAGAGTTATGTTAAAATGAGCAAGCTCTGTTTGTTTTGATTAATATAGTAAAAAGAGAGGAAAGGAGGAGAAAGAAGGGAGAGAGTAAGATTAATGACCTGTAAAACAGAAAGAGCAAATGTACAGTCAGATATATCTATGGATGAATGATCCTGGAACACCTGGTACACTGCATCCTGAATGTGAAGGTGTTGAGCTCTGAAGCTTTATTAGTTCAATGGTTTGTCTTTAAGTTATTTCCTTCCATGTCTGTATTTTGCAGGTTTATATTAGGATAAAGGATGATGAATGGAATGTTTATCGAAGATACGCAGAGTTCAGAAACTTGCACCATAAATTACAGAATAAATACCAGCAAGTGAGGACTTTTAACTTTCCACCAAAAAAGGCCATTGGAAACAAGGTACTTAAAAGAACTCATAGTATCAATAATAGTTGGGGAAAAAACCTTTCCTATCCACACACACAAAGAAAGGGGTGACTATCAGAAATATTTTTCACAGTTGCTAGACAGTAATGCATTTAATGTGGTTTCCCACTGACTGAAAACAGAATGGTTTTTATTAAATGAAATATAGATGACATACACAGTAGACAAATGCACAAAATCCCCCAAACTGCACTGAACATCTGTATATATATAATGTAATATCTATTCCATTCTTTTCAATAAATGCGGGCATAACAATGGTTAGTAATTAATTAAATATTTCTGTAAATTTAAAAAAGTATCAGACTGAATTTTAAAAATTTTCTGTGCTGCTCACCAACTGTTGTAAGTTCTTTGAACCATCTTTTAAAAATCATTTGAGTGCTTAAATCCCATGTGTGTGTTTGTGTCTTAGCTGTCCCATTTTAAAAGAGGAATTTCTGTGTTTTCCTATCATACAGGGATTTTGCAACAAATACAGTGAATATGTAGTATCATGTAGTTTAATCCTTAATCACCAAAACTTTAAAATGTTCCAGAGGTTACATACACATTGCTGTATACATCACAAAGCCAGTGAGGACTGAGAAGTGATCAAAGTGTTTTTTTGTTACAGTATAGGAATGATCTGAAAAAGTATTAAATTATCACAAGTAAAATATTTGAGATTTAAATCATGCTTATGACTAAAAATGTCTGTACTAAACCACTGGGTGCTAAAATCAGCATTCCTAATGTTAAGCAAATTGGTTAGTTCTTCTATGGGATTTTCTCCTTTTACTTTTTTGTTGCCATAGTATCACTGAGTTCTTTTATTGAGTATCTAAGAAGCACCAACCATAGTGATCAATGTAGTCATCAAGTGAAAGCTGATGTAATGACTTAAATACTCAGATCTTCATGAGCACATAAATACATGTATCACTGAAATGCCAGAATTGTTCTAATTGTATCTGTTGCAGCTTTGCCTGTGATAGGTAAATCATCATTGGTAATTCATATGAAGTAATATTTTAAAAAAAAAAAAAAGGAGGGAAAAATTTTAATATTTATACATTCCATAATGGCTTTCAGATGTCAGTGAATGTGGATTGTGAATGTTTAAAGATAGTAACTCTGATCTGACTTAAAATGGCTTTTCAAGTGTTCTGTAAAAATGAGCGGGTAAGCTTGGCAAACGTGATATGAAATGTATCTGGAATAAGCGGAGGTGTTATAAATATATATGGAATTTATCAATAAAATCTGTAGGTCTGTTTGCTTTTATAAAGTCCAGAGTTAATAGTTGTTCATTGCTTACTAACCTGCTAAACGAAAGTACTTATGAGAGCTTTTCTACTTTTTTTTAGAAGATCATGCATTTTTAATTTCATTGTTAGTGGCTAGTTTTGTAATAGAAGAAATGTCTTTTCTTTTTTGTTACATAACTAATTTTTTTTGAAGTGGTGGAGTTCCAGCCACTTCAGTAAATTACAAAAGCCTTCTTTTAAGCTTTTTTTGATAGTCTTTCATCCTTAATTACTTGAAATGCTAATTGAATTACAACTTCAGTTGCACAGTTGATGCATACAAAATTATCAGCTGAGGAACTCATTAAAAAAATTTGCATGGCTTATTCTTTCAGTGCTTTAGCTTTGGGCCAGAATTCTGCCTTAATCTTGCATGAACCACCATCACTTCCTGTCCTATCAGATCTCAGAAAAAGTTACCTTTTCTTTACAGTAAGAAGTGGGTGCCATCCATTGCACTCCTGAAAGACTCCTATGATGAGACATAAGCCGGTTGCATAATGGGAATTGATCAGTGATTAGACTTCTGGCTACCTGCTGTAAATAGCTTCTAGGTCACAAAGTGGCACTTTCACATCAGCTTTGCAAGAGCTTCCCTCACTTTGTCACACAAGAGCTTATTGCACATTGTGTAGGCCAGTTTTTTGCCTTTTAGTGGCGCTTTCTTCTGTACTAGGTCATAGGATGTATTGAATATAGGAATAATGCATGGGTTTGTGCAGTATGGTGGAATATGCTTCAGGAACAATTACACTGCAGACCCAGCAGAAATATTAGTAGCCTCTTGGAAGATTTTTGCACTGTGTGAGTGACTGAGATGGGTTAATGACCTTGAGAGATGGCCCTCCTTTCCATAGCAGAGCAAGCTGAAGTAATTGGAAGGTTTAAATATTCATTGTAAAATTAATTAATTCATGTGGCAATATCTCCTGGAACTTGGAATGTTCAGTTTAGGATGAGGGATTTGTGCAGGATGTTACACTTGCAAGTGTTTGGTAGTAATCATTAGAAGAGATATTGCTAACACTACTGGTTTTTTTACCTTAGAGGCTACCAAAGCACATTGCCTTTTAGATATGCTATTAGATTGCAAGAGATATTTTATTTTTCCTCTCTGATATTAGTTTTACTCTTTTAGTAGAATTGCAGCTGTCTTCCCACTTTTAGATTAATCAGTACAATCTGAATCAGTGCATAAAGAGCAGTTTCAGTAGCTCAATTCTTCTATCAAAAGTATCTCCATTCAATTTGCATCGATCTATGATTTTAATATCCTTTACAAATCCTCAGTGTTACTAGATGCTCAAGTAACATATTGGAAAACCAGTCCTCCATGTAGAAATGGCTAAAAATGGCTGTTCTGCAGCTTTTGGAAAACAGTGTGTACTTTTATATCATTCAGGTCTGTAGCTGAATGTTCAATGCAGTGTGTTTGGTACTGGGAGGCCAATGAAGGTGATTCACTGATTGTGAGTTTTAGTGGCATTGAACACACTCAGAACATGTGTGGGCTGTAGCTTTTCATGCTTGCCTGTCCCTAACTGTGATTAATGGCATACGTGAATCTGAGGTTTGAGTTTACTGATGTAAGCATGCAATAATATTTAAGCCTATTTGAACCTATCCATGACTGATTCAATCCATAAAATGTGTTGGCAACACAATAAACAAGCTCCCACAAGAGCTTTGAATTTCGGTTTCCTAATATATTTTGCCATACCCCGTTTAATAACATTTTCATATTTAATATGCAAAATCTGTTTATTTTATATTAATTTATATTAATTTCTTCCCCTGCCGATGCAAGGGGGTTGGATCTAGATGATCTTTAAGATCCCTTCCAACCCAAACCATTCTGTGATTCTATGGAAGAGTGTTTTGCTGTCACTGATACCTCCCTTGATACCCGCACTAAATTTGATGTTCAGTTATCTGTCTCAGATTGAGGGAACCTCCAACACCATAAGAGAACACCATGTTCTACAGAATGACCTAGAACCACTACTGCAGAATCACAAAATACTATCACAGTGTTTTGCTGTGCAAAATATTGGAACTTGACTAGAAGAGTGTAAAAAAATTATTGAGAGCTATTAGTTTTCATGCATAATTTTCCTGTTTACTGCAATAGAAATCAGGGATATGTTGAAATGCAAAGATGCAGAGTTTAACACCGGGAAAATACAAAAAGAACAGAATTTCACCTGAATGAAGATTTTTTAAAGTGAGAAAAAGAAGTATTTATTATTGCATATGTATTGTCATCAAGTAGCAGTGAAAACTGAAAGTATTTAACAACTGTAGAGCAATAGGTTAAGAATCTAGTATTTATATTCTAATTATTAAGTTTAAACGTATTTTTGCCTTTCACTTATTTGCTTTCAGTTGGGAGAATTTATCTTAATTCATGTTCATGATCTTTCAACAAATTAGGTACATAGGATTAGAAACTAGCTTTAATGGTTTAGGAGACATACATTTAATATGCAAAAAAACAATTAGTAGAAAATTAACAGAGAACTGGAAAGAATACTGCTTTGGACAAGTAGCCTTTTTTCAATTACAAAGTAGAGTGTGTATTTGCCTTTCAGGTTAGTAATCTCATTTTCAGTGGATCAGTTGAAACATTTGAATATACTAAATTAGAACTAATGTAAAGCAATTAAAAGAATAATTTGATTTATAAATGTTGCTTTGGATCAAGTCAGAACAGATAATTTCATTACTGAAGGAAAATGTAGCAATAGTGCTTGCAAGACTCCATATATTAGGTTTCATATAAACTAGTCCCTATGCTGTATATTTTCTACTGATGATCTTTGAGTGCTGGTAGGTAATAGTTCTTAAAAATCTTTGTACGTAGTCCTTGTAAGAATAAGTGTTGTTCCTTCAGTTTTGTTTGAGTGAAAACAAGAAACCTGTTTGTTCTCTTTTGTTGCATTTATAGGAGAAATGTCGTATACGCGTATATTTTTGTACTTCCTTTTTAAACTGCAGATGATATGATTTAAAACTTCAAAATTTGAACTGTATTTTTAACACTTGAACTGTTTCTTTTTGTAATTTTAAGACACGCTCCCCATCTACCAGCCTGGTTTGTGGTTTAAGATTTTTATATGCAGGTGTATATACTAAGACTTGTCACTTCAAACATTGATTTTTTTGCATGAAATAGATTTTTGCCTTTTAGCAAGCCTTCAGGTACTTTGGATCTTTTGAGTTCATACTTCCATTATCACAGTTTAAGTCTTTGTGACTGCTGCCTTCCTGCCAGGTTCCTAAGGTCCAGAGGACTGGTTTAGTTCCATGAGCACACTCTAGGTCTAGAGTGGGCCAAGTTATGTGAAGCTTAAGAAGAGAAGTTTCATAAGATGATTAATACTTGATATGGTTTTGCATGGAAATATAGCTTATTTTTTTCACTTAAGATGAGTCCTTACATTTAGCTTCTGAACCTTTGTTGGTGCTGTGTTGGTGTCTCACTTCTTTTGAAATAATGATTAAGTAAAAATACATAATATTCTAAATTTTTTATTATTGCAGTATCCTTAAAATCTGTTGCTACTTTTGCATTGGGCAGATTATAACACGTAAAGAATGGATTTTACTAACAGAGTAAATATCTAATTATGTATCCTCTTGTAAGTGTATTTTTTCTTGATACGTCCCAGTAGAGGACATATGAAAATAGAAATGGTTCTTTGCTTCTACAGATGTGAGTTCAGTGATTGTCTAAGTGTGTAGAAATTGAATAAGGTAACTTTCCACTGCGTGCTGACTTGACTGCACAGGATCCTTTGCTTTCCTTTAAAACATCGGATACCCCATTTGGAAAGAATACACAGCACTTTCTGAGATTAGAACAGAGTGACTTTGGTGTGACTCCTCAGCTGCGTAGGAGGAACAATACAGAAATCTAACATAAGTTTTCTGTCTAGGAGGAAATGTTGAAAACAAGAATATTCACAATTTTTAGCCCAAGCATCTGAAGTCTGTGAGTTGTTTCATGCCTGAATGTTAGCTCAATAAAGTAAATGTATCCGTCTCACCTATCAGTGCCTAAACTAAATTGTGGATTATTTTGTGTATGTAATAATTTTAGAAGTTTTAAAATATATGTATGTATCTTAAAAGAGATCTGTTTGTATATACATATATGCACAAGTGTACACCTATGATATGATAACATCAAAGACAGCATTTAGGATATCTGTAAAGTTGGCTTCTGGAATGTATCTTCTCATTCTGCAAGTTCTGTTCACCAAGGACTGATGCCCTTTCATGTCAGTGGAAATCCTGCCATTGAGTTGGTAGTGTAGACGGCTGCCATTTTTTTTTTTTTCCTGCCAGGATAGCTACTGTTTAATAAATAGTAGTTTTCCTCAAGTAAAGACCCATGTGTTTACCACAGTCATATTTGCAACATAGAACATGAGTTCAAAATTCAGTGTTTATTGTTCTACCCTCAGAACATTGCATAGTTTGTACACATACATGAACACAGGATGTATTTTACTGTTGTGATCCTATGAAACTCTGTGTGATGATAGACTCACAGATGAGCATTCAGAACTAACAGAAGGTGTGAAACTTCCTGCATCTTTCAGGTCTGGGGAAGGCTCCGTGGTCATACTTTTTCCAACTTCACTACTATTTTGATAAATATCCTACCCCATCGCATTAATAACACAACCAGTAATTCTAGACTGAGAAGGGAAATCAAGTTCATGGTTTCAAGGAATTAATTCATGAGTTGCATGCATATATCCAATGTACATTTTATTGACATGTGGCAAATGTGATGGTAATAGTTAATGTATGGGAAGTGTTTGAAATACGGATTTTAGAATAGGAGGTGTACTAATTCCTGTTTAACTAGTACATAGGCAATAACAGAAGAAATATGCAATGCTAGAAAGAGGATGATTCAGAAGTAATCTTAAGAAAGAAAGTAATTTTCATTTTAGACTTGGCTGGTTTTGTGTCCTGATTCAGCAGAGTCTTTCAGGACATCCTAAAATTTAAGTATGTGTTTCATTTCCATTAGAATCAGAAGTCCAGATGTATGCGCCTTTGTATTTTATGGGGTTTAGAGCTCACAGAAACTATCTTCCTTTGGTTAGTTTGTCAAGGTCATACTGTCAGAGGGAACTGTGACTTAGAAAGCAGAGAAGAAAGAGAAACTTCTATTTATTGCCTTTGGGCAGTGGGCTAAATAATATTTCTTCTTACTAATCTTTGATATCTAATGTCTTCAAGTGGAATTAGTAGAAAATTATGATGCTCTGATGTTTCAGAAATGCTATACAGTTATTAAAGGAGAAAAGCTCTGGAAATATAAATCCTTAGGTTATCTATTAAAAATTTTAAGTTAAGAATCGCTTCCATTAATGCTTACTTAATTTGATTTTTGGAAGATGTAATATAGATGCTTAAATTCTCTATTATGCTTGATTTTCGAAGTGAGTAGATTTTAATTTTCAACCCTCTTAGTGGACTTGACAATATATATATATATTGAGCTATCTTCGTATGCTGTTTTGTTTTGTAGAAATTAGGAGAAACTGTAGCTAATATAAATTTGACAAACATGCTTATGCTCTAGTGTGGTTAAAAGGAAAAGAAAGGGATCCACTTGTGTTCAAATTGGGAAATGAGCTCAAGTTAATCTTACATGTATAGCCATAAGCATTAATTCTTTACCATTGTTTTTTTATGGTATTCTAAAGCCATCCAAGAAACTTTGACCTTTAAGTTCACCCTGTTACTTCATAACTGGAAAGTTATTTCTCAAAGAAGTATGAGCTTTAAATAACCATTGAGATTAAATTAATACAGCCTAGTTTTCAAATAAAAAGCTTCATTGAAGTACCAGTATTTCAGGTAGAAATAAAAATAATTTCACATTTGGCATAATTATTAACAGTTCTAGTCGCAGCACACCTCTTTTCTGTCACTGTCACCTGCGCACTAAGGGGGACTACAGAGTATTACAGAATTTGAATCCAGATCCTCTGGGTTTTCAACTGGAGGAGACTGCAGTAGATGTTTTATGTATATACGACTTAGAAAAGAGCATTCAGTTCTTCATTTCCATTTTCTGTCATACTGCTATCTAAGAGAAGAGAAATAAGTCAGTAGGAATTGGTTGGCTTTCCTATTACAAATACTTTATAGCAAACACTTCATCTTCACGTTCTGTAGTATGAAATGTCTGGGTTACCTGAAGCTCAGCATGAAGGTTAATGCTAGAGCAGTGCAGAGTAGTATGTTTACATTTCAGTAGTTTAATTTAAAAGGTAGTTTGCCAGCTTGTACTTCTCCGTCTTTTTCAGAGTGTCTCACTGAATTAATGTGTTCATGTGATACTGAAGTGTAACATTTAATGAAAATAGTGAATCGACTCTTTTTTAAAAGAAAATGCCAAAACTTGCTGTTCATTGCTGTTGAAGTTTAGGAAGAAGAAACACTGAATATTTAGGGTCTACAAAACAAAATTTTGCTTGTCGAGGCATTTGCATTTTTTCATCTCTTGTAATCCTGTACTTAGGAGAAGCAATATATTCTAGCAAATTATTTGAGATAGAGCCCATAGGCACAGTTTAGGTGGTATTGCTTTATATCATGACATTATGGGGGGAAAAATAAGAAAGTAATGTAATTTACTTGCTGCTTGGACAACTGCTAGATAAAAATATTGCAGTTTTATAACAACTCATGCATTATTTAGGTATTCTAGTAGCTTCCTGGTATAAAATGAAAAAATAAAAATAATTTTCTAAATTTATTTCTTACTGTGATGGTGATGCTGAATTACTAAGTTACTTGAAGTAATACATTTCCGTTCAGGGAGAATTTAACAGGGCACTTGATTACAGAAATAAAACTAAGACCTCCTTTCTGTGAATATGAGTTTTTACCCACATCTCTCTGTCTTTCTGTACCAATCATTCTGCTTGATTCTATTTTTCCCCTAAAATATATTGTTTTATAAATATTGGCAAATTCTGGCCTTGATGGCCCTACAGCTTTTTGGGCAATTGCTAGTACTAGACATATTTAATGTTAATTTTTATAGAAGGGGAGTACTTCAGATCATGTGTGATGCTAGAGACTCTTCCTACCTGAAAAATCTGGTTTTCCTTGTTGTACAATGTAAAATATCTTTACATGAAGGCACTCTAAATAGTGGGCACTTGATACCAGTGTTCCTCATTCATTCGATTTTTATTTTAGAAAAAATAATAATCCTATCAGAGTGTATCTAAATACAATTTCTGTTAAAGCAGCATCTAGTCCTTTGAGTGGGATTCAAGTTTGAAAAACCATCTACAAGCCATGTTTGTAAACATCCAAGACAAGTGGCGTTAAGTTCTGCTTAAAGGTTTTTACTGGTAAGGGAAGATATTTACTGAAATGTGGTAGGAAACAATTGTTACTAAACTTGGTGGGAAATTTTGAAAGCAATGACTTTCACTTGCTGAGAGGGTAAAAGAGAAGTTGTAATTTTTTTTGTTAAGTTGATTGTGGGTTTGGCTCTTTACTGTGTTTTTGGGACTGGTTTTTTTGTTGTTTTAAATGTAGAGTCTCTCTTTATTGGTCTTCAGGGCATTTTCAAACCTAGTAAAATAAAGAAATAAAGAAAGAAAACTGCAGTTTTGGGGAGAAGCACTGAACTGAGACCCATTTTAACTAACATGGTTCATAGTTATTACTGTAATACAAGCTAGTGAAAAAATGGATCTCGGTTTCATGAACTGTTCTGATAGTTTCCAGAATCTCCTGAAAAGCAATAAAGAGTGGACTGACAATACCTAATCTGAGGAGAATACAGAAATAGAATTCCCCTGTTCAATAGCTGAGGAAAAGATAAACCCTAGGGGTCTTGCTAGACGCTGCAGTTTTCTATTGAAGCTTTTTAATTAAACAGTTGATTTCTGACCATTTGACAAGTTGACACATGGTTGGCATTTATATCTTTAAATAACAAAATATTTAGATGACACTGGATGTTGTTAGCATAACATTACTAATTGAGTTTTCTTCTAACAATAGCATTAAACACAACACTAAAAAAAGATCAGGTTTAGTTTTATTCTCAAATTTATTTTTTTTTTCCTGTTGATATATTTATTAATTTTTGGCATTTTTTTCTCAGAGTTTTTAGAAAGTTTACCTTTTGGATGGGTGATACTGCTACCTTGAAAATGCCAGGGATCTTAAGTAACTTATGTGGTTCCAGGATTCTGTAAATGTCTTAGCCAAATTAGAGAGATACAAAACAGTCTGACTGAGGTTTATTACACAGAAGAAGAATTTATCAGAGTGGGATTATCTGTTGTTTTCATGCAGCTCAGGGACTACATGCTTTTTTGTGTCAACATGCTTGTGCTCTGGACTTGCTTAGAGGATGCTATATAGCAGCACTGTATTCTAAGAAAGCATGGACAAAACCTAAGTATGACTATAAACCTTATTGGCTGTAATGCTGTGATAGATATGTTGCCCTCTTACTCAAAAGAAAAGGTAAGACTTTGATCAAAATTTAACATTTGAATAAAAACCATATTTATGAGACAGAGATTGAGCTTGCAGCTGTTATGGTGACCTGAGAAGGCTGGCACAGCTGCCAAGGAACCATTTCCTAACTGAAGATGTAGGCTCTGCTGAGCACTCAGCATAGTATTACAGGAGATGCCTCAAGTCTCAAAATGAAAAATGCTAATGAAAATGTTGCAGTTGTCCACATAAATTTGTGCCCCACTCAGGGCATTGACAGAGCCATAGCTCATCCCTAGTGTATCTGCTGCTGGGTAGTTCTGGAGCAATCTTTTTCACATGGCTGTCTCTAAAAGCATTAATTTCTGGTATTATCAAAATGAACCCATAGTTGGAAATTTAAATACATCAACTATTTTAGTAGAGAAACATCAACTGATCATTGCAATTGTGCAGTAAGTCCCTGTTTAAAGAAAGATAGATTTCTTTTCAAAACTGACAGTTCCTTGATTTCTTCTTTGTATCTCATCATCTTAAATTCCTGTTTGTTCCACTGAACAGTAAATGGACAAAAAATTCTCACAGTGGGATAGGAAAAATAGCAATTTCATGTACTGTATGTCCTTGTTTTGTTGTACAACTCTAGCCTGATTCTGCCATGCAGAAACTGGCAGTACAAGTAGGATGGAAGTTTTAAACTCATGTAGTTTAAGTAATTTTGACATGGTTTTCATATAATATGGTAGTAGTTGGTATAGTTAGTGGTGGAAACTGTACCTCTGTAATACTGTTCATGATGCAGTAGTTACTGAAGGATGGGTGTATTCAAGTCATGTTTTATTGTCACCTGTGCAAAGGTGTCATTTAGCCTGTAAAAAATTAAGACTTGCTATCTAACTGAGTTTTAATCACAAAACCATGAGAATGAGTCAGCAGTTGAATGTTTAATTAATTCCTATTTCAGCTTCTGATTTCCAGCTTCATTTTGAGGTTTTCAAGTAGGCGTTTTGTAAATAGAAAAAACCTGATTTAATAATTTTGCTAAGACTGGTTGTCCAAGATGGTGAAAAACATAAGGCTGTGCCAGGATAACATGTGCTTATTTCTGCATTTGCAGGTTTATTTTTTGAGTAGCACTGTTATCAGATTTATTTAGAATGGGCTGCATTGTATGGTGTCAGAGACTGGTACAGCTCTCATTAAAGTCCAGAGCCATATTTGCTTTTATTTTAATTGAGTTGGATAGAGCCCTGAGCTGTTTTGTTGTTTGATTTTGTGTTGGGTTTTTTTCCCCAAGTGCAAACAGTAGGAGGTTAGTAAAATGATAAATGATGAGTAGAACATCAGAAGCAGTGCATTTTATTTTGATTGCAACAGCACCAAACTCAGAATATAAAGGCATTTTATCTGTCCCGAAATCATGGCAGGTAACCATGGCAATCATACCATTTCCAACAGCTCAGGGAAAGTATTTGAAACATCTTCGGTGAGCTGTTCCATTAATATTGAATATATCAATGTTTTACCGTCTACCATCCTAACAGTTGTTTGAAAGACCAAGTACTTGTATGAAACAAAAGAAACTGCAAGTTGGGATGAACTTGGCCTGTAATGAAGAACTGCAAAGCACTGCAACATGGAATATGCTGCATCAGACTCTACTTGTTAGTTTTAGAGCTTAAAACATCTGTTGAGAGTCTGTAAGATTTCAATGATGTATTTTAATTTTTAGAGTTTTGTAATTTGATATTAGCTTATTGCTATGGGCAGAAATTTGGCAAATTCTCAGTCAGAAAGAATTTCATTAAATATTTTGGGACACATTAATTTAAGATTAAAAATATTTTTCCAAATTTGTGTTCATCCTTCTGCAATCTGAAGCAGTTAATTGAAATTTGGTGGACTCCTAATCAAAAGTATACACTGTTGCAATAGCTTTGACTAGTTTATGCAGAAACACTAAGAGCCTTATTTTTCAGAAAATATGCCTACAAATTGAAGGTGAATGCTGGTATGTTAAGTCTCAGTTAACAGTTTTTTTACAGTGTAATTTTACTTTGGATAAATGGTTGCTACGTGTGGCCAAGATACCCTCAGATGTGTATCAGAATCTGTCCAAGTTTTTAATGTAACTGAGCCCCTCTCTCTGCAGTACTCTTTGTTTTAACAGGGAAAGGGAACTTCTTAATCAATTTGTAAGGGATTCGGATTATGATTGTAGGCAACATATACCGGCATATACTAGTTCCTCTTCTATGCTTTAGTGGATTGTTAAACTGGGTGGTGCTGAATGTGTGAGCCTTTCTCTTCCATCAGATTGGAGCTGCTTTTCAAGTACTATAAGGTAATTTCAGCATCATTACAAAGAGTGGTAGTAGCTGTCTGTAAAAATCCCCTACACTAAAGATATAAGGATCAAAAGAGTTTAGCTTTTGAATTGACAAGAAATCTCAAATCTTGAAAGCAGAGTTCCTGCCTTCTTCAAATTCAAATTTGGTGGGATCATTCAATCTACCACTAGACGTGGTTACAAGACCTAAAAGGGACTGTTAGCATTGCCTTTTGGTTTAAAAATGAGTAAGATTGTAGCCAATTACTCAAATGTCTACATGTAGAAATCTGTAGAAGCAGTAGCTAGGGCCTGACTCAGAAGAATGCATAAAACATATGCTCCCTAATTGGTTATGGAAGGATCTAGTATGTTTCATAAAAATTGAGGGGAATTTAATATAGAACAGTCTGATTTCTTCTTTAATAATTTCAAATTATCAGTAATTTGTGTCCTATAAACAGTTTCAGCACTTGAACGTATTGGTACCAAATATGTACAATGCTGGGTTTAGTGCCATTTTTGGTATGTGCTATGTGCTTTGGAAAAAAAATGAGTGCCACAATTATTAAAACTTTATTTTTATAGCCAAACTTGAAAGAACTTACTGGCAGGGAGAATTCATAAAACATTCCTGCAAATAAAAAGAAGCATTTATGAGGCAAAGAAAAGATCTTCATTGTGATTCAGATCCCAGCTGTTCAAGTGTCTGTCTTGATGATTTAAGACACAAGTTCTTTTACCTTGTTAGAGGCAACACCTGCTATTTATTCATTTTACTAATTCAGTTTCTTCTATACGTTTTTCTTAACTGAATTTCTGAAAATATCTTTGATTTTTGTAATAACACCTGTTCATATTTTTGAGAGCAGATCTCCTTTTTCAACCACATTAGCAGAGTATCTCTTCAGTGAGATCTTGAAAGTTTGCATTTATTTAGTGGTTACTCTATCTACACATAGGTGCATTTATTTTCCTAAAAAGGAGACTATATATCTAACCTTTTATACTGTGGCAATGTAACAGTTACATTGTTATAAATTGAGACTTAAAAAAATGGCTGAGCTTTGAACCAATTGTGTTTTCCTATTACCAGTTATTCTGTTTACTATTTTGTGACAAACACCCTTTATAACTGCAACAACTTGGCAGTAACAGCTATGATAAAATAATTCCTCTGAGTAGCTGACAAATTGCAAAATGCACATTTAGTGATGAAGTACAGACCTACAGCTGGATCATTTTGCCCTTGGTTAACATTACTTCTGGTAAGGACATTGGGCCTTAGTACACGGTGCAGAATTTAATGGTAGATTGCCCAATGTTTGTTTTTGAGATACAATTTATGTCTAGGTAAAAGAGCATTTTAAACTGTTTTCAGGCTGAGTTTGATTTCTGGGACTTTCTGTATTTCATTTGAATAAATGACAGAACAATAGCTGTATTGAAAGCACTAATTTAGAAATTATGTCACTGAAAATAACTGTAGCTGAGGATTTGTAAACAAAAAAATGAATAAATGATAAAATGCTAATGAATAAGGTACTTTAAAAAAGAATATTTCCTTGGGGACTTGAAAATATAATTGCTAGAAGTGATGAAAGCAGTCATGGAAATGTTATGGGGGTGAGGCCAGTTCTTTGGAGTGGCTCTAAGCTGACAGTCTTTAGAGCAAAGCAATGTGTCTCTAGTCTAATAAGACAGGGGGAGAGGATTACCCCAAAACTGAAATGCTCTCATGTGCCAGACATCACCACTGCTCATGTGGTTAAAGCTTAAGCTAGTAAAAGAATCCAATAGGAACATAAATCTTAGTGAAAAGAGGAAAAATGTATGTTAGTCAATTAGTTAATTAGTATTACACTACACTTTCATTAGCAATCCATTTTATTCTAAAAGTATGTGTTGCCACATATTAAAATCTTTGCTGTAACGTTTCCCAACAGCTTGTCTAGGCTTCTGTTCCACACAGTTGTCCAGACTTCATCAGCACCATGGGGCACAGAGCAAAGCTGTTGCTCTGCTTGGTCTGAGTGGTAACTGTACCCAGTTATGGAGCACTGGGTGAGTGGCTGCAGAGAGCTCTGCAGCCAGTGCCAACAATGCAGCTTTCTTTTTTTTAACACAGGATCAGTTTCCAAGAGATTTCAATCTTTCTTTCTTCATTTATCAGTAAATCAGTTGACACTAGAATCACTTGCTACACAGCTTCTGTGTGTAAGTGTGTATGTTGGTGGAAAATGATGACTGATACAGGAAACCATATCATACATAGAGTTTTTTTTTATTTTCACACTGATCTTTATTATTACATGTATTAATATGAAACTTGAATGTGAAACAGGGCTGAGTATCTGTGTAAGTTCATATCTAGAAAACAATAAAAAAAGAATCTGTATGTATTTAGGAATTTTGTGATCTTAATTAACTAACATAAACACTGCCCAAGTTTTAAGCCTGTATATATGTCTTCAACAATTATAAATGTTACAGCAGTTACAATTATATGTTATTAAGTAATCATACGCAATTAAAACACAAAATCAGAAAGTATTTCCTTAAGTTATAAAAAATTAGGCTACTTTTCATAGACAGGATTAGTTGACAGTATTTGCAATTAAGTATTTACTTAACACTGGTTGATTTTTAAAAAATTATTATTATTATTATTTTATTTTTAATTCTATGAATTTAAATTACTACTTTGAGAAATGTCATTCTGAATCTTTTCTCATTTTCTTATGTCTCCTAACAATATTGCTGTTCCTGGTAATTTCTCTTAATGAGAGACAAGAACAGAACAAAAAGTCAATACAGGTTCTAGGAACTCCACAGCAGTCCTCCTGAATTTGAGGGAGCATCCCTGCTTGGATGATGAGTTAGTCTGTTTTACCTAAGGAAGGAATAATCTTGAGATTTGCATCCTGTGCATGGCAGCATGGCTCGAACCTTTTTAATGCAATGCATTTATTCTGTGTTGTCAAAGGTATTTATGGTGTTATGTTGGTGGGCTGTCATTTTTGTTGCAAGATACAAGAATTTATTTAAACGGCTTTTCTTGAATATAAATAATATAGGTTGGATAGACACGTTTATTGATAATAGTCTTCATTTGAGAACTGTAATTTTCTAATAATAGTTTTGGCTTTATGCCTAAAGAACATGCTCTGCCATTTAAACCAGGCAATTAGAATTCCTGCATTTCTGAGATAATAGTGCACTGACTGTGGCACAAACCAGCCAGCACTTGATTTCATTATATACCTATTATAGTTTTATGTTAATGTGTGAAATGTGTAGACTTCAGTTTACTGCAATTGCAGTCCCCCCCTGGAAGAAGTGTAAGCTGGATGTGTATTATAGGATGCATGGGGTTGTGCTGGTCGTTAGATTTTTAATTTGTAAGTCTCTCAGCAGGATGTGGAGTTTATACAATTATTTATTGGGGCCAATACAGTATAAAATCCTGAGATCTAAGGTACTATAAAAACTTCAGTAAAACATTTTTATGAGAACTGTGATATAGTCTTTAAAAAAGCAATCTACTGTATGAAAACTCCAGCACAAAATAATGATGTATTAACATAATAAAAAAGCTGGAGAAATATTAATCCATCCTGGAGTTTGTTTATACAACGTCAGAAAAGTATGAATTGTGAAAGAATTGTGGGAATAAGTAGATATTTCCTTCTGTAAAAACTGGTAATTCTGCATCTCAAAATGGGCTGTATAAATTGTTATGCCATTGCCTCTATGTCCCTGTTATGCACTGCATTTCTAAGATGGTAGCATTTTATGGAGGTCTACTAATAAGAAGAGAATTCTGGTCCATAGAAGAGACTTTCTGCCGAGGAGACACTTTGGCGTCCTGTCAGTGGATGTTGTTGGGAAACAGGTCCTTACTAGGTTGCATGATTTTCCTTTGTATCTAAGAAGGACAGAGTCAAGGGTTTTTTACACATTGCCAACATATTTCTATAAGCATAATGAACATAGATCATAAAAAGATCCATTTTAATGCTTATTAGGGCTGTATAGTTACATTATAGAATTTAAAAACATATTCTTGCACAATTTATATTTTTCCTGTCTGTTTTTAGGATGCAAAGTTTGTAGAAGAGCGACGCAAGCAGCTACAAAATTACCTAAGGAATGTAATGAACAAAATTATTCAAACTGTGCCAGAATTCACAGCCAATCCCAAAAAAGAGACTCTTATTCAGTTGATGCCCTTTTTTATGTAAGTATTTGTCAAGTAGTCAAGATATATTTTTTCATCACTATTTAATTTAAAATATAATGCAAATGTCTCCAAAATCTTTAAAACAGTGATTTTTATAAATAGAAGGCTCTTGGTCAAATTATACGTTATTTTGTTCTATTTAAAGAAATACATAAGGTATATAGTGATTTTCATTTATTTAAATTGTGACTTTGAACAAAAATTATTGCCTAAAGCTTTAAAAAATATCTAAGTGACCTCAAAATGTGCATGGATACATATTCTTCAAACATTAGGTGGTTTTGATTTTTTTTTTTTTTTTTGGCTTTTTTCCTAAAGCTTTAAAAAATATCTAAGTGACCTCAAAATGTGCATGGATACATATTCTTCAAACATTAGGTGGTTTTGATTTTTTTTTTTTTATTTGGTCTTTTTCGGTTCTGTTTTGCTTTTGTTTCTGTGAGGTTTGTATTTTTGTTTTTCAATGTATTTCGGTGAATGAGATTGGAGCACTATTAAGGTACTAACTAACCAAATTAAAAAGTCAAGATTTTGAACTCTTTGTAGCTGAGTTTTGTAATCTGCTGACACATGTTCTGATTTCATTAATGTTAACATTTAATGTCTCCAGATAGAAAATACATTTGCAATTGAATTTTCAACAGAATTTTTTCTGTTCCTGTACAATTACATTTTATTTTAAGGTGGTTAAGTATAGCTGCCTGAAATAGTGAATTGATAATTTCCTGTCAACTTCATTTCATAACTTGTTGCCTGAAATAAAGCGCAGGAAAACAAATTTTGAACAGTGTGCTATGGAAGGTCCCATACATGTTACAACAGTTTCTAGATAACAATTTTATGTTCTGGTTATCTGCAGAGCTGGGCATTTGTTCTCTTGGGGTAGCTGCTCAAACATTCTCTTTAAAGAAAGCAGCAAATCTGCTCAGTAATTCATCAGAGAAGGGGCCAGAGCAGGTTCTGGGAAACTGTTTTCTGCAAGATGTGTTTGAACACCAGAGGAGTCATCAGTTCTTGATGATGATTAGAGGATTGTAATGTTCAAAAAATATGTTATCTTCACTGGCTGACATTACTGGCAGTATTCTTGCTAGCAGAAGTTCTCTTTTAGGTGTGTGGTGTCAGTTGTATTTGAGTCACCAAGTGAAATTGAAGTTAAAAAATCCAGTATTTCTACCTCTCTTTCTCACTTTGTAAATGCTTATTCCCTCCTGGAAGGTAAAATTATGAGAAGTGCACAAGAGAGATACAGGTGCCAACTGCCAGGCAAATTGCAGTACCAACCAATCAGCCACTAAAAAAATAAAATTGTCCTGGAAATATTCCTCTAAGATTTGTTTACCACTGAACAGTATGTAAAGCCAAGTATCTACTTTTGACCTTGCAGACCACAAAGTTAAAACACTGTGGAAAAATAGATGTTTGTTCTTTAGTGGGTTGAAGAATTTTGGTTTGGTTTGGATTTGGGGTTTTTTCTTATAATCTCCGTTTCAGTTGCAATTGTCAGTGTGTCACTTAGAACATTTCAATGTGTGTATTAGAGGTATGAGAGAGAAAAAGCATGTTAACATATATAAAATACCATTGTTAGTACTGAAATTTGCTTTTAAGCATAAATGAAATAAATTTCTAAAGAGCATTACTGTGCAGTTGCTGTGAATGACATATCTCTGAGTTAATTTTAAATAAATTGAAAATTTACCCTTTCAAAGTAAGTTTCAATATTTGCTTTGACTTAGTTAACTACAAACCAGTCTATCAGTTGAGTTTAATTCCATAGCTTAATCTCTCAACAAGGGATAGGTTACTATACAGCAGATACGGGCACTGTTGAAGTAAAAGAATGAAGTAAAATAACTTCACAGAAACTTTTGTGGAATATTATTTTAAATAAGATCTTTAAATACACAGACATGAATTTATTTATTTATAAAGGTAGAGGAGAAGAACTTTTTTAATAAGTGCTTTTACTGTGTTCTTGGCCAGTGACACTATTGAGGTGAGGTTTTCATGGACTAGTAAAAATTTTAAAGGAGTTTTAGGTCTATAGATTTCTCTGTAAGGCTTTAAATCTCAATCTCAAATAAGGTGAAAAATGTTTTTGTAATCTTATTCTGCTCTTGCCGTGTTCTAGTACTCCCTGCCTCATTTTATGATTTATAAGAAATCAGTTTTATAGCTATAGAGAGGTTTCTAAAAAGATTATAATTATTTTCCCACTTTAAGACTTGCTTAGTTGTACTGGTAGTACTGTATTTATTGTGGCAGTATAGCTCTTATTTAACTATTCTTTCTCAATGCAAAGCTACACAAGATGATTCTATGAAAAAGCAAAATAATTACGAAGTATGTTTCTCCAGAATGTAGAGAAAATAGCAGAAATGGGATTTAATACAGAATTTATGCCTTGAATGAATCAGAAATCCTTCCTCTTACTTTAATTCCATACTGTCTATATATAACATAAATAAGGAAAATCCTATACACACAGATCTATATAAACCAAGCAGTGAATGTTTTTTTTAATAATGTTATTCTGCAGAAGAAGTTAGTGTGGAATATTTTCAGGTATTGATATGGCTTTCATACATTTCATTCCAACTAAAACAATTCTATGATTCTCTGATTCACATCCATGTAGTTATGGTGTGGTTATATATTCAGCCAGTTACACTTTGCATCAGTTATGTATGTGGGACAGGTGGGGGTTTAGTTACATACATGTTTTGGGAAATACTAGTAACATGATTTTCATACTGGATTTTTGTTTTGAACATTCTGTAACACATATTGGGGCTGCAATTGCAGCCTGAAAATTCTTGGAGCAATTAGGAATGAGACAACAGATTTGTCCTGTCCATTCAATTTGCGGTGAATGTGGTATCAGTATTCTGCTGTTAGTGCACTGTCCCATAAAGGGTAATATTAAAGGCAAACAGACAAGCAATCCCTGAAATACTGCAAAACAATACTGATGTGAAGTAAGGAAGTTTTAAATGCAATTTTGAATAGGTTAATTTCTTAAAAAATGAGCTGGTGATGGCATGACACTTCTTAAATCTATGAGTGTATATATCTGTGGCTTCTAATAAAATGACAGTGTTCAGCTAATGCATCCTAAAGTGTCATGGCTAGTGGCCAGATGTTTACCCAGTTGCATCCTTCGAAGTGGCAGCAGTGAATGACTTCAGTATCTTTTTAATATGTTCTCTAATAGTAAGTAAGCACTCTGATAACGATGAATATAATTTACATGAACAAACTGGGAATAGCATTTGCTTAAATCTGTGACTTTTAATTAGTAAAGCACCTCCTAATGCCTGAAATGTGCTAATGAAACTAATTTATTGCTATGTTGATTGATCTACTTATAAATCTATGTAGAGACATTACACAATATTTATCTTTCAATAGAACTGTGTTGCCAAGCACTGATGATTGTTGAAATAAAAATACCTTAGGTATCTAAAATTTGAGTAACATGTTCAGGTAATACAGGAAGTTCCATTACAAAGAGGTACTATTCTCTGGAATTTTTGCTAATATTAGAATTAAAATATTTGAATTGGTGTGGATTATTCTTAACAAAATTTTAGTTGTCTCACTGTTATTCTTAGTTTGTGCTTTCTTCACTTTGTAACTGACAGTTTTGGTTTTAGTCTCTCATTACCTATGAGGCTTGACATCTGACTTAATAAAAAGCATCATGCCTGTTTTGAGGTAACTGAAATGAGAAGAAGTAGGGCAAAAATTGTTTGGTCAAAGTATATGAGGATTCATACTTCTCACCTCTTTTCCTTCTGCAAGAATTAAGATTAGACAATTGTACTATGTTGTTACATTTTTTATTTTTTGTTTTGGCACATATCAACATGGAAGATCTGTATCACATGGCATTCTACAAATGTATTAAATCTTCCTTTGCTCGCTTGAGTGGGTTTATGAATGTTAGAGGAAAATAAAGAAAAAAATAGATATATCAGGAGGGTAGAAACAGTGATGAAAAGGGCAAGAATAAGCAGGAAGAAAGAGAAACAGGATATTTAATGTTACAAGAAAGATGGATTGAGTATAGTAAAGCAGAACTGAGAAATACTGGTACTTGAGCCTTACTAGAAGGCTTTATAAAGCTAGTTTTATCCAAACAAACGTGTCCAGTCTGTCAGCATTTGTTGCAATTCTGCTACTCCTTTCCACATGGTAATGTCCTGCATCCTCATATGTTTGCAAAATTATTTTTACTTGGCTACTAGCGATTAGTCTATTAAAATGGTCTTAATAAATGCTAAAAACTGTAAATTGAGCTAGAAAATGACAGTTATCTGTGGAAGATGATTGGTTGCCTCCATAATGCAAACTGTAGCATAGTTTTATTCTATTGTGTGTGAAAGACATTGCAGGAGAGTTAAGGAAGCTCTGTTTTAACTTGAGTATACAGTTGACCAAATCTTACTTTATCTTTGAGGATTTTTCCAGCACAATCAATATCAATTAAGAGTCTCTCGATAGAGAAATGCTATTAAAAGTATTGCAGAGATAAAAACTCCTTAATCTAATTTATGATATGAACAGTGATACATGCAAAGTTGTATTTGTGTTCCCTCCCCACCTCCTCTGCCCTGCCTATAGTGTGGGATTATCTGTTTCATGTTTGACAGAATTTACATCTTTCCCACCAATCTTTTTTCAATGTGCAATTATTATTTTTTTTAATAACCCTTCCAAATTAATGTATATACATTCTATCCCTGAAGTTTTCAGTCCATGATGTCCTGATTTCAGGATAGTTATCATGGCAATACACTCACAGTCTTAAAACAGTTGCAGTAGGTGGAGATATATTCCAAATATCCATCAGGACTCAGGATATCTGCTGACTTGGTTCTGCTGTTAGTAGTTCTACAGGAGTTAACAGTCCAGTAACTACTCTCTAGAGCTTAAATGCCAATTTTTAATCAGGAATAATTATTATGTGTAGTTATTAGTAATTAACAAGAGGCACATAAAATTATCAGCAAGATCTACTTTACATACAAATGTTGTAATGCTTTACATTTCAGATCATAATTGTGTTTGTTGCCTCATTATTGAGTCTTACCATTTTAAAAAATCAACTTCACTTTGAAATAATGTGACTCTTACGCTAATTAACATCTCAATAAAGACAGTGAGACTTGCTCTGCAAAGTTAATTGCTGTGAATTGTTCAGCGGGCCTCACAAGTAGGTATTTATGAGCATGTTTCTATCAAGTATATTTTTGTCATGCTTCTTTGTATTCAAAGTGACCTTTACAGTGCTTATGAGAAGAATAGTTTCATGTATGCTGTACTACAATTGAATACTCTTCATTCACCATTGGAAGCCTTTGAGGGGTTGTGATCTTTTACAGTTGCATCAGAATAAATTCTTGTTTAATACTGCCTGAGAAAATAAGAATATTAAAACAGGCAGTATTTTTATTTTGTGTCTAAAATGGTTGAAGGAAATGAGGGAAAGGATATTATATATTTCTTTTACATGTGTAGAAAAGTACAAGAAATGTTCTCCATTGCGTGGTTTCAAAGAATGGGCAAAAATTGAAAGCAAGTAGATTGACAGTAGCAGCCAAAAAGCACTTTATATGTTCCTGTAGGTAGCTCATTGGTATATATAAATTTCATCTATAAACAGACAACTTGAAAGCTCTGAAACAAATGGATTTTTTTATTGAACAAAGCCACGTTCAATGTTACAGCAAACGTGTTCTGTACAAAATGAGCTGATAACAGTGCTGTGCATTTTCTGATGGGTCTATTTCCATCTGTCTTTTACATGTAAAAATGGCTGTCAGAGTTAGGGAAAACGCCAAGTTGCCTACCATGAAAATATGAAATAATTTACCTTTTTTTCACTGAACACCTTTATGGTGTGCAGAAATAGCTTAATGTCACTTTGAGCCCCTCGTGTTATTCTTGATTCTGCCTGGTTCTCAGTTAGTACAAGGCAATTATTTTGCATAACCATTTTGCATCATCTAGGAAACTTGAGTCAAGATGGGATGCTGGTCAGTTAAACTTAGGGGACTGGTTAGATCAAGATGCTTTTGAATATTTTTTTGATTGGGCCCCAGGAATTGTGTGATCACTTTGTCATTTTCCCTCCCAGTTAACAGGCTTAGTAATGAAGGATCATTCGGAGAGAAGAATTGTCAGTCTTAGGACTGTTTACTTCTTCCTTTTTGTCTTGTTCTTTTACTGCTTGCTAGTAAACTCAGCAAGTCTTTAGCAAGAGACAAATTTTCTAAACTGTGTAGTTTATGTCCCTGATAATGCTTAGCTTTTAGCAGTTCCAGAAGAGGTTAAGATTTTTCTCATAAAAGAAAGCCAGTTAAAGTTTTGTATCATTACAGCAGTGATCCTGTTTCCTTGGTAACAAGCAAGTCACATGCACTCCCTGGTTGAAAAGTGAACTCACTGTATTCAGGCATTTCTGTACTGCAGCAGGTGTTTCTGAACAAGGTAGCAAAAAAAGGGCTGTAGACCCAGTAAAGAAAGTTTTAATTTTGAAGCTGGGCAAAATAGGGATAATGCAATTGTAATTATCTCTTTTACTTTGCAAGCAACATAAAATTAAGGCAGAAAAGACACTTAGAAAAAAATAATTTTAATCTCTGTCATCCCTGTTTTTCTGTCTTCTCGGCTCTTATTTTAAATTAACATTTCTGTCAAGGAGGTAGTAATATAACAACTAATTGTAATGCTGAGTACTCAAAAGTACAGGTTAAGTTACACCAGTAAAGTAAAATCTTTAATATGTTTCAGAATTAAATAAAAAAGCTGAGATTGTAAATTATCTTGGAGAAAAACATTAGTTGGAAGATTGATGCTTTTGAACACCAGTTCTTCATATTCAGCAAGGAGAAGTCACAGGAAAACTGTTGTGGAATAAGAAAGGAGTTGTTTTGTGTCTCATTTCTGCAAGGGACTGGGACTCAGGACTCCCCACCACCTTCCCTGTGTTTCAAAATTCTTGCTTCTGTGGCTTGTGTCTTTTCTCAGAAAGAAATTCCTCTCTGCTTCCTGTGGTTGGGAAATAGAGTCCTTCCTTGAAGGTCAGGCTTTATCAGTACACTAACTGCATATTCACCTAATTGGCAAGTGTTTGCCAAGATGGATTTGGTTAGCTAAATCATAAACTATTTCTAATTATAAACATACACACACAAAATTCCTATTTCCATTTTGTGCATACCTAGTTCAGAAACAATAGATCCAATAGTCTTTAAAGCTCCTTATGCCAGTTTTGAATTGGGAACAAATTTTTGCATCCTAGCTATGAAAAATGGAAAACTAGAAATGCTAATCTAATCAGGTTGTTCAAAGTACCGTCCTCATTTTTGGTAGCATGAAAGCATTTTACTATGGAATAAGGTATTAAACAATGAGTTTAGCTTTTTTTGCTTTTAGCAACATTGACAGCCATTTTGAAACCTTTTCTTTGTAGTGTGAAATGATTTTCCTAAGTGAATAAAAGAATAAAGTTGGCCTTGTCAGGCTAGCCATGGGATAGCTTTATCTGTCATTCAAATACAGAATTAGTGTGTGTTTCTTGTAAGCATGGTGGTTTTGTATGAATATGCTGGCTTTACCCTCTTGATGATGCCTATAAGCACTGGTTACTGTAAGTAATTCTTCAGGGGCACAGGTTGGTTTCTAGGCTCTAGTTTAAATTAACAACAGTGCATAAAAGCAGAAGAGTACAGACTATGACCGTAGGCAGTTTTCTCCTGTGTAATTCTCTAGACTGGAATGGCTTGTCCACTAAAAACTTTCAAGTGAATTTTGTGGCCTGGAGAAGTGTACAAAAAATGCTGCAAACTAGCAGTTTTCGTAGAACATATTTTGGAAGGTAGAAAAGCAGAATAAAAATGTACCAAAGACTCAGTAGGATTTCCTCACAAAGCTTGGGCAGTCCAGTGTCACACTCTTTTTGAGGTTGGGGTGGCCAAAAACCTGAGAGAGTCAACGGAGTTGAGGTCTATATAGTAATAAAGAAACTGTGAAATAAAGGCAAACTGAAACATGAAGTAGGTGAATCGATTTGAAAGAAAGAATTTGCTGTGTAGGTGGTTAATGCAGGAGGGGATTGCTTTTGATCGGGAGCTGTGAGAATTACTTCACTTCTGGGCAAAAGAGATTTGACTTGGCCACGTAGAATCAACTCGGGACAGGAGTTTGTTGAGGGAAGAGTTAGGCATAAAGAGAAGAGGCAAACAGTAACTGGGAAAGTACTGGGTAATAAACTGCAGAAGGTGGGGAGTAAGAGAAGAAATTAGTAGAGGAGAGGAGTGCTATAAAAAGTAACAGAAGGAAGAGACTGAATTAGATATTTTGGGCTGAATGAAGTATGTGAAAGTGAGGTGGAAAAGGAAGATGGTGAGAGAGAATGAAAAGAAGGAAACATGGAAACACTCTCTTGTATGGGATTTATTTTCCTTTACTGGATTTTGTGCATGCAGAAAAGAAGCCATTTAATTAGAGGTGCTTAGGATTTGTTTTCATTTGTTGAAATGGTGATGGTGGCTGAAATAGCATCAAAAGAAGAGGTTCAGCACAGGCATTGAATTTTTACTCAAACTATGGAGGAAATATTTTGTCTTTCCTTTGAAAATAAGACTCAGTGCATAGGTGAGTCTGGTATTCTGAAAGATTCTTATTGGGTATAAATACTAAATTCCACCTAGGATTTTGGTATAAGAAGGTCTTGTGCAATAGATATTCTGCATTCAGTTGTTAACCTGTATATGGAGCGAAGTAAATGACTATCAGGAAAAGGTTCCTTCCTCTACTTGGTAATTATGACCAGCTTGGTTGTCATGCAGTGAATCTGTTCTCTGGGTACTGGGACAAAATTTAGCCTTTCTTTCTTTAATCCTCAGATCTATAAGCTCTTATTCTTCCCTTCTCATAGCCTGAATATTTTTTTGCAAAGTGCCTTTTTTTGTTCACGTAGCACATAATATAACTTCTTTTTAAATACGGAATGGCAGTTTTTTAGGTTGATAATTTTATAAGGGTGATCCTTGTTTTTTCAGAATATTGGTCTTGTTACAGCCAGGCCCAATGACATTCACCACTTGCAGCTAACATGGCTTAAGTCACATTTAACTTTCATACCTCTAGTTTTGACACTCTTCCAGTGATGTTAAACATAACCTGAATTTACATGCTGGAGTGTTCTTTTAGTCTTTTAGTTGTGTTCACTGCTCTGTCAATGCACGTTACATGGCTCGGCCAGACTTGCTCAAAGTCTGTCTGTCAACACAATTTACCAGTCTCTCTCAGTTAAATTAAGTCTCCTTGAGAGCCTGAGATAGGTGTATTCTCAGTTCAGCAGACTCTACAGTGAGTTAATACGCTATTTGTATTGTGTTTGTCTCCAGATGGAATGCCATAGTGTTATACTTACATCTCAGATAAAACAAATGCATGTGGTAGTTCTCATACAAAATAATAATCAAGAGTTGCAAAGTATAACCACGAAAATAGTAAACTACAAAATAATGTACCTAAGACTGCTTTTTGTTAACCTTCTAGTCTGCATCTGATTACTAACAATTGTAAAATAATGACAGTTGAAATTTTTACATTTGAAAGAGATTGACAACTCTACAGGGGTGATAAAAACACTTCTTGTAAGCATGTAGAATATATTTCTACTTGAATAGCTAAGAAATCTTACAGGACATTCCTTTCTTCCCTCCAAATAACAGTAATTATCAAAGTTTCAGAGTTTTTAATGTTCATTGGCAAGGACACATTATTTGTAAAGGAAGCTTGTTTGCAATTGTCTAATTATTTCTTTATACAATGTAAAACAGTTTCTGGCATGATTACTTGAGCAGATTTCTTAAAAAAAAATATTCCAATAATATACATAATTTAATGAAGAATAGTTTTAATATCTGTGCATTTTCCTAAATTCTCTCCTGGTTACTGGAATCTGATAAACAGATTTCATTGCAATTATAAACCTGAAGCATTGATATGCATTCAGTTTCCCTTTTTTGCCCTGGCAGCAAAGAATAAAAGATAAGCAAGACCACCATTGCCCAAATCTACATTACTTCTCTGCGATTGAGGGTTTCAAAGCTTACTCTTTGGCCTACTAAATCCTGGAAAATAGTAATATATATTCTACAGCTGCACTTAAACTAGCTGATCTATAATTGCTTATTAAGTTTCTCTTTATGGAGATTATTTTAAGAAAATTGCCAGCTTTAGATATTCACAGTCAAATATCAGCATACGTAGCTGAAGATTGCATAACAGCTAGTTTAGGAGATGTATTTTGGAGAACTTACAGGTAGGGGAAGGGAACCATCTGCAGGTCCCTTACAGGAAATAAGTGTACCACCAGAAAGTGTTGTGGAAAATATTCATGTAAACCTGTTGTTTTGTAAGAAGCCATCTGGTCAGTCAGAGCAGTCTATGTACAAGTGCAGATGGGTATGGGAGCTCTAGGATCCATAGCCCGTCGTTACCAGTCATGATCTTAAAAACAGTGTCTTAGAGGAGACCCCCTTTGATGTTTTATTATTCCATTGTGTACACCAATAGCTTGAATGCCCCCAAATCTGATCTCTTGTTTGAAATGGCAGAATACTGGAAAAGTCTGTAACATTTCCACAAAAAGAAATTTTCAAAGTTAAATTCTCCATGCAGCTGAAAGCAGATTTCAAGTAGGTAATGTAGCACAGGGGCCAAGTTCTCATAGCCCAAATCACTTTTAGTGATTTTATTTTTTTAATTAGAATTTGAAATACGCAACTGAAGAGGCAAGCCTTTTTTAAATATATGTTCACAGAATGAATAGAACTGAAAAAAACAAACCAAAGAATATCTTATTTATAATATATTTATAATACATTTGGAAGTTGCATACCATGCAAATGTGGCACTTTAAGAGGTTTTTTAAACCGTATTGCTCTAACAAAGTGTGAGGTTATTTGTGCTCTTTACTTTCTTAGATGTGTTGAAAGGAACTTAAGGGCTTCTGACTTATGTAACCAGTCTGCATCACTTAAAATTATACTAGCCTGGCTTGGGTGACATGACCTGGACAAAACTCAGTCTGGAGATCTGTGAAGTTCAAATCTCTACTTAGAAAAATATTGTATAGGGTCATGAATCGATAGACACAGTTTGTAACTGGTAACTCTTGGTACAAACAACAGTGGCCTGCATTCAGAGTGTATGTTAAAGACTAAGTCTTTGATGTGCCATTTTCAGCTTAAATTCTGTTACAAGGGATGCTTGGTTAAGATGTTTGCCAATAATACAGACCAACTAAAAAAATCAGTGTTATTCCAAGACATTCTGAAATGTGGAAGAATGATTGCAATCACAGAAAGGTCTGCAATGTATGTTTGATACACAAATCAGCAGCACTTTCCAGTAAGAGCACGATTTAGTGAATTTCGTGTTTAGGAACCAGGCTCTGAGTAATGTGACCTAAGAGGTTAGCTTTGTCTCCTTTTAGTCAGGGCAACAAACCTGTGTTTCCTCTTCAGTTCTCAAACACCCATTGTCTTTTCACCAAGGTGTCTGTCTGATACTCTGTGAAATTGAAAATTGAATTCTTTCAAGTGATCTGATGCAGAAAAACAATGACTGATTCCTGTAAGTCACTACATGCTTTTCTTTCCTACTGATGAGAGTCAAAGTGGGGCACAGCAAGCACCAGTCAAGCACTGCTGGTGTTCTGTCACCCATAGATCCTTTATGCAGAAGTAATCACTGTAGATTAAGGAAGGAGACCTTTTCATATCGGGTGGTTCCTTGTGACATTTGCAAACATTTTTGGTGCAGGTTGGCATTTGCAAACAGTTTTGGCATAGTGTATTTATGTAATCCATTGTCAGAAATATCACAAGCTGAGCTCTCAAACAGGAGTTTATGATGTTTGCTACAGATCTTCTGAAATGTCAGTGTTCAATTGCCCTTGAGAAATCTGTTTGGGAGAAAAATAAAAGGGGGGAGGAATGAGAATTGAATATATACTGTTCTTTAAATTAGAATGCGTGTATATACTCCCATATGTAAATTCTATATAATTAGAGAAGGGCAAGTTTTTAAAAACATTAATTTGTTAATGAACCAATATGACCAAAATTTTTCTCTTCATGTAATTGTCAGATTTGGAGTATTGCAAGAAAAAGTATTTTGTAATGCTTATTTCACTGGGAATAAAAACAAATATTAATTATTTTTCCACAGTGGAAAAGATTTTAAGGAGTAAAAGAGGCTTTGCTGAGAGATGGATATATAAGCTTTATTCCTTTCTCTTATCATCTGAAACAGTAAGGAATACTCATGAAGAGGTGGCTTAGAAAAATCTGTTTATACATCTTACATCGCAGTCTTCCAGTGCTTATTTGTACTCCTTTCTGTGCAACACTGATTAAATGTGTGCATCCATATTTGCTTCAAATACATCGGCTTTAATCCAGACCATAACAAGTTTGTTTATGGCTAACTGCACAGGCTTTAAAAAGGAAATGGGTTATTTCTTTTCCTCGTTTGAACCTGTATTGAAAAATATTTCAGCAGTTTCTAATGTGAAAGCAGCATGAATTAGCTTTAGGCTGTCACTGAAGTTTAAAACATTTTACAGAAGCTTTGTTCCTTGGCTTTGTTAATCTGCCAGCTATAAACATAGATTTATTTCAGATGCTATTTTTGTGGTGTATTTTTAATGTTTGGCACTTCTGTGCTGATAGCAGAATCCATGAATGGTTAGCTGAAGGATTCTAGAATAACTTGGGGTAATTATAGGCACTCATCTATTAATAACAGCAATTAATAGTATGCATGCTTATTTCCCTGCCATATCAGTTCACCTCATTAACAAATGAGTAAAGAAAGTGATTATTGCTAGATTTCTTGAATATTCTTCTGACTGCTTCAGAAGTCTCCAAATACATTATCTGTAGGTATGAATTAGGCCAAATGTCAGAAATGCAAAATTACCTGAACTGTTGAAGTCTAAGCAGAAAGAATAGAGGTAACTTCATCACACAGTGCTGGTTCATCTGCAGCATGCGGATGATGCACAGATATCCATCCTCTCCATGCTTGTTGCAATTACTGTTTCAGTATGACCTCAACCCAGGGACAAAATTACTGGAATACTTTGTGTATTTACAACATAGCTCTGAGTATAACATCTATGTCTATGATGTTGTAGTCAGAGTAACTGCAGATTTCCTAATGCAGATCTGCTTTACAGTGGAACAGGCTTATTCAGTTTACTCTTACTAAAATAACCCAATTTCAGGCAGAAATTGCAGGAAGGATTTTTACTGGGATGGCTGATGACACCATCTCCAAGAGCAGCCCAGAGTAATTTTTCTTCAGATCTTCACATATTCATTACATAGTCCCCTAGAGTTTGATTATACCAACAGCAGTATGAAGGTTTATTTTTAGATTAAGATTTTTAAAGTGTAACACAATTATACTTAATAGTTTATTGAAAGGCATTATATGTGGTAATATGAGAACCACTAATATGTTGGTCAGCAGTGATTGCTGTTCACTGTAAAAAGTGTTAGAAATCTCTGCCTTGTAAATAGCTTCTTAATACAGTTTCTGGGTAAGTCATAACTATAGTGAACAGCTCTGAATGTCTGCCTCCTTTAAAAATCTTTCACTAGAAGACTTCTGCATAGCTATTGAGAATAGCTAGGTATGACCAAAGCAAATTAAAATGGGTCTGGTTTGCTTTATCACACAGACTGAGTATTCTGTCATAGTTTTACTGTTAGTGCTACACCTGAATCAAGTGCCTCTTAAGTCCTGAAGACTCCAACAAATCCAGGGACCAGCTTTTTCTAAGCACAGGGCAGCAGTATGTGTGAGACTGAAAATGCTTCATATTTAACTGTAGAGCTATTGTTACTGCAGTCAAGTTGAGGTATGTCACCTATGCACCAATGTAGGGAATAAATAATCTTCACATTGCATCTGCATACTCCTTTGCTTTTCAGGCCTGTACAGTAATAATGCAAGGAGGAACTGCAGGCACATGCATTTATGGTGTCTTCTAGACTTTTCTTCTGCTGCTTGCAAAGCAGAAATACCCTAACAAAGATAAAATTCTGCATATTCTTACAGCTTCCTGGTACTGTATACCTTCTTGTTTAATAGTGACCTCTACATGCAGATGCTTCATTGATCTAATTCTAAACCAGGGAAAGTGATACCTCAGCAGCTTTTTCAGTTACCATTTAGCTCAAAATTTATTCAGAGTCATAAAATCTCCTGTATCAAGGTTGGCTAGTCTTTCTAACACCAGGATCTTCCTGTGGCTGAAAGCCACAAAACTCAGAGGCAAGGAGAGGAGTTACTTCTGGGGAGTTTATAGGTGAAAGATGAAAATGCCTTTCTTGGGATCTTATGGGATAAAACTCAGCTGGGCTACAGAAGCAGATACTTCAGGTAGCAGCAGGTGTTTACAGCCTTCACTGTGTAGCAGAGAACACTCAGCAGCTCCCCAGCTGCTGCTGCCCAGCTGCCAGGCATGCAGCTCCAGTGCAGGAGTTGCACTTAAATGGCTGCCAGCAATATGGGATTCATAGCTGATCACTGTTGTCCTGAGTTGTTTTTTTTCTTTAATATTCCAGTAAAGAGCAAGGTTATTGCAAATTTTATTTTTATTTTGAACCTGTTGGCAAAGTTGCAGCTGCATTGCAGAGGGACCAAGATGATACACTTTTAAAAAATTCTGAATCTGATGATACTTTGGAGAACTGACCCCAAATTTCAGGAGCTCGTGGCCAGCAATGTAATATGCATTTGACTCCCACTGGAGCCTTTAGCAAATTTTGTTTCCTGTTAGCCTCATTCGGAGTCATAATTTAAAAAAGGAGGAACCTATATTTGTCATTGCTCTTTTCTTTCTTACAGAGAAGATAATTGAAATCTGACTAAACAGAATATGTAATTTTGGTTGCTGATTACTGTGGTCTTCTTTTTGCTGGCCAGCCTCATGCTTGTTTAGTTTCTGTCTAATCCATCAATAATATTGCATCCCAAGGAGGCTCCCTTAGTTATTTACTGCACAATGTCATACCATGTTTGATTAGCTTCCTTTTCTGTTTTGGATCAAATGTAAACATTAGTCCTTGTCTTCATTAACAAGAACAAAGTCAGCGTTTCCTTTGTTATTCTGTTGATAGTACTCAATTCTGCACTTCATTTACATATTTTCCCATTGTGATTATCTTTGTTTATTTGGAAAGTACAGGTTTAATTCCACTATGCCAAATATCAACTCTTTTTCTGTGATTATGTTTCCAGGTGCAGGTGCACTGTTTTCTATGTGCTATTCAACTCAACTTTTCCAGAAAAGTTATGATTCTGTAGCATCTAGGATCAGTTTTAAAGTTTATTAATTTTTCACATTCATAGCTATTACTGTTAACATGACATCAGGGTGGTCACATCAGCTCTCTTCTGCCTTATTGCATATGTTAATACGCTGTAATCTTCATGAGAAATGAAGATACTTGAGAGAAGCAGCTGATACCTCTTGATGGAGCAATTAAAACTCAAGCACTTGCTCGGAAGATCAAAACAACACGTTTTGATCACAACTTTTATAATTCCATTTGCTTTTATGGTAATTTTAAAAGAAGGGGTTTGTTTTTAGAAATAAAATAATGGTAATTGTGCAGGTTGTTTTTTATGGTGGGCAGTTTACTTGCAAAACTCAAAGCGAAGACAGCTAAGTTGCATTACTCCCATGGAGACTCTTTAAACTGTGTGGAAAAGTGTAAATGTTAGTGCTTGTGGGCAAATATTCTCGCCTGGCTGAATTTGGAGCAAAGAAGAGTCAAGGGGCACGGAGAGGACAAAGCCTCTTACCAGGGAAACAGCAGCCAACCAGCTCCAGCAGGGCCCTTACCCCAGCTCAGAAGTTACGCACTGACAGCTGTTTGCTCCCTGAGCAAATAGAAATGTAGGCAGCAGATTTCCAGAATAGGAGACTGGTAACTGTGCTGTATTACCCATTGAGCTGAATTATGTGGGGCCAAAGATTAAAAGACAGATATGGTCAAGTAAGGCAGGAATATGCACCAAATTTTCAATTGAAATTAGTCTGACCAAGTATGTTAGTGAACTCAGTATCAAGTAAATGACAGAGATGAACAGGAAAGAAGAAACATTTTAAACTTTCAGATTTTTTTATTTTTTTTTTGTGATATTCGCAAAATTAGGCATATTAGAGGAGACAGTAAGTCTGTTTTCTTTTTCCACTGCTGGGCATGAAACGTGGTCAACTTTTTTTGCATTTTTCTTCCTGTGTAGCAGCTCACAAGTGTTAATACATAACTCCTTTTACTGGCTTCTCATACACTGGTGTCTAAGAACACATGTTCTAGAAACTCTTTCTGTACTTACTTCCAGTGGCAATTGTATATTGATATTAATATTAATATTAATATTGATTATGGGCTGTTTAAAAGCTAATTTAGTAATTGAAGTTGTCTCAACTTCATGTCATTTTTGCTTGCAAACAACTTGTGAACAAGGAGGAGGAAGTATCTGGCTACTCACTAAGGCACTGCTGTGTCAGCACATTGAAATTGCTACTTGTCAAACAAGAGTTTTACTCTTTTTATTTTCACATATGTGATGCATTGTAAATCCTGATGGCCGTCTTCTGTTTTTAGTTATCTCAGTGTTTTCAGTAAAAATGTATCCTAGATCTGTCTTCTGCTTTCATTAAAGATGGTAATTACCGTACTGGCTGGAAAAATAAATCCAGGTATTCACTGAGCACTGTTCTTCTGAAAGCAAATCCTACATTTTGTTATTACGTAAATAACTTTGGAACATTTTCTGCTTCTGAACCATTTGTTCATTAAATTACCTGTCACTGAGAAGTGGTAGATTACGCTGCCTACACAAATTCACCTCAACAGTGTGAAACGTTGGTGATTTCTAGATGGAAGTGGACGGAATAGCCACACTTAGTGCCTTTCAACTAGCCATTGAAATACACAAAACCATTATATCAATTCTAAATAAATGTATGTGGGTGAACTTTTTCTTATATGTGTATTCAGTGGTTTCTGGCTTTCTAATTAGTTGTAAAGAGATCATTTGTGTGAGTGCCATATTTATGCATTATGTTATTCTAGCTGTGGCACCACAGAAAATAGAAAGTAACCACTCCTAAATGCAGATGTCATTATGCACTAGAAAGCTAAGAAATTAGATTCTAGGTGTGAATATTGCTCAGATGTTGACTAATGAAAGGTGTTTTTTTTAGGGTTCTGAGCATTTCCTGAAGGAGAGTGCATTTCATCCAAAATCAATCATAGATGGTATTACTGAAACTAAACATTAACTGTACAGGAATCATCTTGTTATGCCAACTTCAGGTTAAAGTTAGTGGAAGAAAAAGATCTGATCAGATACAAAGAAAAATTCAAATATCAGTGCAGATTATGTTTCTGAAGAAAATCTTCTTGCTGATGTGGAAACCAATTTGTAGCATAAGAACGTTCAAGTTAGGATCATTCAAATTGCAACAAATGGAAGCATGATTATGGGTTCATAATTATTCCACACCAAGAAGAGACTGCACACATCAGTATGAACACTGCATTCTGCTGGAGAACTATGTATGTGGAAGTAGAAGGGTCTTTATATTAATAAATTGGTTGGATGGAATATTAGAATTAATGCTTTTAATTTCTTTATCAATTCAGATCTAATCTTGTTAGGAAATGATTACTCAGTTTTTAACCTGACAACTTTACTCTAATACAGTCTTTAGGCTTTTCAGTGTTGGTGTATTATAGAGGGATTATCTTGTGCATATCTTTCTCTTCTATTAATAGCTGACTCTTCAAACATCCCAACTCAGTCATTTATATGTAATAAATGGAGATCACTGTTTCTCATTAATAATTATATTTCATTTCTGCACAACTGGGAGTGATGTCAGGAGTGTGTCTCAAATTATTTTTACACTTCAGCAGCTAGAAACAAGGATTTTACTCCAACAACTCCAAAACAGAAGTTACTAGAGTATATAAAATTATTTGATGACGTCAGAGTCTTAGTTAATAATGCCAGTGAACAGGTGTTTTAGCTGATTGTAATTGGTAAAGAAAGGTGCTGAGATCTTTTATTGGCAAGTTGAAATTAATTCTCATTTGTCAACTGAGGATCTCTTAATATAGTACAGTATTGTTTAATACTACCTTTTTGAGGAGGTTACCTGCCTGAAGCCAGTTTACCATATTAAATATTGGGATTATAACCAGAAATAAGCTTATTATTATTACAATGACAAACAAAAATATTAATCACACAAGAATACAACTTAAGTAAAATTAGAATCATTAATGTCTCCAGAGATGCATTTACATCTGAGAGAGAGAGAGAAGGAATACCTGATCCTGAGCTTTACTGCACTGCCAAGTTGTGCTTATTACTTCTGTTCTCTGATCTGTGACTGGTATGGAAGTATTTCCAAGTGCAGACATGTTATAGTTATTTAATAAGAAACTTCTCTCATTTTATCTTGAAGAGTAGATAATGGGATGGGAAATAAATTATTTCATGTAAATGTTCACAAAATCATCTAAGAGAATACTGCAGTTCCATGTGCTAAGTATGTAAAGAAATTGCACAAAATGCAGTTGACATTTGGATACGTGAAGAGCAATACATGGAAGGTATGACTAAACTAGAAGGTGATTAAAAAGACCAGTTATTTTAAGTTGTTTTCCATAGATGCACCTCAGGCAGAACTTGACACTGAGACAAAATCAATGAAATTGAATTGGTATCCAAACAAATGCTGGGCAGATCAATCAGGAATGCTTAAAAGCTAAACAGTGACCTGATGAGAAGAAGGAATCGATTACCTCACTTGGTTGCTTTTTCTTCAGACTGGGACAAGGTGAGAATGTAGAAAAGAACTTGAGCCTTTAATACTTGGACATTTCAGGGCTGAACAGGGTAATGCCTAGCAAGCATCTGGCTGCCTGCCACAGTCAGCCTAGAAAATTAAACCCTGTTAAGACTCCAGGGGCTAAGAAGCTAATAGAATGAAGAAGAATGTTAAATTAAAACTGAACAGGTGTAACTCAGACAGAGTAAGTACTTACCACAGGTACTTGGGTAGCTTCTTTGAGAAGAGTTATTCTGGAACAGCTACTCTCTGGTTTAGATTTATGTATTTTAAATTTGTATTTTAATCTGAGTTGAAATATCAAGTATATGCAAACCCTAACCCAACCCAGAAAACTAGCCTAGAGACTGTTGAGACAAATGAGAGGATCTGCAAACACTGCACGTGAGTAATCTTAGTCCTTACTCCTCAATCCCAAAAAGAATCCCTGTAACAGAAGGCAGAGAGACAGGATAATAATCCTTTACATCCACTTGATTACTACATGTTTTAGGGGTGTTTGGTATTTTTTTTCCTCAAATGTAGCAGTTAACCTTCCCTGGTTTCAATTAAGTCAGCATTTTAATTGTAGAGTAAAAAGCCAGAGCTGAAACAGACAAGTGAGATGGCAGATTTTTTCATCAGGTTTTGGAGGAGGGAGGATGGAAATTTATCTCAATACTTTTATATGAGTGACTTTTAAAAAAACACTGTAAACTTTTTTTGCCATTCAACATCTGTTTCCAAGGAAGTTGATAAATTCCATTTCAGCTCCAGTTTCCTTTTTCATGCTGGATGCATGTAAATCTAATTCTTCAGATATAAGTTAGTTTCTGTAAACCTACATAAAATAATTGTCTTAGAATTTGGATTGTAATTATAAAAATTAGCTTAGACATTTAAGAGAAATTATCTCTAATTTTGTTATTAGATGTATCTTGTTCTGGAGTAGCATCATTTAAATGAGCAGAATTACTTGCAATTTTTTTCCTTCATTCACATCATTTGTGTTCATGTAATCATCCTAAGATGATCTTATTACCTCAACCATGCCTGTCAGGACAGACTGATAGTGATTAATATATATTATCCTTGAAAGAATTAATTTTGCACCTTTTGCACTTTTCTCTTTGAATGGCATTTTTTCTCCAGAAGGATAAAGTGGCTTCCAACTGGGCTGACACTAATGTCATTTTGTGGACGTGCCAGCAGGCGGAGCTTGTGTATTAAAATGTATTCAATAAAGCAATCACCAAATTACAGTGATTGCACATAACACTGTGCTTTGTTCTGCAACGTAAACTACGGTGTATCTGTGAAGTAGCTGTCTGCCTGATAAAGCTACAATGAGCTGTGGCCATCATGCTGGTAAATTAACCTGTTTCAGATTGAGAAAAGCTCAGTGAGGTGAAAATTTACTTTATTCCATTGCAATTTGATATTTAGATGCTTTTATGTCTACATGTTCTGAAAGATGCATATTTAACTTAAAACCCTCTGAAACCAGTGTCCCATGCTGAATTTCACAAGTATTAGTGTCAAAACTGCAGTGCTGCAATTTTATAAATAGTATAAAAATAATAATATTCATGTTACTAAAAGAAACCCATGCTAATGAGCACAGCTGAAAATGGAGTCACATGATCAGAATTCTTTACAGCAACTTCGATAGCAGAGCTGAGTTTCAAAATAAGAAATCACAGGACTAGGATTGGAAGTCCAATTATCATTGGCTACCAAGAATTAATAACATATGCTACATTTAATTTTAGAGTTTTTATTTTAGTGACAAGAAAAATGAAGAATTAAAGATCTAACTTACTAATCTTGTTATTAAAGAGGAGGAGAATGTGTACCACACATATTTTATGCAGTTTTTCATGTGGAGGAATTCTTAGTTATATAGGTAGACTAAATACTGTAACAGGAGTGCAGTGAGTTCTATTTTCGAAAAATTCTGTATTATTCTATCAGAAATGTAGACATGTAAAATACACTGCCATTGAGAAACATAATTTATTTTCTGTTAATGTTTAGCACCTGAATTGGACACTTTTTCCTATACTGTTTTGTAAATTATTATTTTAGTGAGTAACAGCCAACGTGTGTGTTGTAGTTACAAAGCTAATGGCAACCAGTGGTATCGCTGCCTTCTCTTGCAGAAGTGCTCTGCTTCCTGCAGGTGAAGTTTCCTTGTTCAAGGCTTTTGCTTTGTTAAGATCTCTCCCGTGTGGGTGCTCAAAATGCTAGAGTGGAGCCTGAGTGTGCCTATGGCTGTGACAGCACTGCCTTTCCTCTGAGGAAGGTCACTGCAGGAAAATGGGAATTACATAAAGAAATTCAGTAACTGTTTTAAAGTATATCTGTATTTGTTTAATCTGGGAAGAACTGCAGATGAGAAATTCCTCCCTTATGGAGTTGTTAACTCTCTCTGAAGATAGGTAAAATAAGGGTGTTTTTTTTTAGCTTACTCAAATAAGCTTGGCTTTGTACGTTGTGTAATCTTGTTGCCTAGCTGAAAAATGCAACATTTAGTTTTATTAATTGATCTGTATGTAAGCAGTATAATTAAAAACCATGTGGAGTCCTCTAAAAGAATGGCAAAAGTACAACCCTATCCCTTTATGCTGTAGTTTTCCGAGGAGTCTATAGCCCCTGAATATCACCTAGGTAAGCTGGAATTTTCTGTTACTGCTTGTTGTTGAACTTAATGTATTTCTTCTTGGAGTCTTTTCTAAAAGGCTCATTCATGTACTATAGTGTGTTGTGGGTCGGAAGAGACTGAAGAATTCCCAACAGGGATGTATTACTAATGTACTTCATCATGTAATGATACATCCATCCATAATTAGGGGTTTGTTAAGTAGAGCATCATCCAAGCTTTTGTCTCTTTTGCTTGTACTTTTATCACTTCAAAATGCATTTCCCACCATTTCTGAACTCATAGAGATACGCTTTTATCCTGTAATTTGCAATCTTCCATAAAGTATTGAAAGTTCTACTAGTTCTCATTTTTGAAAGAGCTCATTTTGTAATTCACACTTGAGATACCAGTAGAAAGAATGCAGTTCTGTGTAGCTGAAGATGTGTGCTGTACTTTGCAATCATGTGCCAGGCTCTCATAACATCTGCTTTTTTAATGTTTGGAATAACTACAGAATAATTTATGTATACCATAAACTAGTTACTTCTGTCTTTATTTCTTGTCTTCCTAGTGATATTCCACCTTCTGGAGATCCAGTAAGCAAAAGCAATCGCTCAAGAGTGACTACTCGCTTCCCCAAACTATCTCGCAGCCATCAAAGAGAGCCACGAAGCCTGGAACCTCAGAGTGGTGATCTTTGAGCCTTTTTCCTAGTTGTGAATTCTGGCACCGCGTACTTTAAGTTGTTTTGTGATTCCTTCCTAGCCTGTATTTATAATTTAAGCTCCTGAAGAGACTACAGCTGCATCAACTTAAGTCCTGAAAAGAGACTTGCATTACTAAGGGTCATATCCTGATTAACTACTTTGGGAAGGCAGTAATCAGTTTCTCAAAAGAATACGAGGGCTCTTCACCAGGGCTCAGCAAACTGATAGGCATTTTCTTTGTTTTGTAAAGCTGCATTGCACATATTCTCCTTTGTTCTTCTGTTACTAGGAATTCCTTGTTTGTAGTGTGTTGACTCCCTTTCTACATGTACATTTTTCTGTTCCAGAGAGATATGGGTATCACGTCAATTTTTTTTCCTTATAAGAAAAGTTATGATTATCACTACTTTATATGTCAGAAATATGTGCTTAAAAGAACCTCACTAATTTATTACTTTTTGTAAATAGAAAGACTTTGGTTTTGTTTTGTTTTGTTTTTTTATTGTAAACCTCTGACACACAAAAAGGTCTTAAAAAAACTTGACAAAGTAGATTATAAGGGAAAAACATTACAGGTGGAAAATAGCTTTTGTACATTTCTAGTTAGATATTCTCACTTTTCTTAGCTTTCATTTGTGGGAATTCTTTAATGTTGGAGAATGTAGTAATTTTTTAAGGCTGGGTGCAATATTATTGATTTCTACAAACCACCACAAGGATACACAAAATTAGCATAATACAAAATAGTGTTTTCAAGTCTTGGGTTATATTTTGTTGTTAATTTGTTGCTGATGTTACAGAACAGTCCATCATTAACAGGGCAGTGTGGAATTCTTACTCTGATTTTGTAAAATCCTTCACATGGTGATACTTAGAAATTGCCTGTAATGAAAGTGCCTGTTACCCATCACCTCTTAATGCAAAGTACTTTGTAATGGTACTACTGCGAGAGTAACTAAAAACATGACAGGAATTGTTGCAAGTGATGGAGGTCCTGACATGGATTAACTGGAATCCAGTTCAGTATCCATTAGCTGCACTGCCGTAGGCAGTTAATTATATGTTAGCTATCTTCTTCTCTTCATTAATTTTAAGTGTACATCGAAATTTTCTATCAATTGTAAACTGGTTTTCCTTTGTGTAAGAACATCTTCCTTCTCCAAGTTCTTTTGGATAATGTTACTTAAATTGATGTATCTTGCAATCTCATTATCCATTCATTATATTAAATTCTCACATCAGTAGATACTGGAATTTAAAATTACCCTGCAGGAAAAACAAGATGATCATTATTACCAGATCTTTTACGTCAGTACTTGTCTAAAGTTCTAGCAAACTGGAGCTTCCATTCTGCAAACTTGTGACCACTGGGAATTGTTTAGCCCAGTCATTTTCAGTGGCACTTCTTGAGTGAGTAGGGGTTGGTTACACACAGTGAGTAGCATCAGTGAGCTGGTGTCCAAGTTTGAGCCCCAGTTGCTGGATTCCTAGCAGTGAAATAGGTAGCTTACAGGTTGCGCTGAACAGCAAAATGTGGCAAAGAGGAGTGGAATTCACTCTGCAGGTCAGAAATTTCAGTAGATTAAATACTGCAAAGTAAAATCACGTCACAGACATGAAACATTTTTTTTCAGTCAGCGATCTCCTTTATGAAATAAATTAATACATAGACAATCCAAAGGCCAGCCTGGGAGCTACCTTATTTTTTTTTAGATTAATTACTGTTGGTGTCTTGTGTAAACTATAGCAGAACATTTATTTAAGAAGAAGGGAAGGTGAGTAGCTTGTCAGTTAATGCATCTCCAAACTCTTCAGCCTAATATGCTGCTGATAGCTTAGTTTGTCTCTGTTGGAATGAAAAGTAGCTATAATGATGGTCCCACTTTGAAACAATTCTAAATTAATTTTTCAGAAAGTGGAGACTTGGTTAGTAGAAATCTGACAGACATCTCTTAACACTGAATTGCAAGTACTCCTTGTTGAGCAAGCTGCAAATGGTAAGAAATCTCATTCAGCACAGACTAAATTTAATTTTTTTAAAATTGTTTAGAAGAGATGTTCTTGTATCTACATTTGACTCTTAAATTATTTTACTCCTTATTATCTTGCTTCTTGTAATTTTTAATCTATGTATTCAGATCACGTAAAAATACTAAACTTGTTTACTGTGTCCAAAATGTTCTTTGTTAAGTTTAGCTGAATTGTGTATCAGCTCTTACGATTACAGTCTGCAAAAGATGTTCACTTTGTGATACAAGATACCAGAACGGGTGCATTGCTAATCTATTTAAAAGCTCATCTCTGGTTTCTCTAAAATCTCAGAAATTAATTAAATGAAAGCCTTTCTTCACAAGATAGCTTTCCCACTTTAAGCAGCAGGTTAGTTTGAAGATCCATGAGGCCCTTGCATGGCTGCCAGCAGATAACTTAGTAATAAGAATGCCCAAATTTTTAATACTTCAAGACATGCTACAATATCCTGTCTTTGAATTTGTAATACCATTTCCATTTCATTCCTGTTTTATCTTTGGCCTTATTTGGTCTCTGGGGCTGCTCATATGAAGCTGTTAGAGACTATTCAAAATAAATTGTGAAAATAAGTGGGGCTATTATTCTAATGCACTTCTCCAATCATATGCAAAAATGAAAAATTTCCTAAGAAAGAGAGGACAGGTGAGACTCTTCCATCTTTTGCAGATGTGATTGTCTACATTGACTGTGGTTTTTCAGAATCTCATTTATTTAGAGTTTTTCTGTCATTCAATATGGAGAATGCACAGTATTGACTTGGCTTTTGCATTAAATCAAGTGTATCAATAATAATAATAAATTTCCAAGGTTTATATAAGGCAGGATATTGACAGTTATAAAGGCTTAAATTGGTAAATCCATTGAGTCACATACTCTTAAGAAGATCAATAATTTCAAAGTCAGTCTTTTTTTATGGAATGTGTTGTTGATTTGGTAGTTGTAATCAAATGACACTATCTTACAGAATCTACTGCAAGTCATAAACCAATGTGATTGGATCAATACAAGTATTTAGAGAAAGGGCACAATGGTATTAAAAGGTCACTGGCTCAAAATTGTGACCTCTTGGTAAGGTGCATTTTTTGTTACAAAGCAATGTTTTTTTAGTATAGAACAATATCTGCATGGTAGCTGTCAAATTAATTAATAAGAACCAACTCGCAAATGGGGTTGACTGACTCAGAGCAGCAAGCTAATAATAATGAGGCTCTCTCAACCCCAAGTGAACTAATGATACTGTCTGTCAGGAACATTAGTGATACAAGAATATGGTATTTTGTGAACAGAATCAGTTATTAGTACTTTCACATGTGGATGTAATTATTTCTGCTTAAAAGCACACAGGGAATCTCAGTTCTACTATAAGATTCATGCCATTTCGAAGCTTCAAACTTCCCACCCCAAAACATTTTTTATCTAATATCCTGTAATCCTGGGGACAGATAATATATACCTGTGGATAGAAATACAGTTACCTGCTGAAACTATTTTGAGAAAACTGTGGAACACCTGTTCAAAAGGAAAAAAACACGCATGCAAATCTTGGCAACAGCACTGTGCTCTTCTAGATGGAACTCTAGTATGTATGAAAATACAGATGTTTAACACGAGAACACAATTTTCCTCTTGAACCAATAAGAATATTTCAGTATTGGATCTGGTGTAACTTCTGGAAAAGTGGTTAAACAACTCAAAAAAATAAAGAATTTCTCTCCTTTGATTTCTTTAGGCTAGGATATTTCTGTCACTACCCTGCATCACATGGAATATTAATTTGATTATTGTTTAGACATTTCAGTAGTTGCTTAGCATTATATATTGAAATAATCACTTTAATAAATGAAATTATATATATGAAATACAGAATATGTTTAGAAATATCAGTTAACCTGCTTCATATTTCACATATTTCATGGAATATAAAAGTTATTCTACACAGTGGTCTGACATTGTACATTTCATTTTATTTTTATTCTGCACTGTGCTTTTATGATCCAGTTAGAAATAACTTAGACTATTTATAAAATTTCTTTTAAAAAAATAATCAGAGCATACTTCTAATTAGTAATAATGACTTAGTTTTTGGTTAATAATGGCATGAGTTTATACTAGAAAACAGCACTGAAATGTTTAGAGAGGAATTAATCTTCCATATTTACAAATATCCAGACTTTTAAACTTTTATTTGTTGTTGTTGCATTCAAATGTATTGCACTTCCATTTAGGGGAAACCAGTTTCTTTAACAAGATTTCTGAAATTATGTGATGCCATGACAGAAGTTAAACTGTGGTAGTTGTGTTTGTTGTTTTTTTTTTTGAGAAAAGTATTAATTATTTAAGATGCAAAAAATTATAGAAATATAAAGGTGGTTAAAAATCTAATTCTGAGAAGCTGTGCTTTCTTTCTTATTTAACACTGAGATAAATAATTAAGTATCTTGTACGTGGGACCAAACCTGTTGGCAACTGAAGAAGCTGGATTTTCCTTTCGATTTTGTTGTTGTTCCTGTTACACTGTAGGAAATTTAGTATTAATTCTGAAGCATATACATGTACAGTATTCACTTAAGTATTAATAAACTGTTTGTAATATGATTTTAATTTGTTAAGCTAATGTTTACATTATAGAATTTTTAAGCAAATGTGTATATATATACTTTTCTAAATACTTAATTGTATTTTTTTTAATATCCTGTGGCAATTTTGTTGTAAGCTGGTTGAAATACACTACCAAGAAGAAAATAAAGAACATCTTTTCTTGTTTGAAACACTTGGACCTTATTTGTTCTTTTCAGCTGTTTTGTAATTGCTTCTGTGACTTATGTTCATTTTTTCAGTGTTTCTAGAATGATGTATGATGTATCAGATTTGAATTTGTTAATGTCTTATTGTTTCATCATATGAGAAGTCATAGATATTGAAAGGAATCTTGAACATATCAGTTTATAATCACATATTAGATAAACCACTCACAAGAAGGAAGACAAAGCATGCAAGTTTTTGTCTTGCATGTTGCTATGGCAAAAAATCTGCACTGAAGTTACATGGGAACTCCTGGAATTAAATGGCATACGTGTGTTCTCAGTGTACCTGGTTTTTCAGTACAGATCACGAGACTGGGATCTGTACTGGTTTCGGATCTCTGATGCTGATTTACCCTGGAAATTTCACTCTCCTTCTGATTTTATTGCCTTTTATAGAATGTGAGAATTCCAAAGCTGTTTTAAGTCTGTCTGAAGATCTGTGATATGTGAACAAGCTGATGGCATTGAAGAGTGGTGACTTTTATGACCACTGTATTCAGTACTTGCTGTTGGTTGCTGGACCAGAGAAGGAAATGTCTATTCTCCATTGGTTCTGCCTGTGTTCAATGAGCCACATTGCATGCTGCAAGCCAGATTCTTAGAGGAAAAGACACTAAAAAAATCCCTTGAATGGTGAGTTTTATTTTGTGGTATTTGTTTTTCAGAGTCCAAAGTTAAACATTTAATGTCATTTTATTGAGATAAGATACCTTTGGATATTCAGACTGATACTTTCATACCCAGTTACTAACTGGATGCTTCCATGTCATATAAAAACAAGCTGCTGGATTTGGACACAGCATTGAAAAGGAAAGGTTTATATTGGAAGCATGGCACACATTGAATCGATTTCCAACACACAGAAAAAGCTGTAATTTAAAAAATATGGTGTTAGAAGATTCCTTATACTCGCATAATAGTCTGCTAATTAATTACATTAAAAATTTTCAAACTACTGCCATTACACAGAGATCTAGTTAGTTAGTTCATGTTAAAATAAAACAAAAGGGCAAAGCCAACAATAACACAAAACAAAGACAAAAACCATTTTGTACAGAAAGACACATACTGTAAAATTCATAATGATGTTTAAGTATCCACAACTTCAAACCTGTGGTAGGTTGGGTATCTTTATAGGAGTTAGATGACAGAATTTTTCTTTTGACTTAGCAATTTGTAGGATTTCATTGTTTCTAAGCAAATGTGGATGAGACTTCTTTTTCATTTCTGTCTGCTTGGGGGACTAGATCATATATCTCCAGGTTTTTGAAGGGGACTTGTCTTCAGACTGTACAAAGTCAAAGATTTCACTATACCAGGTGTACTGCATTTCAACACTGCAGAAAGAGTAGCTGTTCTGGCTGGGTGTTTCTTGGTCACTTGAGCTTTATTTTCTGGCCACCCAGCATGTCTGAGCCTTGGAACTGCTGTGAGAAGAGTAAAATCTTGTCATTAGGGGAAAGACAACTGGATTTTAAAAAATGAGCCAGAGAAGGCTGGAAAGAAAAGTGTTTATGCAATAACCTTGATTCGCATATGGCAAAATCAGCAGCTGGCTGAATTTAACTGTATCCCACTGCCTTGTCCCGATGCTGAGGTGCTGCTGCCTTATCACCACTTTTCAAATCCCAGGAAGATTATTTAAAGGGACTACTGATTTTTCTATTAATCCAGACAGAGTCAGGTTGCATGTGGGGAGTTGTAGTGGCGTGGCATTTCTGTGTGGGCCTAGAGAGTTTAAAGTTTTTCTCTTATCAGGAAAAGATCTTCACAGGATTTACTGCTTTCCCCTCCATCCCCAAAATTTTCAGGAAATAAGGAGAAAGCTTTGTAGAAATGATCTGTCAGAAGAAAGAGCAGAGATGTTTCGAAGGTGTTTAAAATAAGATTTTTGCTACTGCATTTCAGTCTTTCCCAATTACCCTTTAAGTATTTTAAGTGAACTTACTGCATTCCCAAAATCAAAATAATAGATAATTGATATTTTGATGTATTGTATGTAATTCTTGATTTTGTTCTAGAAAATCATTGTGCCAACTATGGCATGTGTGTGTTTGTCATGCTTATTTTCTGAATTTCTGTGGCAATTTTGATCTGCATTGTAACAGAAGGCTTTAATTATGTATGGTTTCTAAGTACCATGATTATAACTTTCTTTGTTCTTAAAAATCAACAATATCCATGCCATTTTCAACATTTTTTAGTTTCCCAATATTCTAAGTTGCTCAGCAAGTGCATATACCTCATCCAATACAGTGTATTTGTCATTGCTAAAGCAGTATCCCTTTATTTTTAAAGTGATCATATAGCCCTACTCATGCCCACCTTATAATCGTTTCATTCATGGAAGCGATTCATTAACTGCACCATTAGATGTCCTTCCTGCAGAGCTTTCTTCTGAGCACACTGCTGTGCTTTGCCCTGGCTCTCTGCCTGCTCTGGACCTTCTGCATTTTGTACCAAATGCCAGGCATGTGGTGGTTTGTGCTTGTTCATTGTATATGAAGCTTTATATACTTTTTTTGTGCACTTGGACATTTTGCTCTTTACACCTTCATCTGTTGAGTTTGTGATATTTTTTGAGTCTCTGTTGAATCACAAAGACCAGCACTCCCCCAGATTTCTGGAATTAATATATTTGGCAAATTCATCTTTACACATGTGCTCTGACTTTAACATGTTCAGTTTCCTATTAAGGGTATTTTCATAATTAATGTTGTTCCTGATGCTACGTGTTGTTTAGAACCAGCTGAGGTACATCAAGAGTTTGTTTTACTCGGTGTCATCAACTTTGCATGACATGAGCCTCTATAACGATTCCAATTAGTGCCTGCCAGAGCTGGCAGATAAAGGGCCTTTCTTTGGGAATCACTGTTACCCTAAAATGGATTTCACATGCACGTAATATAGCTTCACTCTCTGAAAAATATTTACAGGTTAAGCTAATACAGCAAGAAAAGAGTTAATCAGGTTAATATTAATTTTTAAAGACCTATTTTTTATAATATTCTTTTTTTGCTCACTTGTTTCCTTATTTTTTTCAGGTGCTATTTCATCCATGAATTAAGTTGTTTGCATATGTGTCAAGTTCACTATCAGTTTCTACACCTCAGTTTCTATTAAGAAACTAAATTATGATTATTAACTTTACCAATTTTATATAAGAAAATTCATCCTCAGCAGTGGAGATTCCCAGGTATCTTCCAAACTGGGAATGCAGGCTTACAGAGAGGTAGGAAATGAAATATCATTTAATATAATAAAGTAACTTACCAGCTACAAGTCAAAGCAGATAACATCTCAGACATTCGTCATCAGAAATAGGTATTTCGTCTCCATGTACAAAAGCAAGTCTATTCCTTAGCTGTCAGAGTAAATAAAAAAACACTATGTCCTTTCCACTGTGCTTTTTAAGGTGTTGAGTGGTTTGAAGGATCTGCTTTTCAGATCTAAGCACTAGGCACACATTAATGCCTTGTTGCGTACAATTCACCTATTCGCTCTGAATTATCTCGAAGCATCTCAAATTCTCAGTAGGTTTTTGTTTAATACAGTGATGGAACAAAGTTCTTTGTGCATCCAACGTGATACATACCATTTCAAGTAGTTAATAAGATTTGAGGCATTTTGCAGTGAGACTTTAATTTCAAACAATATATTAGATATAATTGGCATTTTTGGAAACCATCTGGTTGGTATTTTTAAGGGTGAAAAAAAAGTGTGAATTGGCAAACAAAATACATGAGTACCTCTGAGTAGTCCTATTGTATCAGGGCAATGGGATACTAGAGAAAAGGAAAACAAAAGAAAGTATGGGTATTGACACATCAAGAGGCAACAGAAAATTAATGGGGAATTCAATGTAGGAATGCATTAAAAAAAATTATAAACTGTACTACATCCAACTGCTGCCACATGTTCCATGATGAGATACAATAAAGTAAATAATGTATCTGTTATGGATTCTGTCAAAGCTGTTGGACCTTTTGGATGTGTCAATAATTAACAAATAACATCTGTTGTCAACTGCTGTACTTGATCAGCATGGGAAAAGTTCTCCTCCCTGCATGACAGAGGTAGACTGTGATATTCTGCTTTCCCTTAGTGACTGAAAATGTATTTGACCACATCGCTTTATGCAGAACTCCTGCTGAGATGCAATTAATGGCAAATCTGGATGTGCAGAAGCAGCAGAGCACTGCTAGATTGTCAGAACAGTGCTGACTGAGAATTTTTACTCACTTTTGACTATTTTTCAGTCTGATATGCTTTCCCTGACTGCCTTCATGTCCTACTGTGTATACAGATTGCACAGTCAGAGTGGATGAGCAGCCTTTTCAGATATGCAGAGAGACTAATGATAGTCCACTACCTCATTTAAAGATGCAGAACAGGTATGTTCTTGTTTTGTAGGCAACAGAAATGCAAAAATGTGTTGTCAGAACTTTTTTGAGTCCTTGGATGCAGAGAAACTGCCAAATAAAATGCACTCTGAGAATCACCAGTGATAATTGAAGGTAAATTGAAAAAGGGCAGTTTAAGGTCTTGAAGAAGTTCTTAACAGAATTGAGTCTCAAAGCTTCCCTCAGTTACAGTAGTAGCAGCAGACGTCCACAGGACCTGATCTATTCTCCTCATTTCTGAATCCATCTTGTCCTGAGAATGTCACAAGATTTCTCCAGACTAGAGGAATATTGGATGAAGTAGCTCTGTGCCCTTTAAGTGCAAATGAGGATTTGAAAGTCAAAGATCTGACCTTTCTTCCATATCCATGTGTTCAAGAAAGGATTTTAATTGAAATTGTAGAAGTCTTGTGCCAGAAACAATTTGAAGTAATGAGATTTTTCCTTTAATCTTCATTAGGATTCATTACACAGATAATACATGATTCATTACATAGATAACACATAATCTAATTAGTTAAGCTAATGCTCAAAATTCTCTAATAGGAGGCGCTTAAGTTGGTAAATAATTTTCATAAATTTAAGGAAATTTGTTTAATCACATTTGGTTGCTGCTGCAGGTGTCACTGTGTTTATATATAGTGAGAGTTTTAAGCCTCCCCTTTACTCCTACCAGACTTGTTTTGGTTGCACAGAATAATTCAGTCTCCAATATTGTAACTTTCCTCTTTCCCACTAACTGTTATTACAAAATACCAACTAGAAACAGCTGTTTTAATTAAGACACTTGTATCATCTATGGTATCAAGGAGCTAGACAGTGTGCACAGTCCTATTTTGAGGAGCGGTGTTACCTTCATCCCTGATTGCTCTGCTTTGCCAACAATGGGAATTATCTTTCTTCTCTGTCCTGTTTAGTAGGGTTAGGACACACTTAGTCAAGTGTCTTTGTTCTTGGCCCATTTTTGAAAGTAAATTGGGCTAAGAATCTTCCCATCAGGCTTGCCTTTGCATATAAATTGTTCTGATACCATTTAAAGAACTGAGCTTCTTATAAATACATTGTAAACATAATTCTCCCTTGTTGCTTGTTAGTGCATAAAGGAGTCACAATCTAGACTTCTGCTGCCTTGTCTGTAAGAAGGGTACTAAAGAGCTGAAATTGTCACTGAAGCCCACAGAGATGCATTTGTGGCTGCTCAAAAATGAGGCACATAAAATACAGAAAATATTGTCTGACCTGACAATGTAATTCTATTTAAGAAACAGAAAATGTGCTGGGTAATATATGCAGACACCTCTGTCATGAAGCCTCATGTGGTTTCACACCCAATTATGTGTGACCACCTTTGGTTACCATAGCAATTTTCTCAATTAGAAGCTCACCCTCTGCTCATGGCCTGTTTGTGCTAAAGCGTGAAATTCTGCCACACACTTAGACACCTTATTTGTTTATATATTGACTGGGATTTACTGTGTCAATTTCTTTAAGCAGTAGTACTGTTTTTTTGACTCAAACATTGATTGGACTTGTAAAATTCTTCAGGGTGTCCTTGACCCACTTTCAGTTTGTATATAATGGGCAGGCAACACTGAGAGAGAAGGCAGTGGGGCAGTGGTGTTGGAGATGTTAATATATGTAATAATATGATCAGTAGAGTAGAGGCAGCTCTTACCGCTACTGTGAGGTGCCATAGAAGAAGGGCTCTTTGTGAAATCTTAAGCCTCAAGTTGTTTTTATAACTCCTTTCAAAAGAAGAGTCTCTACCCATATAGAAGTATTCGATAATGTATGAAGTTAGCTGTATTTGTCCCCACCAAAGGATGGACAATAAATCCTACAGTGTGTTTTGATGATGGATACAAGGGATTTATTCCTGATCTTGTAAGATGAGGGAGATAAGAACAAGTTACCTGCAATTTTAAAGTCAACTCTAAAATTTGGGCATCAGATCAGTGCTTGAGGCACAAACTCAAAAGCCAAGGTTATGATCCTAAGTGTGCTCCCTCTTGTAATTCTGGGGAGACCAGAAGTCCAGCCGTAACTGTGGAATCAGAGATCTCTGTGGTTTCTGATCTGAGTGTAAAACCTCAAAGTACAAACACCTCTTTCTAAGATAAACCAAATCCCTCCCCATTCAAAATGCTACAGCACAAGACAGTCTTTTGAGGGAGCAGGGGACAGGAAGAACAAAGTTCAGAAATGTACTCAGTACATTGATAAGGCCAATGTAAGAACTTGCTTAGCTGAACAGAATAGAAAAGTATAGGACAAAACAGAATGAGTTAATGCATTACAAGGTTGACACTGTTTTTGAACAGTCAAGTGATAGCTGAGGTCTCTCAAGTTTTAAAAATTTCTTATTTATTGCCTCTCCCAGCAGAGCCTTAAATTCAATACTAAAACTCAAATGATGTATTCAGAACTGAAACACATTTATTAATTTTTTTAACATACCTGGCATAGACAGAAATGGTGTTTTTAATTTAATCTGTCTGAAAACATTCCTTAAACAAACAATAAGTAGTTCTTAAGAAACACAAGTAAATTTGACAATTGAATTTAATTGCTTTAATTACACTTTTAGCCCTAACAATTGTTGTAGAGTCAACTGTACAGCATTATTACCATAAGAAATACAGCCCATTTTAAAATCTAATGTTACAGTGCAATTGATTAAGGTAAAAAGAGGTTTATCCAGAAGTCAGAACCTTAACTGAGTACTAAGGAGGGCAGTCAGTTTGTATACACCTAAGTTTGCCAACATCCCCAGTATAAAACAAATGATTCGTTATATGGTATCTCTGTTGTGCCTGGATTCTGATTTTCTGTGAGTCATTTCTTGATTTACTGAAATAGAGTGAGATGAGTAAGAGTCAAATTACAGGGAAAAAAGTCTGCAAGCTGCATAACGTCCAACGCTGTTACAGAGAAGAATGATTATTCAACTTCTCTTTGCTTTTTATTGGCTCTGAATCCCAGATCAGATCCCTCCTGCCACTGGATTTCTCCTACAGAGGGGAGTTTTACAAAAACCTAGTGAATAACCAAGGTCAGTCTTCAGTACCACACAGACCATAACAGTCTTTCTCCTTTCTGATTACCCTTCTCTACTGAATTTGTATTAATTTATAACTGTAATATTGGACCATGTGTAGGACTGCAAAGGCAAATAGCACGTCTATATAATGAAGGGGATAAAGGCAGTCTTCTATTACCACCACATTGAGCTGGATTTTGCATTATGAATTATCACCTTATTGCACATATTTCTAAATAGGAATGCAATGTTCCATTAAATGTAACTGAGCTGGAATGGGGGTGAATTTTCAGTATTTGAATAAGGGAAGGGTGAAAAAAGAGGCAGCACATCTAAAATTTTTAGGTTTTTAGGTTGTCTTTAATGTATAGCATCCTATAGATGTCATGCAGAAGTTTTTCACTCAGAGAGGTAAAAAACTATGCAGTACGTTTGACTATAGTCGTCATGAGGGACAGTTTGAAAAACCTTTAATTGGGACATTCAGAAAAAGGAATAGCAAAAGTGTCCCACAGAGAAGTGTCAAACATGAGATTCTTTTGGCTAGGAAAGCCAACCACATACAGATCCAGTTCTGCACTGTAAAGTCGTACTACAGTGATACAGTCCTCGGGCTGAAGCTTTTCCTCAGAACTCATTCTTTTTAAATTATTTAGACTATAAAAATCATCAATAAAATATCAAATAAGTTACCTGCTCAAGATGAGAACTAAGGCATGAATGGTAATGCTAAGGTTGGAGTTTTATGGTATTTAATTAAAGATAAGCTAGCATGAAAAGTATTTTTTAAAAATAAGTTTAAAAATTACCTTTGCTTTGTTTTGTAAAATCTTTGTCTAGTTGTGTTTCAGCTGTTCATTGTTACATAACTGTTCCCCATGGCCTATGAATATTAGGTTCAGTCTGAGGTTAAATTGCACTGTGTCAAAGCTGGGATGTGACCCAGTATGAATGACTCGTATGACTCCATTTGTTCTCCTGCTTTGCAAATCTTTTCACTCTGTACCTGTATGTTTAGGAAGAGAAGAGCAGATGTGAAGGAAAGGTCAGGGATTCTGTGATGTCTGTGAGGCTTTCATTGTACTTCCATGAGATTTAGTGAGATATGTAAAAACACTGTTCAGTGAACAACAATGTTGTTTATTTTAAGTGAAGTATAAACTAGAAAATAAAGGAAAAGTACAAATCAGGTAACATGCACATGCAAAATTACATCCAAACCCAGCATTGACCCATTGTCAGTATAACATTCAACTGACAAGAAGGTTCCCTCACATACACACGTATATTCATATAAAAAAACTGAGTATCTGAAACAACACTGAAACTGGAAAACTGAAAGCATTTGTGTGACTGTGTGTGTGTGTGTGTGTGTGTGCATATATATGCATGCACAACTACAAAAGATCCATTCTTAGCACTAATGCAAAATCATAGATACAAGAATATAGAGTCTAAAATGTTGTAGATGAAAGAAAATAAACATTGTTGATCCCATTTATATATGAGGAGCCAGGCTATGAATCTCCCCAGGTTACAAGGGGAGTCAGTGATATAATCAAGTGTCTTTAGATGGCCGGCTACAATAGATCTGAATTTGATCCCTAAAGCAGTGTAGTTCAGGGACATCCTGTCACAGCTCTTTTGCTTCCAGTGCTAAGGATAACTAGAACATTTTCCCTCTGAATCAAATCTGCCACCAGTTCCCTACTGTAGAAGTGGATGGCATGAATTCTAGAGACATCTTCATTCTTCTTTTCCTCCTGAAGAAGTGAGGTAGAAGTTCCTTGTGGCCATGCATTTTTATGTATGATCTCTCTCATGTGCCTTATCTGCTTTTGCCGAAGCAGTTGGGGGTGATAGAACTGTCTTACAGTTCCTTTAAATACCTAGGATACAAATGTTTTAAAAGTTTAAGGCTCTTCAACTTCTAGTGATAGTAGGAACCGACTCTCTCTCTCCTTTGCTTCTGTCATTACACATTACTTACAAAACATCATCTATATGAGGGGTATTTGCTTAAATACAAATTCCAACAAGGTTTACTATTATAATCATTAACATCTTAGCTGGTAATAACATTATCTACTAAGAAATTTTGCCTTCTCTTATTAATTCAGAATTGCACCTTTTGATTTACATTGATAATAATGGTGTTTAGCATTTATTCAGTTCTTTGCATTGCACTGGAGGATACAATTTTAATAAATCTAAATTAAGAACTTTTGCCATACCCTAGACAACAGAAATAATGCTTCTTCTTGGCTGTACCTCTTTTGTTGGATTTTTGTAAACTAAATGGAGTTGAGTTTGACAGTGTAACAAATGGTAACCCTTTGAACAGTTCAAGTTACTGTGTTCCATGAGCTATAAACAAGGGATAAACAGGGATCATTTTCCCATTAAAGGTGGTTAGCTGAGGCTCTTAGGGAGTATAGAGTATTTAAAGATCAATGCCACCATAGATTAACTGTACCATATATTGATGCTGAGGATTCTCAGTATTTGGTTTCTCCAGATGGTGCCACATTCTGGTGACAAGTACACAGGAAATACTGTCCATCGGCTAAGCCTGCAGCTCCTCCCCATAGGATAGTTCACTGGAAAAAAAAGCCAGAGTAGCTTTGTCTAAGGCATAGCCCAAGGTGACTGACTGCTCTGACTTTTGCTCTCAAGTTCTCTTTGTCTCCTATTTTTTATCTTCCTTTTGCCTGTAGGTTATAGCTATACAAGGACTTTTAATTAAAGAACAGAAAAGAAAAAGCAAAAGTCATGTAATTGTTACCTTTATTGTGGTGTCAAAAGGTTTCCCAGAGTAAAAATTTATTTTCATGTTTCCACGTGCGCTCTAGACTTGCTTCTCTACATCTGGCAAACATAGATGCCAATGGATCATTTTGGAACTGAATATTGTCTGATGCTTTATTCTCTCTAGTATCTGGTGTTCTTACCTTACTCTTAGTTTCCTCTATTTCAGACTTGCATTACACAGCCTGGAAAACAATTTGCCTGGCCTGCTCACTGGCTGAGAAGCAGTGCATGCTTGCTGTCTAGCAGTTGGCAAGTCAACTTAAAGGTTACCTGCTTTGGAAGGAAACAGAAAAGGCTGTGATCTTTTGCAAGGAAGGCTGGTTTCAAACAAATGTCTGTGTGGTGCAACCTTTTTGTGCTAGTGCAAGAAAGAAAAAATGTACTTACACATGGGGAGTAAGAAGGAGAGACACTGCCATAGACTACAAGAGGATTTAGGCAGTTGGGGAGGCATTGTTTTGGAGAGACAAAGGACATGGAATGGGTAAGTCATGGAACAAATAACATATAGCCCAAAGTTAATAAAATAATGTCATTCAAGCCCCATCTCTTCAATAGTATGTTCATTGTGAACCTATATGCCAGTTCTCCTTCTCTTATTCTCAAGTAAACAGCATTTTTATGGATGGAGAGAAAAGCCTAGTTTTGACATAACAAAAAATGAAATACTATTGAAAATATGCTTGGACATTTCAAGAACATTTAATTGGAAATGGCACGTGGTGAGTCTATGGAGTCTAAATACTTCATCTGTGACATAATCCCATACTGAAGTGACTAAAACACTTAAAAGATGTACCATGCTTGGAAAAAACAGGAAAGTGTTCACTTAAAGTTCAGGTTGAGTTTAAGTGCCTTCCTCCATAGGAAAAAATCTTAAGAATGTGCTTAATGGGCTAAAAAATCAGGACCCCAAAGGAAGCTAAGATCTGGCCAGTAAGGGCAGTATTTCTGTATCTCTGCCTACTGAAATTACATTATTTTGTCTCTCTGAGCACTTACTATATTAAAATATTAATATTCACATTATGTTGCTTTACTAAATGTTAATTATAGATTGAGTCTTTATTGGCGTGAAGCTAGAGTTCTTAATGTGATTACAAAATCTCACATATTGAACAATATATACCTGATTTATATTTCATAATACTTTAAAAACAAAACACTTTAAGCCATATTTTTTCTAGTGTATATTATGTATTTTTACATGGCTTTTTTTTTAATGTGAGATGCTTGAATCTTGCAGAATTTACACAACTGTTGAATGCATCTATTTTACTTGCTAAAAATTTGTTTCAAAATTAAGTAGGCCATTTTGCTTAATATTAAAAGCAAAAAATACTGTTTCATGACAATAAAAATGCAAGAGTCTCATGCAGAAACCATTATATGTGGTTTTCACCAACACCATAAGAAATAAATAATGGAACTACTTTTTATAAATCTCCATCAACAAAAGAGTACTGTATGAGTTGTATTTATAATGAGACCTGGGTAATACAAAAAATGGATGAAAGGTGAGTGGAACTTTCTGATTTTATTTTTGTATAGCTCTTGGGGAAGAGGATCTCATGCTGGAGGAAAATCCTTTTTGCTTCATGCATTTATGAATACTTTTGCTTATAATTCACTATCTGAATAATAACTGAATTCACCACCTGAATAACTTTTTGAGGGATTTAATGTATTTTAAATCAGAAAGATTACTTCTTTTAGAATAGTGAGAAACAATGAAATCCCACATTTTTACTGCTTGAATATAATTCTGGAGCATAACTCCTTTTGTAAATATTGGACCAGGCACACAGTAGGTTTTATGTTAATATGTTGCTTTAGTATTTTTTACAATACCCTTTTCCTGTTGCCTTGTTTTCTCATGTGGCTCTTTTTAGGGGAGCATTTTACACAATCAGTCAGCTTTATATGTTTCAGAATTGCTCCTGATGCCTTTCTTTCACACTAAAAAGTCTCTGTAGTACATTACACCACTTTACAGATGGAAATCTCATACTATGCTCTTTACATACATACATAAATTGCTTTTATTTATTTATTTCAGTGGCAGAAATTAATCTGTGAGAGTAGGAAGGCTTTGCAGAGGGATTTAAACAGGCTGGCTCAATGGACCAAGGCCAATTGTATGAGATTTAACAAGGCTAAGTGTTGGTCCTGTACTTGGGCCACAACAACCCCATGCAATGCTACAGGCTTGCGGAAGAGTGGCTAGAAAACTGCCCAGGCAAAAAGGACCTAGTGGCGTTTGCTGACTTCCAGGTGAATATGAGCAGTGTGCTCAGGTGGCCAAGAAGGCCAACAGCATGCTGGCTCATATCAGAAATAGTGCAGCCAGCAGGACTAGGCAAGTGAGTGTCCCTCTGCACTTGGCACTGGTGAGGCCACAGCTCAAATCCTGTGCTCAGTTTTGGGCCCCCCACAAGAATATTGAGTTCCTGGAGTACATCCAAAGGAGGGCAACAAAGCTAGTGAAGGGTCTAGAGCACAAGTTCTATGAGAAGCAGTTGAGGAAACTGAGGTTGTTTAGTCTGGAGAAAAGGAGGCTGAGGGGAGACCTTATGGCTCTCTGCAGCTGCCTGAAAGGAGGTTGAGGCAAAGTGTGTGTTGGTCTCTTTTTCCAAGTAACAAGAAATAAAACAAGAGAAGATGGCCTCAAGTTGTGCCAGGGGAGCTTTAGATTAGATATTAGGAACAATTTCTTAACTGAAAGGGTTGTGAGACACTGGAACCGGCTGCCCAGGGAAGTGGTAGAGTCATCATCCCTGGAGGTATTTAAAAGATGTCTAGAGGTGGTGCTGAGGGACATGGTTTAGTGGTGGACTTGGCAGTGTGCTAGGTTAAAACTTGAGTTACAGACTCAGAAAATGCCTTAGTCTAGTGACTCAAATGAGAGCACTAGGAGCACTTGGGAAAACAGAAGGATTATGGCTGCTCTGCATAAAAACTGAGAAAAACTGAACTGTAGAATTCAGTCAGCCTGTTGGTGTAAATTAAAAAGTGCCTTGAGAAAAAAACTAGAATAACTTCCACATTAGTGAGCTTAAGGTATAATTTAGCAAAGTTAAAATTCATGTAACCCTGTCATCCCTTATAAAATACTGGAATTCATATTGGTTGAGAAAATAAAAAGTTTATCAATATCACACCTGTGAAAATTAATACTATTCCCACAGAGAAGATCAGGCAAAGACAGCATGTACATCTTAATCAGGGAACAGAAAAGTACGAGCTCTGGGGGCAACCTGGAGTGGTTGTCTAGGAAACAACAACAAAAAACACCCAGTCTATGAATATTGCTGTTAACAAGCACTCAAGGTTCACACAGACAATGCAACTTTGCAAGGGGCAAATTCTGAGAATTAGACTATCTTCTGAGAATCCCCAAATAACATAAAGTTTTTAAAATATTGTATAACTTAGGCAAGCATGTTTGACTGACAAGCAAAAAAATCTGCAGCCATTGTAGGTGGCCTGAGCCAGTCACCAGAACTTGCATACAAATCTTGCATTTTATGAGTGGCTGTTTTTTCTCAACTTATCTTCATATCCACAGGTAAATAAACACTGATGACAGTCTGACACTGACATATTTATTGTAGGTGTTAAATCTGTGCACAATACTTGTAAGACAGTACTGACAGCCAGCCATAATATTATTCTTTCCCAGTTGTTACAGGTTGGTGGCATGACTTAGTGGCCAAACACTATTAAAATTTATGTATTTGGTTGTGGTTTTTTATTTATTTAATGCATATCTTAGCTTTCTGCAGATCAATCTGGAAGGTCAGACCTAACTCCTACACCTCATACCCTTTTATGTCAGATGCCCCTGGATTTTCTTCCAATTACTGGTTTTACTTGTGAAAAGGCAAATTGGAAGTTCTTGAACAAAAACTGAATCTGCAACCTACCATGCTGGATATCTGCAGTGTCCAGGAGTCAGTATTAAAGGATGAACTTTGTTAATTGCCTGGCCAAACAAGAAAAAAGCACAGTGGTTTGTTTGGGCTTTTTCTTCCCTCTAATTTACAGCAGGACAGTATTATATAAAGTTGATAAATGGAAAGTGTTATTTATTCCCTTAATTTTCTTTGACAGGTATTTTGGATCAAGGATCTTGTACCTGAAAAGAGCCTTTTGCCTGTAGTCAAAACACTGTTACCTGTGTAATATTACAGACACATTCTTCTCTCTGAACAGCAGGCATGTGTGTTATCTCCGCAGCACAGGAGGAAAGGCCATTATGATAAGGGGTGATCAGTGATGCCAATTTCCCTGACACATTTTCTGTCATGCTCCTGAATTTCATCTCCTCTTGGATACCTGTGACCACCCCAGCCTCATGGAGGTGGTGCATTCTGAACTCAGCATCAGCGATCTATCAGTGGCTTGTTAAGCAGGACAGTATTTTCAGTGTCCTTGTTAGCAGTCACTTCGGATGAGCTCTGAGGCGTTTCTGGCCAGACGTAGGTGGCATTTGGCTTGTGTTAAGTTGGGGGTGTGCACAGATGGGTGAGCTCCTTCCAACCCTGGTCCCTGCAGGCAGCTGAGCCTTCCCTCAGCTGTCTCAAGGAGCTCTTGTGCCCTTCACCCGCTCTCTTTTCCAGCCAAAATCAAAGTTTCAGGCTTTGTCGATGAGCTTTCCTCTCTGCACATAGCATCTGCCACCTTCTTCACAGGGGAGGGATATTCTCCTCTAAAAGGTCACCTCAGCTCCCAGCCACCGCCACTGCCTGCTGATCAGAGTTTCTGTGGAAACTTTTCCTTATTCATCAATCTAAAATTCTCCCCATACTTTCTTCCCACTGGGTGCCCTTCCCTAGCACTCTCCCCTAGATTAAACCTTGAGCTGGATTCCCCCACAGCCACACACCCGCCCCACCCCGCAGCGGTCACCGCAGCCGCCGCCCTTTCCCGCCCGCGCCGCGCGGCCCTGGCCCCACATGGCGGCAGGGGTGTCACGCTGAGCTGCGAGACCAGGAGGCCTTCGAAGAGCCTAGAAACTCTGGTAAGTACCTCCTAAAAAGATGCCGTAAAGCAGATACGGAGGCTCCCTCCTCCCAGAGCCTCACAGATGTCGTGGGGGAAGGGTGTCCACGTGTCCCTCGCATTTCCCAGTGTTATCCCAGTGATGCCCGGGTTTCCCTCACAAGCGGCCTGGCGGGGCCCCGCGGGTGTCCGGGTTTGTCTCACAAATCGGTGTTTCCAGCGCCTGGTGTTGGCTGGCTGTGCCTGAATCCCCGGGGGGTCTGTGGGGGGGTTTCTAGAACCGTCTCAGGGCGGTGCTGAGGGCTCGGCCCTGCTCAGGTGCCTCAGCGGCTGCAGCCAGCGCTGCCCTCCTTCCCTGACCTCTTCTGCCCTGGAGGACATTATATGGTTGTTTGGTTGTTTCTTGTTGTTGTTGTTGTTTTTTTTAAAAAGAGCTTTTAGCCCTAACTGGTGTTGCTCTGCGGTGATCTCACCATGAGATACAGAGCTGTCCATGGGAAAACACATTTAGGGAAGCAGTGAACTGATGGTGATGGGTGCGCGGCTTGTCCTGTCCCCAGCGTGCTCTGGCTGGCCAGGGCAGGCAGCTGTGTTTGGCTTTGGAAAAATGCACCAGATGTTTAATGTCTGTCTGTTCAGTGGGAAATGCCACGAGGCTCTTCAGTATTCAGCCCTTTATGGCATTTCTCTTACGGCTGCCTTGCTTCCTTTGTTCTTCCTTTGCAAACTAAATGAGGGAGGAACTCGTGAATTAATAGAGGAGGTGACAAAATGTAATTTATTTATTTTTTTCCTAGTATTTACTCATTTTGCAACATTTGTCTGTGAGGGAAGTAGTATAGTTACTCATAAAAGAAAAATCCAGTGAAAAATCCTGTGATTTTTAATGTGAGAATTAGTGAGGCAGAGGTTTCTGGAAGAAACCTGCAGTTTTCACCACCTGTGGATGATTAAGTTACCCTTTGTATCTGAATTGTGGTGCTGCTTTCATTGTTAATGTTGGTAGCTCATTTGCAAAAGTTTTGCTTCTTTTTATGGAAGTCCATAGCTAAATACTTGCATTAACTTAATAATTAGTTTTTGAAACTTACAGTCACTACTCAGGTCTAATTATGTATTTGTGCTATTGATGGAAACCCTGGAAACCATCCAGTCATCTTAGTTCTTAAAAGTTAAGCTAGAAACCTCTTTGTCCTTTCTCTTTCTATCCAGGCCATGTTATAGACTGGGTGCAATTTTGAGTGTTTTTGTTTCTCCCTTGATACTTTACTTCAGCAGCACTCACCTGCCAGATTAATCTGTAACAAAGCTTGCAGCCATATATCTGAAGTTTCCAGGCCTCAGAAAGCACTTCATTTGTGGTATGGGACAGGATTCAATTCAGTTATCATTTTTAATAAAAGTTTGGGTAACAGCCTTTCATAATTCTTTAGCCAATTATATCTGCTTGCAGGGTACAAATCATACGTGGTTTCTTATAATTGCATAGCACCCCATCAAGCTGGTAAATGCAATTATCCTCAAGTCTTGATAGAATAGAGAAAGACAAACAGATAGGAATAACTTTCCTGGTATGACAGATGGGACTGCAATAAGAGTACGGTCTTTATGTTTTCATCCATTCCAAAATGATGCAGATCAGCATTACAAAATAAGCCCAGTAACACTATGGATAAAGAGGAAGTTATTGGCAGGGCAAAGAAAAGAATTTATGAATATCATTGCCTAATCACTAAATCCTGTTGTCATTAAGATCTCAAAAACAGAATGCATTTTTATAGAGTGTATTGTTACACCTGAACTGTGATGGTGTGTATTTTTGCTCAAGGTTTACATCACATCTTGTAATGCATTATGGAAGATATCAAGAAAGGAGAATTTCTTAAAGGAATGACAACCTATCATGCAAAGCCTGCTTTATTTACAGTGTCTGTGACTCAGTGGGCTGATGACACTGTCATTTATTTGAAGTTAGAAGTGGGAAAGGCTACAAATAAACCAAGTCTCTAGCTTCCTGGTTATACTCAAGGCAAGTTCTGTCTGGTAATAGGAATTACATAACTGTGTAAGGACACAATTTCACACAGCCCTGGAAACGGTTTTCCCCTTTGTAATTTTTTATATACCTGTTTTTTGTTGGTTTGGTTTGTTTTTTGGTTAGGGCAAGTGTAACGTACATGTAAACGTACACTTGGTCTGTATTTGAAATACTGGGAAAAGTCTGACCCTGACTGTGTTTCATCATGAACGGTTTCAAACAGCTTCTGTCTTTGAAAAAGGAATACAGAATTCCTCTGAATGTGAAGTGAATGAAAAATAATCTCTGCTCAGACTATGAGGAGTTAATTAGTTCTCAAAACATGGAGCACAAAATTCTCCAGTGTGTGCAGCAAAATGACCTAGAACATCTTTCATAGCTTGTGATTTTCTGGTGATATGCAGAATAATAGCTGAGGAGCAGTAAGATCCCTTGTGGTTCAGGTTCCTGGTGTCTGTTAATAGTGGTGATTTCTGCCATTCGTGTGCTAATCTGTGAGAGGCAAACTGCAAACCAGCAAGATAACCATGGCTGCTATATTTAAGAAAAAAGTGTGGTGGGTATGCAAAAAAGTCAGGGAGATAACCCTCACACAAACTAAATACTGCATTTTAGAAAGATACAGTGAGTACAGTGTTAGTCTGTTGCTTTTAGATGTGGGAGGATAATTGATCTATTATGATTCAGGGAGCAGAGGCAGTCACAGGCCATATTTTCTCATTGACTATTGATTGGCTGTATTTGTACACATAGGTTGTGAGTGTTTTGGATCATTATAGCAGTGCCTCTTGTGAAGTGTAGGTGTTTGCATTTCTGACTTTCACAGAGCTGTGAAGGCTTGGAAAAAAACAGTCTCTGAGCAAGCTTGTGTTGAATGTGCTTGTGTATGGCTCTCTTTAGCAGAGCCAGGAAGCTTTGCCAAGCTCTCAGGTAATGAATGAGCTTGATAGAAGTAGACAAAGTAAAGGTTAGATGGAAGAAGAAAAGTGCATGTTTCTAGAAGGTTAGCTATAGGGAAGTTCAGGAAATCAAGCATTAATGATTGGGTTCTGCACATATTTATCATGGGCAATTATTGAGTACATCACTGCTACCTTTGAAGTGCTGTTTCCTCTCTCCTCAGTAACCCAGGACTGTGTGTGCGTTTTCTTCCTCATTCTCCCATGTGAAGATAAAGGTTGTGCCCTTCCTATAAAGATCATGAGGGGAATTTTCCCCTCTGCTTTTGCTTCTGTACCACCAGATTAGAGACACTGGGATGACTCCGGCGTAGAAGACCTGTTATTTCCGCACTTGCTATACATAGGAAATTGACTTTTCTCTGAGAGCTTGAAGAGGTGTCTTTAGCGTTTGAAAATGAAGCGTCATTTTCTGTTCCTCAGGAGAGGATCCAACTTGATCTTACAGCTTCCATGGGAAGGATGGAGAGTAGTGCTGTAAAACATTCAGGGTAGGCATCCATAGCTTCTTGGTGGATGTTTCTCAGGTTGTAGAGTCAACAACACTATTCAGCATCATTGCCTGGACCCCCAGTTTGTGTGATTTCAGAATGACTTTCCAAATTGTTTCTTAAGTTACCTAGCATGAATTTAAAAAAAATAGAAAGGGCATAAACAGAAGGAGACATGCTGTCTCCTGTCTATTCCTGTCAGAAATAAAGGTTTAAGTAGACCATGGAGACCAGGAATTATAATTGAATTTGGTGTTTTTTTCCAGGTTCCTTAGGTTTTACAGTTACTGAGGTGATTCTTACTGAAGAAGTCTCTGGACATTCATCCTGTTGCACAGCTTATTTTGCATATGTTTGGAGTCAGTGTGAGTGGGCTTTCACAAATATGTCTGTTGTTAGCCTTCGGACACCACATTTCTTATACTTTTCCTTCTTGCTGTGGTTACTTGTAGTGGAGATTTGATTCTCCTTCCTGTTCTTTGTCTCTTCTGTAGAGGTTTGATGCACTTTTTCTTCAGTGCTTTGTCACTTAGCTCTTTTCTTCCACTAGGAATATTTTCCAAGCAGTTCTAATTAGCTAATACTAATTTAATTCTGATGTTGTTGGTAATGGACATCTTGTTTACCTAGATTATTGGATCATAAAGCTGCAGGACACAAATATTAACATATTTTTTTTCTTATAAAAGAAGTGCAGGTCTTTATAGGTTTGCTTTTTTTTTTTTTTCTTAAATATGTTTACAGACTTCCAAATATTAGGTTTTCTATGCAGTGAACTGTACAGGGTGGCAGGATTGCTGTTAGCTCTATTGGCTTGTTTTTCAACAGCAAATAGCAAACTCAATATTAAACCGGAAATGGCAAACCAAAATTATAAAGGGACAATACGTGTTGCAAACTCTGGCTTCTGGCAAGGTGGAAGGGAAAAGGAAAGAAAACAAAATACCTAGGTTTCCCAAATGTACATTTAATCCCCTCCTTGTCTGTTGGAATGTATTATAGGGTGTAAATCTCTGTTACCTCATATTGCTTTGCCTTTCCAGCTGCCTTGCTTTTTATGACACTTGCTTGATTCAAATTAAGAGTGAGCTTTGTGAGACTCCTCTAATCTTTTTAAGTATACAACCCCAAAAGGAATGCAAATATTGATGTCATAATTAGTATTAAGACATGTAAGAAAAAGGGAAAATGGAATTGCAGTTTGCTATAAAACATTTGAAGACAGTTATTTATCATTGTATATAATGATTAAAAGTTGTAGTCAGCTGAGTGGTGTTTTTGGAGATTGCATACTACGGATGAGCAGAAATAACCCTCCCTTTTGGCATAAGCTTCCTTTATGACAAAAATGGTCTGCCGTGCTTTGTACTGTAGTCTACAAATCAAATTGGATTTGCTTATTAATCTGTGTAGCAGTTATCCTATAAAATGTTTTCATCTGTTTCACAGACCCATTAGTAACAACAAAACATTGATACATTGATACATTGATACATTGATACATGCTACAAGGCTGTCCTCAGTTCCAGTTGACCTCAGAATGGTATAAGGTCAGGGAGACTCTTGATGTTGTCTTAACATTATTTCTGTATTCTTTAAATGCTTTGCAAGTTTATACAAGTCTTGCATGGGTTTTCCTGGTTTTAAAGGAAGACTGATCTTTAAGAAACTGTATGTTCTCTTACAAATTTCTTTTAAGATGAAGTAACAAAAAATGAGGTGTCTCCCCCAAGAAATTACCTTAAAGTTTAATTTATTTTTATTTTAAATAATAACTTTTTGCTAGGCCTTTCGCCACAGTCTGTTAGCTGTAGAGAAATCTGAGTAAGTTATCCTCTGAGGACTGTGTTTCATGTCTTACACTTTCCAAACTGCTTACTGGCTGTGTTAGGCCTTTCAAACTTTGCATCTTCTAACATTTTTGTAATGAAGTGTACTGGGAAAATATTTCTGCAAGATGCATTTGTTTTATGCAACATCGGTACGTACAGGTGAGTATGCTAAATTAATTTGGTTGAATCTCTCTGTCCATTCCTTGGGAATTCTGTTGTTGATCATAGCACCGACAGTAGTAAAAATGCACAATATGCAGTATCATCCCTGTAGTCCTTGTTTTCTGCTTATGCCATTAAGATCTCATTTCTCATGGTAGAGTTACCTATAGAGTCTACCATATCTGTAGAGTTATCTAGATTTGAATGGGAAAATCCTATTCTGCAGTGTGGTGTCTTTGTGTTTTTCTTAAGCATCTGCATGCAGCCCCCATCTGCTTAATGAATAAGAATGGGGAGAATGGCTTCATTGGTCATTGAATCACTAACTTACATTGCTCCAGAAAGCATCTTTGACACATGGCAGGACATGCCTGTAACAGCTAAGGGAGCTCTGCCTCAGGGTGAGGGAAGGAGGAGAATCATTACATTCTGATCTTTACCTGCAGACTTCAGGTTGGCCTTTTTCTCCTTTGAGGTAGAAAGGGACCAGCTGCATCTGTTAATTTGATTACATGTTTTGGCTGCTGCAGACAGGGTGAATGGGATTGGGCATAGGATCATGTGTGAAAGGTGATACAATCTAGTGCCTGTTCTTTGGGCAAGCTGCTTTATCATGTGAGGAACATTCAGTCCGTCACTCTTCATGAGTGTTGCTGCAAGTGACCTAGAACTTTGTTTGTTTGTTTCTGTTCCTTTTATAATCAGGCAGGCAGAAACATTTGCTTTGATCAGTCATCTTTCTATTTTCTTCTTCCTTTACCCCCAGGTACCAACTTTTATCGTTTCCCACAGCTCCATGCATGCAAACACTATAAACAAGTAGTAAAGTGTCTGAGTCATCAGAGTTCCTTGGGGAGTCCTGCAGAAGAGAAATAGATCCTGATTTTTGCTGCTGTTGCTGTGGTTATGTTAAGAATCCCATGACACTGATCTGGTACTCACATATAAGAAACAAATTTATAATCAGATGAAGAAGTTCAGGAAAATCAGAATATTTTTAATCTTCTGGTTGGTCTTATGTGCCTGCTAAGCAACAGCTACATATATAGCAGTAACTCTGGTTGGGTTTTAATGCAAAGAGGGGAAATAATGGCTGTCATTAACAACTACTAAAATTGCATATTTATTTTATTATGCCAATGAAGAGCAGGACTGTGAATAAACCAGTGTTATAACTGACAAGGGATGTTTTCTGGCTGGTGCCTTATGTAGAATCTTATTGCTCTGACAATTGCTGGTTTGATGCCTTCCCAAATGCCACATTTTCAAAAAGCTTCTTCCAGGGAAGCATCTCAAAGAATTCCTTGCAGATTTGATAGCTCCCGCCATTACACAACTTATGTTTTTTGTCTCCATTTCTACTCAGTGTTCTTCGTATTAGAAAACCATATCCAGAGTCATACATGGATGAAATATGGAAACATTCAATGAAAGGCAAATAAAATTTGTATAGACTAGCCTTTTTCCAATCTGTTACTTGCTAAAATAACCTTGCAGACTTGTGATTCGTATATATTCCAGATGTTGTTAATTATTTCTGTTGTTGAAAGAGAACTATCTAGAAGTGTAAAAGAAAGTCAACATCAACCCAATATAATCTTTAAAAAAAGTACTTTCTGTCCAGAAAGGATGAAGACAGATAAAGCTCACTGACAGCACACTAGTGCAGCTGAAATCAGATTTGACATCAATATCATATTTTCATCAAGATCTGGTGTACTGTAAATTATTAAACCTAATCCTGACAGTTGTCTCTTGTAGCTTGTAGTCTTAAGAAAGTAGAAAGAACCTTTAATCAGACAGAATTCCTTGGCTTGGAATAATTTTGTAATGGCACTGGACTCATATTGCCCATGGCAAGGACTTTGACTTAAAAAGAAATCTAGTGGAATCCAGAAGAGAGAGAGGAGCGAAAAGTAAGGTAAGGTGAAATTATGTGTGGCAAATGGAGCAAGAACTGGAATGCCAAAGGATTTGGATGCTTTGGTCTGCCATTTGTAGTGAAGTAATTTTTGAAGGCCAGCACTGAAATGACATCCTCCTGTCCATGCTGCTACATATCAGATTGTCATACTATCCATGTGGTGTGCAAAAAGTAAAGGCAGCTCTTTTCAAGTCCTCTGTTTTGAGAGAAGCACAGCTCTCTTGTTATTACTGTAATAGCACAGGCTGTTTCAGAGCTTGCTTAATTGATAATGCTCTCATTGTCCTTTAAGGAGGGATCATTTAAGTCATTGCCTAATGCTATAGCTGACAGTTATTGATACTCTAGTAGCACTAGTAGCTTCAAAACAGATGTACATACCTCATCTTCGGGGAGACCTTGTTGCGGGGGGCTTATAAGAAAGATGGGGACAAATGTTTTAGCAGGATTGGTAGTGATAGGACTAGGGGTGATGATTTTAAACTCAAAAAAGGCAGACTTAGACTAGATACTAGGAAGAAATTTTTTACAATGGGGGTAGTGAAACACTGGAACAGGTTCCCCAGAGATGGTAGAAGCCCCATCCCTGGAAGCATTCAAGGTATGGTTGGATGGAGCTTTGAGCAGCCTGGTCTAGTTTAAGTTGTCCCTGCACACTGCAGGGAGCTTGGACTAGATGACCTTTAAAGACCCCTTCCAACCTGAACCATTCTGTTGTTCTATGAGATCTTCATCTTCAGGACCATCATCCTAGTCTTACGCTCTTGAAAGCAATACTATTATTTTCAAGAGCCTTCACGTGTCTGTATGTGTGTGCACTCTCTGGACAGACAGGTGTTTGGTTAGTACTGAGTATCACTACATCAGCTCCCCAAAATATGTTCTGACTTATAACTGGGGAACAAAAAAAGAAGTATCTAACATAATGAGTTGTGAAATACGTGATGTTCTGATAAAATGGAGGAGTTTTCCCTGTTGTTTACCGGACTTTTTTTAACTTGGAGAAAGGTATTTATCCTACTTAAAGTTTAAACATGCTTTTATTACATGAAATATATGCAGCATTCATGATGACTAATACATGCCAGAAAACATAGATCTTTAACATATAGAGATGAGCCTTTGCCAATGCAGAGTGAAATCTGTGGAGTACTCTGCAGTCTGGCTTGAGAGTGCCAGGGTATGCAGTCAGGCACTAGGCAGCATTCTTAAACTGCGCTAATGAATTAATGGGCCATAGCTCTTTGTTTACAACCTGAGGCAAGAATTTAGCTGGGACAGCTTTAAGGAATATGTTACCTTATAATAATAATTAGCTTATTGATTGTTACAAGAGTTTAATGAGGATAGCAGAAGGAAGACGGGTATATATTGAGATTACTCTTAAGCTTTCTAGTTTGCTTTATTTGAATTGCTGGTAGTAAAAAGACAGTATTGACTTTAGAATAATTGTTAATGAAGTGAAACACAGATATAAAAGTAACAATCTCAAATATTATCTTGGACCACATATTTATCTTTAATGGGATGATAAAAAATTAAGGCTTTTGAAATGCAGTGCTATTTTAGCTCAGTAAAAAGTAATTTTTATATACATTTTTGAATTTTATATAACAGAAGAATGTGTTCCTCTCAGTAAAGATCTTGAGATACTAAGTTTGATTAGGCAGAAGAAATCTTAACCAGTATTCAGTTGATCCTTATCTTCCAAGGGAGACCTATTGGTATTGTTAAGAGCAACTTGAAAGCATCTCTGCTAAAGACTTGGGTAAAGCAGCTGTGGAGTGTTCATCATGCCAGATTTCAGAAATAAGAAGTGGGAGGAAGTCCAAAAATACAATTAGTAGTATCTAAAGAGAGTAAGTGCATGATACGCCTTGACAGCAAATCCAGCAAGTGAGAAATGTTTGTCGAACCAGAAAATTGCTTAATATCCTTCCTGCTTCTGTTACATTTGACATGATGTGCCTGAGTGTTTGCAAGCAAATTACTTGACATTGCCAAACCCAAACATGTAAAAATGAGTCAGGTCCCCAAAATCATGATGAATTCAACATTTCATAGAATGTTATTGGTGGATTTTGCTTTGTTTTTCAGGGGTATGAGCAAATGTGCTGCAGACAGATGATCTTTGTAGGTTATTTTTGGCCAATATAGGATCAGAAACTTTAAAAAATAGAAGCTGAAATTCTTACTGAATTATTTCAAAGAAACGTTAAGTTAAACACCACCACCACCCCCCCCCCAGAAGAACAGGTCTTGATGTGTATATATGAGCAATGGCTGGCACTCAACCAGTTGGTGTATACTTGGGCTAATACTGTTTCTTTATCTAGATTATGGTATTGAAACATTGTAAAAAAAATCTTGATTGGTTGTTTTTGCACCTCTGGGCATGCAAATTACCCTGGGAATATTAAGCTTCTAGGAGATTATATATAAATAAATCTATTTTTCAAATGCATGAATGAATGCATTCCAGAATTTGAAGACTGTGGATATATGAAAGGTATGATCAGTACATCAGACTGGCATTCTCTTTGAAGAAATAAAAAAGACAAGATTTAATGATATGAAAAAAACAACTTGCTAACAAGTAGATTTTTTACAAAATAAGCTTGTCCCCAACTGTTAGAAAGGTCTTAAAGCTCTGTTTTCAAGTGGAGTGGAATTTTTTGAGTGAAATTCCAGGTTGTTGTAGGTATTGAGACTTCTTTTGTTTGTGTGACATTATATTCCAGTATGCCAACTTAAAGTCCAATGAGGAAATGGCTGCGAGACAGCATGGCTATCCAGAGTGTGAGCCCAGTTCAGTGAGCCTTTTAACATCATTGTAGTTTCTGTAACAAAAATGGACCAGTAAGTGGAACTGAGCAGAGGGTGCCCAAAGAGGGTTTTATTTGTCATAAATGTTTTATGCTGGATGTCAAGGGAAGAAGAGGTTATGTGTTTTATTTCAGCTTCAGTACATACTTTGAGCAGCGATTGGGCAGGTGACCTTCAGAGGTCACTTAAAAAATAGAATTTTCTCTGTTTCAGTGCTTGATGTATCTGTGTGTATGAAACAAAGTGAAATCACAGTTCTGGTGTCTTTGCAGACAGCAATATGCACAAATGCAAAGAACCAGCATTTAGTAACATGTCAGGGAATGTTCTGTTGCCTCCAGAATCATTCTGTACTTGCATGTGATTGTATTGAACTCTCCAACATACCAGAACAGTTGATGGAGGTCCAAAAAGAGACACATTTCGGCCACATTCCTTGATGCTGTTCCCAGCAGTTGTGGTAGGTTGTAGTGGCTTTCATGCTTGTGTTAATTTAGCCTTTATAGGGTCTTCCCAGGCCAGTGTGTGTTTAACAAAGCATGTTATTGACATTTACCTTGTTTTGTTATTGACATTTACCTTGTTACCTTGGTTTGAGGGGGTACAGCCTAATTTATCGTATCCATACTGGGACCCAGAGAGAGGTTGTTTGTTGTTAGGTCCCTGCTCCCTCGAGTGCTGGGTCCTTTTCCTGAGTTGGCTGTGCTGCAAGGACTTCTGGATACTTATATCAGTGCCCACTGAAATCAGGATTTGTATATATTTGTATATTTTTCATTGTTAACACGTTACTATCCCTTCCCTGTTCCGGTAAACCTCTTCTAGTTTTGACTTTCAACCTTGAAGTCTCTCTTCCTTATGCCCCTTTTATCTTCCCCTGGGAGGGCTGGGTATGTAGTGGAGAGCAGTTCTGTTCTGTATGCTTTGGTTTGTGTGACCACTAAACCAAGACAATCTGCTTCATCATCCCTTACTTCTAGACCACAGAAAGGCACAGTCCTGAGCACTTCTCTCAATCTGCTGGTGGCCTTTGATAAAACCTTCCGTTGGTAGTTGAATGTCCCTTACAAACTGTTGCTTACTGAAAGACTTGTCACAGACTGTATGAGTTTGGAATTAAAGTTTTATCATCATTTATCTTGGACAGGAGTCTGAATCTTTGAGCCTGAAAGTCTCAGGATGTTTTTTTTTTTTGTTTCTGATGAAGTGGCTGGCAAACTTGAAATTTGTATGCATATGAATATTTTACTGAACAGCAATGTGAAGGACAGTGTAACCAGTCACCATGTGACACAGTTCTCTGGTTGGTATATGAATATGAAATTATGTCAATGAGCTAAGGATACTACTTTTTCTCTAACACATCAATAAATAGAAGTATTACATGTGCTTAGAGCTCTAATGTGACTACGTCTCCACAGGATACCAGGGTTTAATGTGTTGCATAGAAAGTTTAACATACAGTATTATGGTCTTAGTGTATTTGCAAGCACTGTTGGTATGAAAACTTGAGCTGACTCTAAAAGTAACATACATTTTGTTTCTATTTTATACAAGAAAAAAGTGTTCAGTACTTGATATGAAGGGAGGTTTCACAGTTAATGAGGAATGCTGCAGAAACATAATTAGTCAGATGATGATCTAGCACATGCAGGTAGAATTTAACAATTTATTGGTTTAGCTGAAAAAAGTTAAATTGTCTGCCTTAATATTATCATTATGACAAAGAAAGTAATCCTTGATTTTAGTGTCCAAGATGCTCAGAGAAATTGTCATTATTTGAAATTAAAAATAGTTCAAATTGTTGAGATAAGAGAAAAATAGGGCTTTTTAGCCTTAGGAGTATTTTTCAGACTTATTCAGGCTAGACTTATTCTAGCCTTAATTTACCATAATCCCAAGTCATAAAAAAACTGTAATTTGTTGTGAAGTGTGTTGTGGAATTTGTAATTTATTTGTGATCATAAGCAGTCTTTAATTGGATTAGAAGTGAAGTTCCAGGTTTAATGTGTCCTGTTGCATGCCTTAGGCTTCTTTGTTTTTCCATGTTCAGTTCTGATAGCACTATATACTGACACTTCTTGTGGAATATCTTCTTCAGGAAGATACTTGACAGGCAGTGATTAGGTTCATCCTAATGGATGGTTGCCAAAATTGCTCGTCCCTGAGTTCTTGCCCTGTAATTGTCAGTGAACTCAGTGATAGTGCAGGTAATTCTCTGTTAAAAAAAAACAAACCACCACAGTGCCTGAAGGTGAACATCTGAAAGCAGAAATTTGTAAATATTTTTTAAGCATTTAAGTCTCTATTGAAGCATTTGCTTTCAGAAGTGTAATCTTTTATATGCAGATCCATTTTTTTCCCTGTCCTTGCAAAAGAACCAATCTTAAAGAATTGCAGGTACTATTTTGTAGGATTTAAGTAGGCTGTAATCAGCAGACAAAATAACCTGCAGTTAATCCCTTTCATTCCTGTTCCTTGCTCCATAGCGCAACATGGTTATTGTAGTTATTGACCACCTTAGAAAGCATAATAATAAGCAGAATACTGATACTGTGCTGCTCTCCTGGTATTTACAGTAGAGCGGGAAGCTTGCAATAGCTTTTCAGGCGTGGCTGAGGATGGCAGCTGGGTTAGGATATGTAGTTCAGTAGCTCAGATATTCATGTTGTGTAACATCAGCGTTGGTTTTTCCGTTATGTTTTTCCCTGCTTTGACTGCAGCACTGATACATGATGGTGTCACAGTAGGGATTGCTAGTGCTCAGCTGACTTGAAACGTGGTCAGTTTATTTCTGAACTGAATGAAAAAAAAAAGTGTTTGTCATTGGAAAAAAAAAACACGAACTCTAACAATACTTGGCAAATCTAATTATTTGTAAGGTAGGAAAACCATCTTCTGCCACTGGTCCTCCCAAAATCTTTCACTAGGTAACTGATGTAGAGGACTAAGAGCAAGGGTGGTATGCTTCTTTGATAAATACTACAGCGGACACAGCACTTGAAAAAAATACTGTGCAAACATTCTGGAACAGCCAAATTGTTCTGCTGTTCTTTCTGAAACCATATCTGCCCACTGTCTTCCAAAGGTGCTGCCTTAATTTCTCTCTTCATCTGGGTGGAATTGTGGGAAGACTGAGAGTACGGTGGGTATTGGCACACAATTAAATGTGTCAGGCTGCAAATTCTTACATACATAATTGTGGTGAAAAACGTTTTCTTAAAGAGAAACAAAGCTTATGTAATTCCTCTCTATGGTCAGTATGTGCTCTGGAACAGAGGAATGTTAAAGCCTCCTGTTGCTTTTAAAATCTGTGCCTCATTTTGACTGTGGGTTTCAGTCTTCTGAACAAATGCTTTTGTTCCACAACTCGCTCAATCATCCAGATTTCTTTAGTTGTATTATACTACCTGGAATGGAAAGAAAAGGAAATGTTTACTGAAAATTGCTATCTGCTGGAGTTGAATTATCAAATCTACTTTTCTTGAGACAAATGTTGAAAAGAGTTTCATAAAGATTTTTACAGTTTGTAGCTCATTGATGAGTTTAATCAAAAGCACACGAGTGCAACTGTACAGTCTGAAGCATACCTCACTGGGAGTTTCTCTTTGTTGGCACATGGAGTAATTTATATGTAAAGATGAGGGAGAGTTTTAATTATACATTTACTGAATATGACATGTTAAAAGATCATAGGCAGCTAACTAGAAACTTGCAAACTTGTTCAGCATTCAAAACCTTTTGTAATCAACTGTAAATTTCAAATATATGCCTTTGTATCTAACCATATGTAGATTCTATTTTTGGTGACCTTTAATAAAAAAACACACCAGAGCTTTAGAGCATTCAAAATGTTGACGAGTTTCCTCTTGCACTAATTATTTTTCTAAAAGCTCTTGTGCTACTCTAAAAGTTTGACAATTTAATTCACTAACCAGACACATAAACGTATAAAAAGGGTATTGCTATCTTTGTAAAGGAGATACAGGAAAGATAGAAAGGAGATATAGGAAGAGATATAAAAGCATATGTATATCTCCTTTATAAAGGATATAGTTATTATCCTTTTATTACTGTTCTGTAGCTCATCGGGGATAGACTTGCTGTCTTACTCTAGCTCTTGGATTTGAGGTGGCTGTTCCTTATTTTTCCCAACTGTCATTGAGTAGTACTGTAGATGAAAACTTAGGAAGAAGTATATGAAGACTGAGAAACCTGTTTCCCAGCCTGGACACACAGCTTTGAGCTTAGAACGGGAACATTTTTGTTGCTTTGCCCGCTGTTAAGAAAAGCTAACCCCTTAGCTGCTTGTCAGCCAAAGAAAGTATCTTGGAAGATTTTGGCTAATGATGGTACCTAGTAACATAACTATAGGATTGAGGAAGCTGTCATGTTTTTTGACAGGAGAATGCTTGAATGACTTAGTTGACATTGCAAAATTCACGATACGATTATTTGAAGAGTGTATTACCCTTATTCTGGAGCAAAGCAGTATTAATCTGCATGCAAGACACTGCAAATAGCTTATTCAGCAATTTGTTCAAATCATATTATGAAATGTGTTCAATAAAATACTCAGCATTTAATTTGACTTAGTTCAGAGTAGTTATGTCCTAATTTACATGTAGGGTAAGGAAATAAAATCACTTCCATGTATTTTGGTTGATGCTAAATGTTAGTTATTACATTTTCTTAGTACCTTTGCTACTTTTACTCTGTGCTTAGTGAAATGTAATGTCCAGGAGCAGAGACGATGACAAGTTGGCATTTCTGAATACACCCCTTCTAAACAGTTTGATACCAGGTCAAGTAATCAAATTAGGGTATTTCAGAGGATTACTAAGATTTTAATTTTTTTCTCCTTTGATGTCCCTTAGAAACTCGCTAACAATTCTAGCACATCAAAATGTGTTTGAATAATGTTTCTGAAGGCTTTTAGAGTCTTAATTTGAGTGAAACTTGATTCTACTTTGCAAAGGCTGTAAGACTATTCAAACTCATAAGGCTTTTTTTACTAAAAAGCTTTCTTTGATAAATGGTTATTTTTATCAAGACTTCTAAGTGCATTAAAATGCATTAGTCTTATGTCTTGTTCAGTACTCATCACTGAAATATTAGGTACTCAGGGCTAAGGTGATAAAAAGGTGCAATGCACTTGACTACTCAGTAGTCCATTACTTGCTGTCATGGTACCAGTTTTCAGGGAGAGTTCAGTCAAGGCAAGTTCAGTCTGTGAAAAAAAACAACTACCAATCTGGCCTTTCTTCCCTTTTCTTCTTAAGCCTCTGAATGTGGAGAGCTGGCTGGACAACTCCCCCAGCAATTTCTGGGCATAGGTATTAATTTAAATAATTGTATTGAATCTGAGTTGACACCATCAGTGTCTGAGTTCATGAGAGCCTCCTGGAAACCTTCTGTAATGCTTCAGAGTCTCATGCTGTAAGAAATCCTGTGCACAGCTGGAGGCCCTGTTAAGTTTTTGCAGTGAAAATGCTGGACATAATTTAGTTTTCTGGTAGCATTAAAGTGTTCAAGATGAACATAAACATTGAAGAGAAGATTGAGTTCCCCAGCTGAGAAATAAAGGTACTGATGGATGTGCTCTATATTTGCTATTTTTTATTGTGCTAAAGAGTGCAGATTTCAAATGTGGGTTGGTTTTGTTTTGTTTTGTTTTGTTTTTCAGCTTGACTAGCTAACTGAGAGACATCACAATGAAGCCTTTATTTGCATTTTTTGAAAAAATGGAGTGATTATGATTTATTCAGATGAGCTCTTTCCTATGTCCCTGTAATTTATCACACTATTCCAGTATTTTCCTACAGAGAAGGCAGCTCATGTTTAAGCTGAAGATGGGCTGACTGGTCAGTGCGGAATAATAAAGATGTAATTGGCATTCAGCCGTGCAGTTAAAATAACAATTAAAAAGAGCCTCAACTTTTGGATTTATTTTAATAATACCATTTATAAATATTTTGCTTAAATATTTATAGTAATTTCTACTAATACATCCTCATTGTACTAATATAGAAACTTCTTGCAATGGAATTTTTCTACAGCTTGCCATTAGCATTGGTATAAAGAGGAAAAAGAGAAGAAAGCTTTAAAAGAGTGTATTCAGACCCCCCAGAAACAGGACTATGACATCAAAGTAAAGTGCAGCAGTTATTCTTCTGCTTGTTAAAGGTATTTGAAGAATTTTAATTTTTTCTTTCAGCCCATAAAGCTGTAAGTTCAAAAGGCAAGAAATAAACCTTATAATTAACAATTATATTAAGGGTTTGTATACTTAGTGATGCTTCCAGTACTGTGTTTTTCCTCACCTGGATATCCTGGATTATCTTCTGTAGGTTTCAGAGACAGAAGGGATTTATTTATGCTAAAATACATTAAAGATTAATTAAAATTTTAAATTGTTCATATTTACCAAATAATTGCCTTTAAATATTTCTAATTTGTAATAAGCAGTAGTATTCAGCAGTCTGGTTTGTTAGAAGTACATCATGAATGTGTAGTGACACTACTACTGAACTATGACATGCAATTTTTAATATTGTGCTGAAAAATGTTGAGTGTTGCCATCCATCCTCAGTTTGATCTCTGTCTCATTAATAGAGCTTACTTAAGATGTCATTCATTCAGAGTTAATTTGATATCCATTGTCTAGTGGTTGTTGAAATGATAAGCTGCCATTGAGTGGTGTGGGAAGATCAGGTAGAATTGACACTGTACTGATAGGTGGTGGTTTGCACAGAATGTATGCTTGGAGCTCTGTCCTCATCTTTGAGGCAGAAAGTGAAGACAGTGGAGAAGGAGCAAAGCCATCAGTAGTTATGCAAAGGAGGATCTCCCCAGGAGAACTGGGGATCTTTCCATTGTGAATGGACAGTTTTACAGCAAAGTACTACTTGGATTGAGCAATCACTTGCTCCAGCTAAAGAAGTGAACTAATTCCAATACTGGCTAGTAACTACTTCAAAAGAGGTCAACCTCTGTTCTCCACACTGCAGCTGTAGTTAACTGAGATCTGATTGTGGAGCTGGAGTCTGAATCTCTGTCGGGTCTCTTGAGTCTGCCTTGACTGCGTTGCCTCGTTCACAGCCTACTACAGTTTCTCTGCTCAGGCCCTGTCAGGCCGTGTCCTAGTTTCAGATCAATATCTTCACTGTGTTTCAGTTCTCAAGTGCAATATTGACACCAGATCTAATTAAAACTGGGAGTGCTAATACCAGCAGGTCTTCCTGTAACTGAGATTTCTAAGACCTTTTCTGTAGTCAGTCTCCCAAAATCAAGTGGCTTTTGCCTTCTAAGATTGTGGGAAACATTGAAATAATGCTCCTGGATCTCAGATCCCAGAGTCTGCAGTGCCAACATTCCTTGCAGCTGAAACTTCTGAATAGCAGCAGGTTCATTTGGGGATTTTATGTCTTCAGATACCTCAGTATAAGGGTTGCATAATTGAATTCTATAACAAATTTCCTTCCTACATAACATAACAGCAAGGCTCTACTGATGAATATGTGTAAGAAAGATAAAAAGGACCTTGAATAATTTAATGCCCTTTGCAATGAATTAGCTCACATCTATGCATTATAGCAGATAGTTTCAAAGAGACCTTGATTAGGCAGATCGGCCTAACCAGGGCATCTCTGCTGCCCTTATGGCCTGTGCAACTGGACTTTCTTCCCCCAGTGTGTATTATAGGAGGACAGGGGAAAGTAAAACACTCAGAAGCTAGGAGGTAGATAAATGTCCTGAAGCAAAACCATTGCAACTCGAAGTTAAGAAGAGGAAGAATTACTTATTTTGCTGTTTTAAAGAAAGAGGAGCAAGGAAGAGGAAATTGAGTGGAAATAGTAAGGAGTATAATATAATATTGTCCAAGAGTAGGGACATTTCACAGGTTATATTTTAGTTCTACAGGAATTTTAGTGTTTATATTAAATTTTTAGGAACTTAACGGCAAAGCAATTAAAATGTTGAAGACTTAAAAATAAACTTCAGAAGCTTCAAGTAAAATACCTTTAGCTGCTTAGTAGTACAATGCATCTTTAATGAGAAATAAATTAGGATTGCATTCTTTCTTAGGAGGATAAGGAGAAGCATTAGATATCAGGATTGATAATAGAGAGCTTAGAAATCATCTTAACACTGAGCTGTTTTTCTAGAAGAAAATGGGAAACTTCTATATGGCCTAATGCACAGATAAGAAAAGCGGTAAAACAAATAAATTTGTAAAAATGCTTTCACTACAAAGCTTATTGTGAGGTGAATTTTAATATAGTCCCTTTCTTTTGATCTGTATAGACTCATCCCTTTGATATGTATCCATGTTTGTCTATTTTTGGGAAATTCTTAGTTTGTCTGGAAGTCTGGTTTTAATGCAAACTAATTTTTATAAAAAGTGCAGGCTATAACATTTAGAATTGATTTTGAATGACCCACATATAAAGTACTACCTCCTGCATTTACTCACAAAAACCAAAATTCTGCTAAAAACAGGGCTTGGAAATACGCTTTAGAAAATATTTCTTCTCAGTTATCCTGTTGTGGCAGTGTACCAGATGAAGGGAGTAAGAGAAGTCCTTTGATTGGGAAGACTGGCAGCATTTATGTTTTTTAATCTATTGAATTTTAAATATCCATGTATTGTCTGGGTTAAATTGCTGCACAGTATAAAAGGAATGCTGTTCTCTAAACAACAATTAGTCTATTTCAGCTCTGAAATTGAGTCTTAGACAAGGTTTTCTGTTCTCTCTTTTCTCCCTTTTTTGAAAAGTGATTGAAAGACTAATCATTACTGTGTTGAGGCAGTGTACTGAAGTGCAATCTTTTTCATGCAGGATAGATCCTCTTCCTTACCCTTGTTTTCTGATGGTATTGTACTGTAAGACACCTTGAAGAAGAATGTAGAAATATGCAGACTTAAGAAAATATGCTGAAAAGTTTTGAAATAGTACAGCAATCCCAGTTGTTGCTGAAATTTATTTTTGGTAATTAACAATTCACCTTCTGTATAGGACTGTAGTAAAATGAAATAAATTAGAATTATTAATCTTGGACTATTTTAGAGTTGTCATATTCCTTAAACATGCTTTTTAGTCAAAAAAGAAGGACCGACAGTTGGGGGGAGATGACAATACTGGTCTACAAAGCTCATGTGCTACATTACATCTCTCCAGTTGTATCTCAAATCGCTTTGACAATTAAAAAAGTTAGGTAGAGTTTTGCAGAAGGTCATGTCTGTTACCCTGTGAGTTGAAGCA